>NW_027142065.1:1057500-1375833 GCF_036365525.1 Heterodontus francisci
CCTGGACTGTGGTGTGTGTGTGTGTGTATACATATAATTCTCAGGTCTGGACCAGCATGAGGCACTGTGCTGACCACACTAGAGCCCTGACCAGCATGAGGCACTGTGCTGACAACACTAGAGCCCTGTCCAGCATGTGGCACTTTGCTGACCATACTAGAGCCCTGACCAGCATGAGGCACTGTGCTGACCACACGAGAGCCCTGTCCAGCATGGGCATTGTGCTGACCACACTAGAGCCCTGTCCAGCATGGGGCATTGTGCTGACCACACTAGAGCCCTGTCCTGCATGGGGCATTGTGCTGACCATACTCGGGCCCTGTCCAGCATGGGGCATTGTGCTAACCATGCTGGAGCCCTGTCCAGCATGGGGCATTGTGCTGATAATACTAGAGCAATGTCCAGCATGGGGCATTGTGCTGACCATACTAGAGCCCTGTCCAGCATGGGGCATTGTGCTGATAATACTAGAGCAATGTCCAGCATGGGGCATTGTGCTGACCATACTAGAGCCCTGTCCAGCATGGGGCACTGTGCTGATAATACTAGAGCCCTGTCCAGCATGGGGCATTGTGCTGACCATACTAGAGCCCTGTCCAGCATGGGGCATTGTGCTGACCATACTAGAGCCCTGTCCAGCATGGGGCATTGTGCTGACCATACTAGAGCCCTGTCCAGCATGGGGCACTGTGCTGACCACTCTAGAGCCCTGTCCAGCATGGGGCATTGTGCTGACCACACTAGAGCCCTGTCCAGCATGGGGCATTGTGCTGACCATACTAGAGCTCTGTCCAGCATGGGGCATTGTGCTGACCATACTAGAGCCCTGTGCAGCATGGGGCATTGTGCTGACCACACTAGAGCCCTGTCCAGCATGGGGCATTGTGCTGACCATACTAGAGCCCTGTCCAGCATGGGGCATTGTGCTGACCATACTAGAGCTCTGTCCAGCATGGGGCACTGTGCTGACCATACTAGAGCCGTGTCCAGCATGGGGCATTGTGCTGACCATACTAGAGCTCTGTCCAGCATGGGGCACTGTGCTGACCATACTGGAGCTCTGTCCAGCATGGGGCATTGTGCTGACTATACTAGAGCCCTGTCCAGCATGGGGCATTGTGCTGACCATACAAGAACCCTGTCCAGCATGGGGCATTGTGCTGACCATACTAGAGCTCTGTCCAGCATGGGGCACTGTGCTGACCATACTAGAGCTCTGTCCAGCATGGGGCACTGTGCTGACCATACTAGAGCTCTGTCCAGCATGGGGCATTGTGCTGACCATACTAGAGCCCTGTGCAGCATGGGGCATTGTGCTGACTATACTAGAGCTCTGTCCAGCATGGGGCACTGTGCTGACCATACTAGAGCCCTGTCCAGCATGGGGCATTGTGCTGACCACACTAGAGCCCTGTCCAGCATGGGGCACTGTGCTGACCACACTAGAGCCCTGTCCAGCATGGGGCATTGTGCTGACCACACTAGAGCCCTGTCCAGCATGGGGCATTGTGCTGATAATACGAGAGCTCTGTCCAAAATGGGGCATTGTGCTGACTATACTAGAGCCCTGTCCAGCATGGGGCATTGTGCTGACCATACTAGAGCTCTGTCCAGCATGGGGCACTGTGCTGACCATACTAGAGCTCTGTCCAGCATGGGGCATTGTGCTGACCATACTAGAGCCCTGTGCAGCATGGGGCATTGTGCTGACTATACTAGAGCCCTGTCCAGCATGGGGCATTGTGCTGACCATACTAGAGCTCTGTCCAGCATGGGGCATTGTGCTGACCATACTAGAGCTCTGTCCAGCATGGGGCATTGTGCTGACCATACTAGAGCCCTGTCCAGCATGGGGCACTGTGCTGACCATACTAGAGCCCTGTCCAGCATGGGGCATTGTGCTGACCATACTAGAGCTCTGTCCAGCATGGGGCATTGTGCTGACCATACTAGAGCCCTGTCCAGCATGGGGCACTTTGCTGACCACTCTAGAGCCCTGTCCAGCATGGGGCACTGTGCTGACCATACTAGAGCCCTGTCCAGCATGGGGCACTGTGCTGACCATACTAGAGCTCTGTCCAGCATGGGGCATTGTGCTGACCATACTAGAGCCCTGTCCAGCATGGGGCACTGTGCTGACAATACTAGAGCTCTGTCCAGCATGGGGCATTGTGCTGATAATACTAGTGCTCTGTCCAGCATGGGGCATTGTGCTGACCATACTAGAGCCCTGTCTAGCATGGGGCATTGTGCTGATAATACGAGAGCTCTGTCCAGCATGGGGCACTGTGCTGACCATACTAGAGCTCTGTCCAGCATGGGGCATTGTGCTGACCATACTAGAGCTCTGTCCAGCATGGGGCATTGTGCTGACCATACTAGAGCTCTGTCCAGCATGGGGCATTGTGCTGACCATACTAGAGCTCTGTCCAGCATGGGGCATTGTGCTGACCATACTAGAGCTCTGCCCAGCATGGGGCACTGTGCTGACCATACTAGAGCCCTGTCCAGCATGGGGCATTGTGCTGACCATACTAGAGCTCTGTCCAGCATGGGGCATTGTGCTGACCACACTAGAGCTCTGTCCAGCATGGGGCATTGTGCTGATAATACTAGAGCCCTGTCCAGCATGGGGCATTGTGCTGACCATACTAGAGCCCTGTCCAGCATGGGGCACTGTGCTGACCACACTAGAGCCCTGTCCAGCATGGGGCATTGTGCTGACCATACTGGAGCATTGTCCAGCATGGGGCATTGTGCTGACCATACTAGAGCCCTGTCCAGCATGGGGCACTGTGCAGACCATACTATAGCTCTGTCCAGCATGGGGCATTGTGCCGACCATACTAGAGCTCTGTCCTGCATGGGGCACTGTGCTGACCATACTAGAGCCCTGTCCAGCATGGGGCACTGTGCTGACCACACTAGAGCCCTGTCCAGCATGGGGCATTGTGCTGACCATACTAGAGCCCTGTCCAGCATGGGGCATTGTGCTGACCATACTAGAGCTCTGTCCAGCATGGGGCATTGTGCTGACCATACTAGAGCCCTGTCCAGCATGGGGCATTGTGCTGACCATACTAGAGCTCTGTCCAGCATGGGGCATTGTGCTGACCATACTAGAGCTCTGTCCAGCATGGGGCATTGTGCTGATAATACTAGAGCTCTGTCCAGCATGGGCACTGTCCTGACCACACTAGAGCCCTGTCCAGCATGGGGCATTGTGCTGACCATACTAGAGCTCTGTCCAGCATGGGGCATTGTGCTGACCATACTAGAGCTCTGTCCAGCATGGGGCATTGTGCTGATAATACTGGAGCTCTGTCTAGCATGGGGCACTGTGCTGACCATACTAGAGCCCTGTCCAGCATGGGGCACTGTGCTGACCACACTAGAGCCCTGTCCAGCATGGGGCATTGTGCTGACCATACTGGAGCATTGTCCAGCATGGGGCATTGTGCTGACCATACTAGAGCTCTGTCCAGCATGGGGCATTGTGCTGACCATACTAGAGCTCTGTCCAGCATGGGGCATTGTGCTGACCATACTAGAGCTCTGTCCAGCATGGGGCACTGTGCTGACCACACTAGAGCCCTGTCCAGCATTGGGGCATTGTGCTGACCATACTGGAGCCCTGTCCAGCATGGGGCACTGTGCTGACCATACTAGAGCTCTGTCCCGCATGGGGCATTGTGCTGACCTTACTAGAGCTCTGTCCAGCATGGGGCATTGTGCTGATAATACTAGAGCTCTGTCCAGCATGGGGCATTGTGCTGATAATACTAGAGCTCTGTCCAGCATGGGGCACTGTGCTGACCACACTAGAGCCCTGTCCAGCATTGGGGCATTGTGCTGACCATACTGGAGCCCTGTCCAGCATGGGGCACTGTGCTGACCATACTAGAGCTCTGTCCCGCATGGGGCATTGTGCTGACCTTACTAGAGCTCTGTCCAGCATGGGGCATTGTGCTGATAATACTAGAGCCCTGTCCAGCATGGGGCACTGTGCTGACCATACTAGAGCCCTGTCCAGCATGGGGCATTGTGCTGATAATACTAGAGCTCTGTCCCGCATGGGGCATTGTGCTGACCACACTAGAGCCCTGTCCAGCATGGGGCACTGTGCTGACCATACTGGAGCATTGTCCAGCATGGGGCATTGTGCTGACCATACTAGAGCTCTGTCCAGCATGGGGCATTGTGCTGACCATATTAGAGTTTTGTCCAGCTTGGGGCATTGTGCTGACCATACTAGAGCTCTGTCCAGCATGGGGCATTGTGCTGACCATACTAGAGCTCTGTCCAGCATGGGGCATTGTGCTGATAATACTAGAGCTCTGTCCAGCATGGGGCATTGTGCTGACCATACTAGAGCCCTGTCCAGCATGGGGCATTGTGCTGACCATACTAGAGCCCTGTCCAGCATGGGGCACTGTGCTGACCATATTAGAGTTTTGTCCAGCATGGGGCATTGTGCTGACCATACTAGAGCTCTGTCCAGCATGGGGCATTGTGCTGACCATACTAGAGCTCTGTCCAGCATGGGGCACTGTGCTGATAATACTAGAGCCCTGTCCAGCATGGGGCATTGTGCTGATAATACTAGAGCCCTGTCCAGCATGGGGCACTGTGCTGATAATACTAGAGCCCTGGCCAGCATGGGGCACTGTGCTGATAATACTAGAGCTCTGTCCAGCATGGGGCATTGTGCTGACCACACTAGAGCCCTGTCCAGCATGGGGCATTGTGCTGACCATACTGGAGCATTGTCCAGCATGGGGCATTGTGCTGACCATACTAGAGCCCTGTGAAGCATGGGGCATTGTGCTGACCATACTAGAGCCCTGTGCAGCATGGGGCATTGTGCTGACCATACTAGAGCCCTGTCCAGCATGGGGCATTGTGCTGACCATACTAGAGCCCTGTCCAGCATGGGGCATTGTGCTGATAATACTAGAGCTCTGTCCAGCATGGGGCATTGTGCTGACCATACTAGAGCTCTGTCCAGCATGGGGCATTGTGCTGACCATACTAGAGCTCTGTCCAGCATGGGGCATTGTGCTGACCACACTAGAGCCCTGTCCAGCATGGGGCATTGTGCTGATAATACTAGAGCTCTGTCCAGCATGGGGCACTGTGCTGACCATACTAGAGCCCTGTCCAGCATGGGGCACTGTGCTGACCACACTAGAGCCCTGTCCAGCATGGGGCATTGGTCTGACCATAATGGAGCATTGTCCAGCATGGGGCATTGTGCTGACCATACTAGAGCTCTGTCCAGCATGGGGCATTGTGCTGACCATATTAGAGTTCTGTCCAGCATGGGGCATTGTGCTGACCATACTAGAGCCCTGTCCAGCATGGGGCATTGTGCTGACCATACTAGAGCCCTGTCCAGCATGGGGCACTGTGCTGACCATTTTGGAGCATTGTCCACCATTGGGCATTGTGCTGACCATACTCGAGCCCTGTCCAGCGTGGGGCATTTTGCTGACCATACTAGAGCATTGTCCACCATTGGGCACTGTGCTGACCACACTCGAGCCCTGTCCAGCATGGGGCATTGTGCTGACCATACTAGAGCTCTGTCCAGCATGGGGCATTGTGCTGACCATACTAGAGCTCTGTCCAGCATGGGGCATTGTGCTGACCATACTGGAGCTCTGTCCAGCATGGGGCATTGTGCTGACCATACTAGAGCTCTGTCCAGCATGGGGCATTGTGCTGACCATACTGGAGCCCTGTCCAGCATGGGGCACTGTGCTGACCATACTAGAGCTCTGTCCCGCATGGGGCATTGTGCTGACCATACAAGAGCCCTGTCCAGCATGGGGCATTGTGCTGATAATACTAGAGCCCTGTCCAGCATGGGACATTGTGCTGACCATACTAGAGCATTGTCCAGCATGGGGCATTGTGCTGACCATACTAGAGCCCTGTCCAGCATGGGGCATTGTGCTGACCATACTAGAGCCCTGTCCAGCATGGGGCACTGTGCTGACCATTTTGGAGCATTGTCCACCATTGGGCATTGTGCTGACCATACTCGAGCCCTGTCCAGCGTGGGGCATTTTGCTGACCATACTAGAGCATTGTCCACCATTGGGCACTGTGCTGACCACACTCGAGCCCTGTCCAGCATGGGGCACTGTGCTGACCATATTAGAGCATTGTCCAGCATGGGGCATTGTGCTGACCATACTAGAGCCCTGTACAGCATGGGGCATTGTGCTGACCATACTAGAGCCCTGTCCAGCATGGGGCACTGTGCTGACCATACTAGAGCATTGTCCACCATGGGACACTGTGCTGACCACACTAAAAGTGGCCGGCTGTGTGGTTCGCATCATTTTATGGGTCCCATCTTCTGCGCCCTCAGCACCAGTGGGTCTGTAGAGTTGAAAATCGTGGCTAGGAACAGATACAGAGAGAAAGAAATTCACTTTAAAAAGAGAATTGAGAAAAGATTGAAGGCATATTATTTGCAGAAATATGGGAAATGCACAAGAGAATGGGACTAATGGAGTGGTGAGGCCATGGAGGGATACAGACTCAAGAATGAGAATATTAAAATTAAGGTGCTGCCAGACCGGGAGCCATTGTAGATCAGTGAGCACAGGGGTGATGGGTGATCGGGATTTGGTGTGAGTTAGGATACAGGCATCAGAGTTCTGGATGGGCTGTGGTTTATGGAGGTTTATAACTGGGAGGGTGACCAGGAAAGATTCGGAATAGTCAAGTGTGGATTTAACAAAGGCACATATGAGGGTTTATGCAGCAGATGGGCTGAGGCAGAAGTGGAGACGGGTGATATTACTCAGGTGGTAGTAGACAGGGTTGGTGATGGAGAGAATTTGGAGATGAACTCAAGTAAGGTAAAAATAGAACACAGAGGTTGTAAACTGTCTGGTTCAGCCTCAGGATCGGGTATGTGGTTCACAGATAGGGGATGGAGTTTGTGATGGAGACCAATGGACCAATGACACTGTCTTCTCTCTTCCCACAATTTACATTCCAGAACAGTATTTCAGTAAACAGGGTTTACAGATCTCCTAGCTGGAAATAGAGACAGTATCAGCAGCAAAGAGGAGAGAGTAAATTACAAGAACTGAAATACCGTTAGCAGTGGTTTATACAGCTGATTTCTGGAGATAGAGATTCAGCAGAAATAACAACAGCAGCAAGGAGGGTAGAGAAAATTACAGGAGCAGTAATTCAGTTAAACATGGTTAATCAAGGTAATTACTGGAGATATTCACCGGGATTAACAACAGCAGCAAGGAGGGTAGAGTAAATTACAGGAATATAATACAGTTAAACATGGTTTAAGGAATAAATACCTGGAAACAGATACTAACCAGGGACACCAACAAGACCGAGGATGGGATAATAAATGTATTGAGCAATCCGAAGTGCGAGGTAGATGCGAAAGTTTAATGAGAACCGATCATAATGTGTAAAAAGATCGTGAAGATCCGAGGATAAACTCTTGCTCATTGTTGTAACATTCCAATCCATTGTTCTCAGATTCTGACCCATTGTTCTCAGATTCTGACCCATTGTTCTCAGACTCTGACCCATTGTTATCAGATTCTGACCCATTGTTCTCAGATTCTGACACATTGTTCTCAGATTCTGACCCATTGTTCTCAGATTCTGACCCATTGTTCTCAGATTCTGACCCATTGTTCTCAGACTCTGACCCATTGTTCTCAGATTCTGACCCATTGTTCTCAGATACTGACCCATTGTTCTCAGACTCTGACCCATTGTTCTCAGATTCTGACCCATTGTTCTCAGATTCTGACCCATTGTTCTCAGATTCTGACCCATTGTTCTCAGACTCTGACCCATTGTTCTCAGATTCTGACCCATTGTTCTCAGATTCTGACCCATTGTTCTCAGACTCTGATCCATTGTTATCAGACTCTGACCCATTGTTCTCAGATTCTGACCCATTGTTCTCAGACTCTGACCCATTGTTCTCAGATTCTGACCCATTGTTCTCAGATTCTGACCCATTGTTCTCAGACTCTGACCCATTGTTCTCAGATTCTGACCCATTGTTCTCAGATACTGACCCATTGTTCTCAGACTCTGACCCATTGTTCTCAGATTCTGACCCATTGTTCTCAGATTCTGACCCATTGTTCTCAGACTCTGACCCATTGTTCTCAGATTCTGACCCATTGTTCTCAGATTCTGACCCATTGTTCTCAGACTCTGACCCATTGTTCTCAGATTCTGACCCATTGTTCTCAGATACTGACCCATTGTTCTCAGACTCTGACCCATTGTTCTCAGATTCTGACCCATTGTTCTCAGATTCTGACCCATTGTTCTCAGATTCTGACCCATTGTTCTCAGATTCTGACCCATTGTTCTCAGATTCTGACCCATTGTTCTCAGACTCTGACCCATTGTTCTCAGATTCTGACCCATTGTTCTCAGATTCTGACCCATTGTTCTCAGACTCTGACCCATTGTTCTCAGATTCTGACCCATTGTTCTCAGATTCTGACCCATTGTTCTCAGACTCTGATCCATTGTTATCAGACTCTGACCCATTGTTCTCAGATTCTGACCCATTGTTCTCAGATTCTGATCCATTGTTATCAGACTCTGACCCATTGTTCTCAGATTCTGACCCATTGTTCTCAGATTCTGACCCATTGTTCTCAGATTCTGACCCATTGTTCTCAGACTCTGATCCATTGTTATCAGACTCTGACCCATTGTTCTCAGATTCTGACCCATTGTTCTCAGATTCTGATCCATTGTTCTCAGATTCTGACCCATTGTTCTCAGACTCTGACCCATTGTTCTCAGATTCTGACCCATTGTTCTCAGATTCTGACCCATTGTTCTCAGATTCTGATCCATTGTTCTCAGATTCTGACCCATTGTTCTCAGACTCTGACCCATTGTTCTCAGATTCTGACCCATTGTTCTCAGATTCTGACCCATTGTTCTCAGACTCTGACCCATTGTTCTCAGATTCTGACCCATTGTTATCAGATTCTGACCCATTGTTCTCAGACTCTGTCCCATTGTTCTCAGATTCTGACCCATTGTTCTCAGACTCTGACCCATTGTTCTCAGACTCTGACCCATTGTTCTCAGATTCTGACCCATTGTTCTCAGACTCTGACCCATTGTTCTCAGATTCTGACCCATTGTTATCAGATTCTGACCCATTGTTCTCAGACTCTGTCCCATTGTTCTCAGATTCTGACCCATTGTTCTCAGACTCTGACCCATTGTTCTCAGACTCTGACCCATTGTTCTCAGACTCTGACCCATTGTTATCAGATTCTGACCCATTGTTCTCAGACTCTGTCCCATTGTTCTCAGATTCTGACCCATTGTTCTCAGACTCTGACACATTGTTCTCAGATTCTGACCCATTGTTCTCAGATTCTGACCCATTGTTCTCAGAGTCTGACCCATTGTTCTCAGACCCTGACCCATTGTTCTCAGACTCTGACCCATTGTTCTCAGATTCTGACCCATTGTTCTCAGATTCTGACCCATTGTTCTCAGATTCTGACCCATTGTTCTCAGATTCTGACCCATTGTTCTCAGACTCTGTCCCATTGTTCTCAGATTCTGACCCATTGTTCTCAGACTCTGACCCATTGTTCTCAGAGTCTGACCCATTGTTCTCAGACCCTGACCCATTGTTCTCAGACTCTGACCCATTGTTCTCAGATTCTGACCCATTGTTCTCAGATTCTGACCCATTGTTCTCAGATTCTGACCCATTGTTCTCAGATTCTGACCCATTGTTCTCAGACTCTGTCCCATTGTTCTCAGATTCTGACCCATTGTTCTCAGATTCTGACACATTGTTCTCAGATTCTGACCCATTGTTCTCAGACTCTGACCCATTGTTCTCAGATTCTGATCCATTGTTCTCAGACTCTGACCCATTGTTCTCAGATTCAGACCCATTGTTCTCAGACTCTGACCCATTGTTCTCAGATTCTGACCCATTGTTCTCAGATTCTGACCCATTGTTATCAGATTCTGACCCATTGTTATCAGATTCTGACCCATTGTTATCAGATTCTGACCCATTGTTCTCAGACTCTGACCCATTGTTCTCAGATTCTGACCCATTGTTCTCAGACTCTGATCCATTGTTCTCAGATTCTGACCCATTGTTCTCAGACTCTGACCCATTGTTCTCAGATTCTGACCCATTGTTCTCAGATTCTGACCCATTGTTATCAGATTCTGACCCATTGTTCTCAGACTCTGACCCATTGTTCTCAGATTCTGACCCATTGTTCTCAGATTCTGACCCATTGTTATCAGATTCTGACCCATTGTTCTCAGACTCTGACCCATTGTTCTCAGATTCTGACCCATTGTTCTCAGATTCTGACCCATTGTTCTCAGAGTCTGACCCATTGTTCTCAGACTCTGATCCATTGTTCTCAGATTCTGACCCATTGTTCTCAGATTCTGACCAATTGTTCTCAGACTCTGACCCATTGTTCTCAGATTCTGACCCATTGTTCTCAGATTCTGACCCATTGTTATCAGATTCTGACCCATTGTTCTCAGATTCTGACCCATTGTTCTCAGACTCTGACCCATTGTTCTCAGATTCTGACCCATTGTTCTCAGATTCTGACCCATTGTTCTCAGACTCTGATCCATTGTTCTCAGATTCTGACCCATTGTTCTCAGACTCTGACCCATTGTTCTCAGACTCTGATCCATTGTTCTCAGATTCTGACCCATTGTTCTCAGACTCTGATCCATTGTTCTCAGATTCTGACCCATTGTTCTCAGATTCTGACCCATTGTTCTCAGATTCTGACCCATTGTTCTCAGATTCTGACCCATTGTTCTCAGACTCTGACCCATTGTTCTCAGATTCTGACCCATTGTTCTCAGACTCTGACCCATTGTTCTCAGATTCTGACCCATTGTTCTCAGATTCTGACCCATTGTTCTCAGATTCTGACCCACTGTTATCAGATTCTGACCCATTGTTCTCAGATTCTGACCCATTGTTCTCAGACTCTGATCCATTGTTCTCAGATTCTGACCCATTGTTCTCAGATTCTGACCCATTGTTCTCAGATTCTGACCCATTGTTATCAGATTCTGACCCATTGTTCTCAGATTCTGACCCATTGTTCTCAGACTCTGATCCATTGTTCTCAGATTCTGACCCATTGTTCTCAGACTCTGTCCCATTGTTATCAGATTCTGACCCATTGTTCTCAGACTCTGATCCATTGTTCTCAGATTCTGACCCATTGTTCTCAGACTCTGATCCATTGTTCTCAGATTCTGACCCATTGTTATCAGATTCTGACCCATTGTTCTCAGATTCTGACCCATTGTTCTCAGACTCTGACCCATTGTTCTCAGATTCTGACCCATTGTTCTCAGATTCTGACCCATTGTTCTCAGATTCTGATCCATTGTTCTCAGATACTGACCCATTGTTCTCAGATTCTGACCCATTGTTCTCAGACTCTGACCCATTGTTCTCAGACTCTGACCCATTGTTCTCAGATTCTGACCCATTGTTCTCAGACTCTGACCCATTGTTCTCAGATTCTGATCCATTGTTCTCAGATTCTGACCCATTGTTCTCAGACTCTGACCCATTGTTCTCAGATTCTGACCCATTGTTCTCAGATTCTGACCCATTGTTCTCAGATTCTGACCCATTGTTCTCAGATTCTGATCCATTGTTCTCAGATTCTGACCCATTGTTCTCAGATTCTGATCCATTGTTCTCAGACTCTGACCCATTGTTCTCAGATTCTGACCCATTGTTCTCAGACTCTGACCCATTGTTCTCAGACTCTGACCCATTGTTCTCAGATTCTGACCCATTGTTCTCAGACTCTGACCCATTGTTCTCAGACTCTGACCCATTGTTCTCAGATTCTGACCCATTGTTCTCAGATTCTGACCCATTGTTCTCAGACTCTGACCCATTGTTCTCAGACTCTGACCCATTGTTCTCAGACTCTGACCCATTGTTCTCAGATTCTGACCCATTGTTCTCAGACTCTGACCCATTGTTCTCAGATTCTGACCCATTATTCTCAGACTCTGACCCATTGTTCTCAGATTCTGACCCATTGTTCTCAGACTCTGACCCATTGTGCTCAGACTCTGACCCATTGTTCTCAGACTCTGACCCATTGTTCTCAGACTCTGATCCATTGTTCTCAGATTCTGACCCATTGTTATCAGACTCTGACCCATTGTTCTCAGACTCTGACCCATTGTTCTCAGATTCTGACCCATTGTTCTCAGACTCTGACCCATTGTTCTCAGATTCTGACCCATTGTTCTCAGATTCTGACCCATTGTTCTCAGATTCTGACACATTGTTCTCAGACTCTGACCCATTGTTATCAGATTCTGACCCATTGTTCTCAGATTCTGACCCATTGTTCTCAGACTCTGACCCATTGTTCTCAGACTCTGTCCCATTGTTCTCAGATTCTGATCCATTGTTCTCAGATTCTGACCCATTGTTCTCAGATTCTGACCCATTGTTCTCAGATTCTGACCCATTGTTCTCAGATTCTGACCCATTGTTCTCAGATTCTGACCCATTGTTCTCAGATTCTAACCCATTGTTCTCAGACTCTGACCCATTGTTCTCAGATTCTGACCCATTGTTCTCAGATTCTGACCCATTGTTCTCAGACTCTGACCCATTGTTCTCAGACTCTGACCCATTGTTCTCAGACTCTGACCCATTGTTCTCAGACTCTGACCCATTGTTCTCAGACTCTGACCCATTGTTCTCAGACTCTGACCCATTGTTCTCAGACTCTGATCCATTGTTCTCAGACTCTGACCCATTGTTCTCAGATTCTGACCCATTGTTCTCAGATTCTGACCCATTGTTATCAGATTCTGACCCATTGTTCTCAGATTCTGACCCATTGTTCTCAGACTCTGACCCATTGTTCTCAGACTCTGTCCCATTGTTCTCAGACTCTGACCCATTGTTCTCAGATTCTGACCCATTGTTCTCAGACTCTGACACATTGTTCTCAGATTCTGATCCATTGTTCTCAGATTCTGACCCATTATTCTCAGATTCTGACCCATTGTTCTCAGATTCTGACCCATTGTTCTCAGACTCTGTCCCATTGTTCTCAGATTCTGACCCATTATTCTCAGATTCTGACCCATTGTTCTCAGATTCTGACCCATTATTCTCAGATTCTGACCCATTGTTCTCAGACTCTGTCCCATTGTTCTCAGATTCTGACCCATTGTTCTCAGATTCTGACCCATTATTCTCAGATTCTGACCCATTATTCTCAGATTCTGACCCATTGTTCTCAGATTCTGACCCATTGTTCTCAGATTCTGACCCATTGTTCTCAGATTCTGACCCATTGTTCTCAGATTCTGACCCATTGTTCTCAGATTCTGACCCATTGTTCTCAGATTCTGACCCATTGTTCTCAGATTCTGACCCATTGTTCTCAGATTCTGACCCATTGTTATCAGATTCTGACCCATTGTTCTCAGATTCTGACCCATTGTTCTCAGATTCTGACCCATTGTTCTCAGATTCTGACCCATTGTTCTCAGATTCTGACCCATTGTTCTCAGACTCTGACACATTGTTCTCAGATTCTGACCCATTATTCTCAGATTCTGACCCATTGTTCTCAGACTCTGTCCCATTGTTCTCAGATTCTGACCCATTGTTCTCAGATTCTGACCCATTATTCTCAGATTCTGACCCATTATTCTCAGATTCTGACCCATTGTTCTCAGATTCTGACCCATTGTTCTCAGATTCTGACCCATTGTTCTCAGATTCTGACCCATTGTTCTCAGATTCTGACCCATTGTTCTCAGATTCTGACCCATTGTTCTCAGATTCTGACCCATTGTTCTCAGATTCTGACCCATTGTTCTCAGATTCTGACCCATTGTTATCAGATTCTGACCCATTGTTCTCAGATTCTGACCCATTGTTCTCAGATTCTGACCCATTGTTCTCAGATTCTGACCCATTGTTCTCAGATTCTGACCCATTGTTCTCAGACTCTGACACATTGTTCTCAGATTCTGACCCATTGTTCTCAGACTCTGACACATTGTTCTCAGATTCTGACCCATTATTCTCAGATTCTGACCCATTGTTCAGATTCTGACCCATTGTTCTCAGACTCTGTCCCATTGTTCTCAGACTCTGACCCATTGTTCTCAGACTCTGACCCATTGTTCTCAGATTCTGACCCATTGTTCTCAGATTCTGACCCATTGTTCTCAGATTCTGACCCATTGTTCTCAGATTCTGACCCATTGTTCTCAGACTCTGACCCATTGTTCTCAGATTCTGACCCATTGTTCTCAGATTCTGACCCATTGTTCTCAGATTCTGACCCATTGTTCTCAGACTCTGACCCATTGTTCTCAGACTCTGACCCATTGTTCTCAGATTCTGACCCATTGTTCTCAGATTCTGACCCATTGTTCTCAGACTCTGACCCATTGTTCTCAGATTCTGACCCATTGTTCTCAGACTCTGACACATTGTTCTCAGATTCTGACCCATTGTTCTCAGACTCTGACACATTGTTCTCAGATTCTGACCCATTATTCTCAGATTCTGACCCATTGTTCAGATTCTGACCCATTGTTCTCAGACTCTGTCCCATTGTTCTCAGACTCTGACCCATTGTTCTCAGACTCTGACCCATTGTTCTCAGATTCTGACCCATTGTTCTCAGATTCTGACCCATTGTTATCAGACTCTGACCCATTGTTCTCAGATTCTGACCCATTGTTCTCAGATTCTGACCCATTGTTCTCAGATTCTGACCCATTGTTCTCAGACTCTGACCCATTGTTCTCAGATTCTGACCCATTGTTATCAGATTCTGACCCATTGTTCTCAGATTCTGACCCATTGTTCTCAGATTCTGACCCATTGTTATCAGATTCTGACCCATTGTTCTCAGATTCTGACACATTGTTCTCAGATTCTGACCCATTGTTCTCAGATTCTGACCCATTGTTCTCAGACTCTGACCCATTGTTATCAGACTCTGACCCACTGTTCTCAGATTCTGACCCATTGTTATCAGATTCTGACCCATTGTTCTCAGATTCTGACACATTGTTCTCAGATTCTGACCCATTGTTCTCAGATTCTGACCCATTGTTCTCAGACTCTGACCCATTGTTATCAGACTCTGACCCACTGTTCTCAGATTCTGACCCATTGTTCTCAGATTCTGACCCATTGTTCTCAGATTCTGACCCATTGTTCTCAGACTCTGACCCATTGTTCTCAGACTCTGACCCATTGTTCTCAGATTCTGACCCATTGTTCTCAGATTCTGACCCATTGTTCTCAGATTCTGACCCATTGTTCTCAGATTCTGACCCATTGTTCTCAGATTCTGACCCATTGTTCTCAGATTCTGACCCATTGTTCTCAGATTCTGACCCATTGTTCTCAGATTCTGACCCATTGTTCTCAGATTCTGACCCATTGTTCTCAGATTCTGACCCATTGTTCTCAGATTCTGACCCATTGTTCTCAGATTCTGACACATTGTTATCAGATTCTGACCCATTGTTCTCAGATTCTGACCCATTGTTCTCAGATTCTGACCCATTGTTCTCAGATTCTGACCCATTGTTCTCAGATTCTGACCCATTGTTCTCAGATTCTGACCCATTGTTCTCAGATTCTGACACATTGTTATCAGATTCTGACCCATTGTTCTCAGATTCTGACCCATTGTTCTCAGACTCTGACCCATTGTTCTCAGATTCTGACCCATTGTTCTCAGACTCTGACCCATTGTTCTCAGATTCTGACCCATTGTTCTCAGACTCTGACCCATTGTTATCAGACTCTGACCCATTGTTCTCAGACTCTGACCCATTGTTCTCAGATTCTGACACATTGTTATCAGACTCTGACCCATTGTTCTCAGATTCTGACCCATTGTTCTCAGATTCTGACCCATTGTTCTCAGATTCTGATCCATTGTTCTCAGATTCTGACCCATTGTTCTCAGATTCTGACCCATTGTTCTCAGATTCTGACCCATTGTTCTCAGATTCTGACCCATTGTTCTCAGACTCTGACCCATTGTTCTCAGATTCTGACCCATTGTTCTCAGACTCTGACCCATTGTTCTCAGACTCTGACCCATTGTTATCAGACTCTGACACATTGTTCTCAGATTCTGACCCATTGTTCTCAGACTCTGACCCATTGTTCTCAGATTCTGACCCATTGTTCTCAGACTCTGACCCATTGTTCTCAGACTCTGACCCATTGTTCTCAGACTCTGACCCATTGTTCTCAGATTCTGACCCATTGTTCTCAGACTCTGACCCATTGTTCTCAGATTCTGACCTATTGTTCTCAGATTCTGACCTATTGTTCTCAGATTCTGACCCATTGTTCTCAGATTCTGACCCATTGTTCTCAGATTCTGACCCATTGTTCTCAGATTCTGACCCATTGTTCTCAGATTCTGACCCATTGTTCTCAGATTCTGACCCATTGTTCTCAGATTCTGACCCATTGTTCTCAGATTCTGATCCATTGTTATCAGATTCTGACCCATTGTTCTCAGACTCTGACCCATTGTTATCAGATTCTGACCCATTGTTCTCAGATTCTGACCCATTGTTCTCAGACTCTGATCCATTGTTCTCAGACTCTGACCCATTGTTCTCAGATTCTGACCTATTGTTCTCAGATTCTGACCCATTGTTCTCAGACTCTGATCCATTGTTCTCAGACTCTGATCCATTGTTCTCAGACTCTGACCCATTGTTCTCAGATTCTGACACATTGTTCTCAGATTCTGACCCATTGTTATCAGATTCTGACCCATTGTTCTCAGATTCTGACCCATTGTTCTCAGACTCTGATCCATTGTTCTCAGACTCTGACCCATTGTTCTCAGATTCTGACCTATTGTTCTCAGATTCTGACCCATTGTTCTCAGACTCTGATCCATTGTTCTCAGACTCTGATCCATTGTTCTCAGACTCTGACCCATTGTTCTCAGATTCTGACCCATTGTTCTCAGATTCTGACCCATTGTTCTCAGATTCTGACCCATTGTTCTCAGACTCTGACCCATTGTTCTCAGATTCTGACCTATTGTTCTCAGATTCTGACCTATTGTTCTCAGATTCTGACCCATTGTTCTCAGATTCTGACCCATTGTTCTCAGATTCTGACCCATTGTTCTCAGACTCTGACCCATTGTTCTCAGATTCTGACCTATTGTTCTCAGATTCTGACCTATTGTTCTCAGATTCTGACCCATTGTTCTCAGATTCTGACCCATTGTTCTCAGATTCTGACCCATTGTTCTCAGACTCTGACCCATTGTTCTCAGACTCTGACCCATTGTTCTCAGATTCTGACCCATTGTTCTCAGATTCTGACCCATTGTTCTCAGATTCTGACCCATTGTTCTCAGATTCTGACCCATTGTTCTCAGATTCTGACCCATTGTTCTCAGATTCTGACCCATTGTTCTCAGATTCTGACCCATTGTTCTCAGATTCTGATCCATTGTTATCAGATTCTGACCCATTGTTCTCAGATTCTGACCCATTGTTATCAGATTCTGACCCATTGTTCTCAGATTCTGACACATTGTTCTCAGATTCTGACCCATTGTTATCAGATTCTGACCCATTGTTCTCAGATTCTGACCCATTGTTCTCAGACTCTGATCCATTGTTCTCAGACTCTGACCCATTGTTCTCAGATTCTGACCCATTGTTCTCAGATTCTGACCCATTGTTCTCAGATTCTGACCCATTGTTATCAGATTCTGACCCATTGTTCTCAGATTCTGACCCATTGTTATCAGATTCTGACCCATTGTTCTCAGATTCTGACCCATTGTTCTCAGATTCTGACCCATTGTTCTCAGACTCTGACCCATTGTTCTCAGATTCTGACCCATTGTTCTCAGATTCTGACCCATTGTTCTCAGACTCTGACCCACTGTTCTCAGATTCTGACCCATTGTTCTCAGATTCTGACCCATTGTTCTCAGATTCTGACCCATTGTTCTCAGATTCTGATCCCTTGTTCTCAGATTCTGACCCATTGTTCTCAGATTCTGACCCATTGTTATCAGATTCTGACCCATTGTTCTCAGATTCTGACCCATTGTTCTCAGATTCTGACCCATTGTTCTCAGATTCTGATCCATTGTTCTCAGACTCTGACCCATTGTTCTCAGATTCTGACCCATTGTTCTCAGACTCTGACCCATTGTTCTCAGATTCTGATCCATTGTTCTCAGATTCTGATCCATTGTTCTCAGATTCTGACCCATTGTTCTCAGATTCTGACCCATTGTTCTCAGACTCTGACCCATTGTTCTCAGATTCTGATCCATTGTTCTCAGATTCTGACCCATTGTTATCAGATTCTGACCCATTGTTCTCAGATTCTGACCCATTGTTATCAGATTCTGACCCATTGTTCTCAGATTCTGACCCATTGTTCTCAGATTCTGACCCATTGTTCTCAGACTCTGACCCATTGTTCTCAGATTCTGACCCATTGTTCTCAGATTCTGACCCATTGTTCTCAGACTCTGACCCACTGTTCTCAGATTCTGACCCATTGTTCTCAGATTCTGACCCATTGTTCTCAGATTCTGACCTATTGTTCTCAGATTCTGACCCATTGTTCTCAGATTCTGACCCATTGTTCTCAGATTCTGATCCATTGTTCTCAGATTCTGATCTATCCTCTCCCTCTCTCTGGAGCCGCTGATCCCTGTGAGTGCCGGGCGTGATGCTCCCGCTGACAGTATGGGATAACACATCGAAAGGAGTCCCATATTAATAGAAGAGGGAAACCCTCCTGTGACACAATTCGGTCCATGGAGACTGACATTAATTACAGCCACTGAACAAACAGTTTCAGTTAACACCTTTCTATCCAACACCTTTTTGTACCACAATAAACTGGAACTCTTACCCAGTCTGAATGGATGTTTTGGGGTTTCTGAGGGAAGGAATGGTGGAAATAGCAGAGGCACTGGCCAGAATCTTCCAATCCTCCTTGGATATGGGTGTGATGACAGAGGATTGGAGGATTGTAAATCTTACATCCTGTTTAAAAAAGGAGATATGCGACAAATGCTGTAATTACTGACTAGTCAGACTAGTGTCACGACTGGGGACATTTGTAGACGTGACAACCCAAGAGAAAAATACTTGTTGCTTGTAAAAACATTGGATAGTAAATGGTTAGCAACCTGGATATGCTAAAGACTATTGATGTCTGGCAAACAACAACAACAACAACAATTTATATTTAGATATTGCCTTTAATGTTATAAAAAATCCCAAGGTGCTTCACAGGAGCATTATGAAGCAAAGTGCGAACTGAGATACAACAGGAGATATTAGGTCAAAGGACCAACAGGTTAGCCAAAGAGGAAGGTTACAAGGAATGTCTTACAGGAGGAAAGTGAGATGGAGAGATGCAGAGGCGGAGATGCGTCGGGAGGATACTGCAGCTTGGGCCCCGGCAGCTGAAGGCACGGTCGCCAGTGGTGCAGTGATTAAAATAACGGATGTAAAAGAGGCCAGAATTAGAGGAGCACAGATGTCTCGATGGGTTCTGGAGCTGGAGGAGATTACAGAGATAGGGAGGGACGAGGCCATTGAGAGATATGACAACAAGGATGAGAATTTTAAAATCAAGATATTGCTTGATTGGGAGCCAATGTCGGTCAGTGTCATATAAACGGGACTTGGTGTGAGCTAAGACATGGGCAGCAGAGTTTTGGATGACCTCATGTTTACAGAGAGTAGATGTGGGAGATCAGCCAGGAGTGAGTTGGAATAGTCACATCGAGAGGTGACGAAGTTATAAATGAGGTTTCAGCAGCAGATGGGCTGAGACAGGGGTGAAGTCAGGCGATGTTACTGAGGTGGAAATAGGCGGTTGTAATTCTACCCTGAAAATGAGGTTAAAGCTCATGTTGTGATGAAATGTGACACCAAGGATGTAAACATATTGTCTCAATCTCAGACTGTCACCAGGAAGAGGGATGGAATCAATAGCAAGGGAACAGAGTTGGAGTGGGGAGTTAAAACAATGGCTTCAGTCTTCCCAATATTTAATTGGAGGAAATTTCTGCTCATCCAGTACTGGATGTCGGATAATCAGTCTGATAATTTAACAACAGTGGAGGATTGGAGAGAGGTGGTGGTGAGGTAAACTTGATGGAGTTCTTTGATAAAACAATGGAGAAGGTTGATGAGGGTGGTGTGATTGAAGTTATATATATGGACTTTCAAAAGGTGTTCGATCAAGTGACATTCAATAGACAGGTTAGGAAAACTGAACACTATGGATTAAAGGTACAGTGAAAGTGTGGATATAACATTGGCTAAGGAACAGTAAACAGAGAGAAGTGGTGAAAGGTTGTTGTTCAGACTCAATGGGAGTATACAGTGGTGTTCCCCTGGGCTCAATATTAGGACCACTGCTCTTTTTGCTCTTGGAAACCCAGGGTGGGTAGGGCAGAGGCCATTCCTCCTCTTTCTTTCCAGAGCTTTCACTCTCTCTGCAGCTTCTGCTCCATTTGTTGATCATGTTACAGACGCAGAGACACTGTAACTACAGTCCCCATTCATCGTACAGAGTTGTGTCACCAAGTCCTCTCTCCTCCCTGAATGTCTGCAGCAGCTCATAACACAACCTCCAGAAAAGGCGGCACAGTGGCGCAGTGGTTAGCACCGCAGCCTCACAGTTCCAGGGACCCGGGTTCGATTCCGGGTACTGCCTGTGTGGAGTTTGCAAGTTCTCCCTGTGTCTGCGTGGGTTTTCTCCGGGTGCTCCGGTTTCCTCCCACAAGCCAAAAGACTTGCAGGTTGATAGGTAAATTGGCCATTATAAATTGTCACTAGTATAGGTAGGTGGTAGGGAAATATAGGGACAGGTGGGGATGTTTGGTAGGAATATGGGATTAGTGTAGGATTAGTATAAATGGGTGGTTGATGTTCGGCACAGACTCGGTGGGCCGAAGGGCCTGTTTCAGTGCTGTATCTCTAATCTAAAAAAATCTAATCTAAAACCATCCACAGCACCTCCACTAACTTTGTAATAACAGAAGTAAGTCAAAAGCCCCTCAGCTGCAAGTTGGACGCCTGGTCCTTTTAACTAACACTAGAGGGGGATCCTCGTGCTGCTGAATGTATGTTCAGCTGAGAGTGACTAACACAGGTGGTCAGTATACATGCAAGGACCAAATATCAAAGACGTACATCAAAGTTGCTGAAATGGCTGATCGACTTCATATTCAGACCTCTCCTCACACTACAGACACACACACGTTACACCGACACGAGCACCCCGGCCAGCCTGGGTGTCCTGTACAATGTGCTGGATGTGACCGGCAGTGCAGCTCACACCATTTTATGGATCCAAGCTTCCACAGCATGAGTGCAGCAGGAGAGATGAAATGTGTGGTCAGGAAAACCACACTGTGGCTGTCTGGATACAAAATTGTCTGGCCCATAGAAGACAGAGGGTGTTAGTAGATGGAAAGTATTCAGCATGGAGCTCGGTGACCAGTGGTGTTCTGCAAGGATCTGTTCTGGGACCTCTGCTCTTTGTGATTTTTATAAATGACTTGGATGAGGAAGTGGAAGGCTGGGTTAGCAAGTTTGCCGATGACACGAAGGTTGCTAGAGTTGTGGATAGTGTGTAAGGCTGTTGTAGGTTGCAACGAGACATTGACAGGATGCAGAGCTGGGCTGAGAAGTGGCAGATGGAGTTCAACCTGGAAAAGTGTGAAGTGATTCATTTTGGTAGGTCGAATTTGAATGCAGAATACAGGCTTAAAGACAGGGTTTTTGGTAATGTGGAGGAACAGAGGGATCTTGGGGTCCATGTCCATAGATCGCTCAAGGTTGCCACCCAAGTTGATAGGGTTGTTAAGAAGGCGTATGGTGTCTTGGCTTTCATTAACAGGGGGATTGAGTTTAAGGGCTGCGAGGTTATGCTGCAGCTCTATAAGGTCCTGGTTCGACCACACTTGGAATATTGTGTTCAGTTCTGGTCGCCTCATTATAGGAAGGGTATGGAAGCTTTAGAGAGGGTGCAGAGGAGATTTACCAGGATGCTGCCTGGACTGGAGGGCATGTCTTATGAAGAAAGATTGAGGGAGCTAGGGCTTTTCTCATTGGAGCGAAGAAGGATGAGAGGTGACTTGATAGAGGGGTACAAGATGATGAGAGGCATAGATAGAGTGGATAGCCAGAGACTTTTTCCCAGGGTGGAAAGGGCTATCACCAGGGGGCATAATTTTAAGGTGACTGGAGGAAGGTTTCGGGGAGATGTCAGAGGTAGGTTCTTTACACAGAGAGTGGTGGGTGCGTGGAATGCGCTGCCAGTGGTGGTAGTAGAAGCAGATACATTAGGGACATTTAAGCGACTCTTGGATCGTTACATGGATGATAGTAGATTGAAGGGTAGGTAGTTAGTTTGATCTTAGAGTAGGTTAAAGGTTCGGCACAACATCGTGGGCCGAAGGGCCTGTACTGTGCTGTACTGTTCTATGCTCTATGTTCTATGTTATATGAAGAGTGACAGAAGGAAAGAAAGTCACTTTTAAGCGGGAATTGGAAAAAAGATTTTTAAGATGAACAAGTTTCAGGAACATTGGAAATGAACAGGGGATTGGGATAGTCAGAGGGGTGAGGACATGGAGGGATTTGATCACATGAGTGAGAATATTAAAATTGAGGTGTTACTGGACCAAGAGCCAATGTCGGTCAGTGAGCACAGGGATATTGGGTGAACAGAATTTGGTGCAAATTAGAAGATGGCAGCAGAGTTTTGGATGACCACAGGTTACAGAGAGCAGGATGTGGGAGACCAGCCAGGAGTGTGTTAGAATAGTCAAGTCTCGAGATAAAAAAGGCATGGATGAGGTTTTTAGCAGCAGCTGAATTGAGCTCTCTCTCTCTCATTCTTTCTCTCTCTGTCGGCCTCATTTGCTCTGTCCCACACTCAGAATCTTATAAGTTTCAATCAAGTCGCCTCTTACTCTTCTAAACTCCAGCTGACATAAGCCTAGCCTGTGCAGCCTTTCCTCATTAGAGAACACCCCCATTCCAGGCATTAGTCTAGTAAACCATCTCTGAACTGCTTCGAATGCATTTCCACCTGTCCTTAAATGAGGAGACCAATACTGTACACAGTCTTCCAGAAGTGGTCTCCCTATATAACTGAAACATAACCTTTCTACATTTGTATTCAATTCCTCCTGCATTGGACGATAACATTCTATTAGTTTTCCTAATGACTTGCAATACCTACATATTAAACTTTTACAATTCATACACAAGGACTCTCAGTTCCCCCTGGATGGTAGAGCTCTGAAATCTCTCACCATTGTGATTATATGCTTAATTTTTATTCTTCCTGCCAAAATGGACAATTTCATATTTTCCCACATTATACTCCATTTACCAGATCTTTGCCCAATCACTCAATCTATCTACCCCTTTGTGGTTCACTTGTGTCCATGTCACAACATACTGTCCGACCGACGTTTCTGTCATCAGCAAATTTAGCAAACATACCTTTGGCCCCTTCATCCAAGTGATTTATATAAATTGTAAAGAGCTAAGGCACCCGCACTGATCCCTGTGACACACCACTCGTTACATCTTGCCAAACAGAAAATGATCCATTTAAGCCTACTCTCTGTTTCCTGTTAGCTAGCCAATCTTCTATCTAAGCCAATAGGTTGCCCCCTACACCATGAGCTTTTATATTCCGCAATGAACTTTGATGTGGCACATTATGAAATCCCTTCTGGAAATCTAAGTACAGTACATCCACCAGTTCCCCTTTATCCACAGCACCTGTTACTTCTTCAAAGAACTTCAATAAATTGGTTAAACATGGTTTCCGTTTCACAAAAGCATGTTGACTCTGCCTGATCACCTTGAATTATTCTGTGTGTCCTGCTATAACGTCTTTACTAATAGCTTCTTACATTTGATCCATAGCCAGAAAGCCTTTCTCACCTGCCACAGGCCGTATGTCCACTATGTCTATTCTGATTTTGTGCTGTATTTGAACTGTTACTCCTCAATAAACTGCTTGTGACCCTTCGATCTCCTTTTGGTTAATCTGTGACCCTGGATCAGATCTTACATTGGTGTAGGAGAGGGAACACAGCTCATGTCAAAGTCCTGCCTCCCTTTTATATGATCCTGTATAATGGACAGGGACTACTGGGCAGTAATGTGCTCAAAGGTTATCAGCAGTAATTGATTATCCCTATATTTGTATATTGTAGAACATTAAAACATGCCCGTACTCTGGTGTCCAGTGCACCCTCAATATTCATGATTAAAATATCAGAGGAGTGGGAACCAGACAGCTCTGATCACCCTGAGGTACAGGTGATTCTCGAGTCGGTGTCGAGTGTATCCACAACCCATAAAGATGACTGTGCAAACATGAGCAGACCCGAAGAAATTAACTGACCATTGCATGATCCATGAAGCAGTATTCATACCGACCTGAGATTATATCATACATTCCAGACACTATCATGTCATTGTTATACCAGGGTGTAGTTCACGAAGCCATGTTCCCTTCTAACTGCCCGATTTGACAGGTTGGAAAGCCGGATGGCAGCTGGTGACTGACTATTGACCACCACTAACTCAATTCAGTCAACCCTGCGTGAACCAGGTTGTCTGATAGACACCCACCCTACTCTCCCGGATTCTCAGTGGCAGGGCTGTCTTCTCCACCCTGGATATCTCTAATGATTATTGGAGTATCCCAGTAAAACTAGAGAAACAAATAAAATTCACATTCACCTCTGAGGACCAGAGGTACTCCTGGACATGTCTGTCACAAGGGGTTCCACAATAACCCCACTATTTTCAACAAACGTGTAGCCGGGTCCCTTCTGAGCTTTTCACAGTCTTCCTGCTTGCTGCAATATGTCGATGATCTTCTCATCACCGTGTCCACACATTTAACCCTTTTACAGGAACTACTGCAGTGACTTTGGGAGCTGGACTAAAAGACCATCCACGTAAGGCCCAGCTGGTGCAAGACCGTGTCACCTTTCTGCGTGCCCAGATCAGATCATCCTGCATCAGCCCACACCAGCATCAGGCCGAGACCATCCAGTTTCTACCCCTGTTCACCTCAAAGTCCTGCCCTGTGTCCTATCCTCAGGCTGGTGGGGTATCAGTGGACCCTCATCCAGTATCTACCCCTGTTCACCTCAAATTCCTGCCCTGTGTCCTATCCTCAGGCTGGTGGGGTATCAGTGGACCCTCATCCAGTATCTACCCCTGTTCACCTCAAAGTCCTGCCCTGTGTCCTATCCTCAGGCTGCTGGGTATCAGTGGACCCTCATCCAGTATCTACCCCTGTCCACCTCAAAGACTGCCCTGTGTCCTATCCTCAGGCTGCTGGGTATCAGTGGACCCTCATCCAGTATCTGCCCCTGTCCACCTCAAAGACTGCCCTGTGTCCTATCCTCAAGCTGGTGGGGTATCAGCAGACCCTCATCCAGTATCTACCCCTGTCCACCTCAAAGACTGCTCTGTGTCCTATCCTCAGACTGGTGGGGTATCAGCAGACCCTCATCCAGTATCTACCCCTGTCCACCTCAAAGACTACCCTGTGTCCTATCCTCAGGCTGGTGGGGTATCAGTGGACCCTCATCCCTCGATTTGCAGAGACTGTGACTCCTCTTTATGAACTAACTAATGATGGTGATGACCAGGTTTAACCCAGTTGGACTGAAGAGAGCATAGAAGCAGCAACACAATTGAAGAAATCTGTCGCCCAGGCAACGTGTCTTATCTCACCTAACCCTGACAAGACTTTCAACATGGAGGTGGTGGACACAGTGAAAAGCCTGACTGCTGTCCTATGTAGAGAAAACGAGGAGAAATTACTCCCCATTGTGAATGATCCAGAATTGTCAGTGGGACTGAACTGATTTACTCTGTTTGTGAAGGACATTTGTTAACCACATTCTGGGACATCAAACATTTCACTTACATCACGGGGTTCCACAGGGTGATACTGCCCAGTCCATTATAAACTTTCCCAGTATAAGGCGGCACAGTGGTGCAGTGGTTGGCACCGCAGCCTCACAGCTCCAGTGACCCGGGTTCAATTCTAGGTACTGCCTGTGTGGAGTTTGCTAGTTCTCCCTGTGTTTGCGTGGGTTTCCTCCGGGTGCTCCGGTTTCGACCCACATGCCAAAGACATGCAGGTTGATCGGTAAATTGGCCATTAGCAATTGCCCGTAGTATAGGTAGGTGGTAGGGAAACATCGGGACAGGTGGGGATGTGGTAGCAATATGGAATTAGTGTAGGATTAGTATAAACGGGTGGTTGATGGTCCGCACAGACTCGGTGGGCCGAAGGGCCTGTTTCAGTGCTGTATCTCTAAACTAAACTAAAAGTAGTAATAGTATTCCCCTGTCAGAGAGTCGTAGAGTCATAGTCATTTCAGCACAGAATTAGGCCATTCTGCTCATCGAGTCCATGCCAGCTCTTTGTCGATAAATCCAGCCAGTCTCATTCCCCAGCTCTGACTCCATATTCCTGCAAGTTTATTTACATCAAGTGTTCATCCAATATCCTTTTGAAATAATTCACCTTCTCTGCTTCCACCACCCTCGGAGGCAATGATTTCCAGGCCATTACCACTCGTTGTGTAAAAATGTTGTTCATCACATCCCCCTTAACTCTTGCCCTCAATCTTCACTCTAGTCATTGTACCATAAGCTAATGGGAACATATTTTCCTGTCTACCTTATCCAAACAGGTCATCATCTTGTATACATGTATCAAATCTCCCCTCAATCTCCTTTACTCCAAGGAGGACAATCCCAGCTTTTACAGACTATATTGTACTTAAAATCCTCCATCTCTGGAACCATTAAAGTAACCCTCCTCTACACCCTGTCAATGACCCTCACATCCTTCCTAAAGTGTGGTGAACAGAACTGGATGCAGTACTCCACTTGGGGCCTAACCAGAGCTTCATAAAGTTACAGCATAACTTTCCTTCTTCTGAACTCACCACCTCTATCTATGAAGCCCAAGATCCCATATGCTTTACTGACGACTCTCTCAATATATCCTGCCACCTTCAGGGATCTATGTGCATGAACCCCATGTCCCTTTGTCTCTGCACACTCTTTCGAACTTTACCATTAAGTGTATATTGCCTCTCCCTGTTACTTCTGATAAAATGCATCACTTGACACTTGTCTGTATTAAATTCCATTTGCCTCTCGTCTGCCCATTCTGCTAGCCTATCTCTGTCCTCTGACATCGATTGGTATCAACCTCAATGCCTGCCCCGCCTCCAAGTTTGGTATCACCTGCAAATTTTGAAATGTTTCTCTGTAAGCCATTATCCAAATCATTTATACATATCAGAATAAAACAGTGTTCCTAGCACTACCCCTTGGGGAACACAACTGTCTATTTTTCTCCAGTTTGAATACCAACTATTTACCGCAACTCACTGTTTTCTGTCATTAAGTCAGTTTTATATCCAAGCTGACACTGACCTTCCTTTTCCATCAGCATCAATTAACTGTCCAATTCTCACAAACTGATTGTGAAATAAAGTACAAATTCAGCTTAAAATTAAGTGAAATGCTAAATGTAAAATTAACAAATTGTTGGAAAGAGATCGACTCTTAGATCACTTAAAATTCAATCACTCGTTAACTTTACTGCATTTAGTACTCTGTCCAAGCAGGACTCCCTAAAACTGGACTCAGTACAGCTTATTGCATTTAGGGTTTGGGGAGAGAATTCAAAAGCTTAGGGATGAGACCAGAAAGTGCCGGAAATACTCAGCAGGTCTGGCAGCATCTGTGTAGAGAGAAACAGAGTTAATGTTTCCGGTCTCTGACCCTTCATCAGAACTGGTAAACGTTAGGAATGTAACAGTCTGTAATTTAATCTATCCCCTCTCTGTCCCATCACAGTCCTTCCTTCTTGTTCTTCTTCCCCTTTCCCCTCTTTCACTTGCTCAAAGACTGTTACATTTCTAACGTTTACCAGTTCTGATGAAGGGGCACAGATCTGAAACATTAACTCTGTTTCTCTCTGCACAGATGTTGCCAGACCTGCTGAGTATTTCCAGTGTTCAGCATCCGCAATATTTTGCTTTTATTTTAGTGTTTAATTCACTGACATTTATCTTCCAGGAATTACTCCCTGGAAGTTCTGCTCTACTCTTCCAGAGCGTAGGGCCTCGGCAGCTG
This sequence comes from Heterodontus francisci, assembly GCF_036365525.1. Taxonomy (NCBI): domain Eukaryota; kingdom Metazoa; phylum Chordata; class Chondrichthyes; order Heterodontiformes; family Heterodontidae; genus Heterodontus; species Heterodontus francisci. The sequence continues at coordinate 1,085,824 of NW_027142065.1, forward strand.
AAGGCAGGACCACCAATGGTAGAGCAATTAAACTCGGAGATGCTCAAGAGGCCAGAAATAGATGAGTGCAGATATCTCGGAGGGTTGTCGGGCTGGAGGAGATTACACAGATAAGGAAGAGTGAGATAATGAAGGATTTGAAAAGAAGACTGAGAGTTTTAAAATTGAGGTGTTGCTGACCAGGAGCCAATGTAGGTCAGTGAGTACAGGGGTTAATGGGTGAACAGGACTTGGTGTGAGTTAGGACATGGGCAGCAGTGCATTGGATCACCTCAGGGTTATGGAGAGTAGAATGTGGGAGACCAGCCAGGAGTGTGTTGGACTAGTCGAGTCTACAGGTAACACAGGCAAGGGGGAGTGTTTCATCAGCAGAAGAGCTGAGAGAGGGGCAAAGTTGGGTGATGATACGGAAGTGTAAGTAGGCTGTTTTAGTAATATTTAGCAGGAAGCTCGTCGCAGCGTCAACTATGAAACCAGGTTGTGAACAGTTTGCTTTAGTTTCAGACAGTTGCCAAGGAGAGAGATCCAGTCTGTAGCTAGGAAACTTTTGACGTGGGGTTTGAAAACAACGGCAGCAGTCTTCCTAATATTTAATTGGGATGGCAGATGTGTGAGGAGATACATTGTCAGAAGATTTGATATATATTATCCGTTCATGGGATGTGGGTGTCGTTGACTAGGGCAGCATTTATTGCCCATCCATAATTGCCCTTGAGAAGATGATGGTGAGCTGCATGCAAAGAACAAAGAACAAAGAAAATTACAGCACAGGAACAGGCCCTTCGGCCCTCCAAGCCTACGCCGATCCAAATCCTCTATCTAAACCTGTTGCCTATTTTCTAAGGGTCTGTATCTCTTTACTTCTGCCCATTCATGTATCTGTCTAGATACATCTGAAAAGACGCTATCGTGCCCGAGTCTACCACCTCCACTGGCAATGCGTTCCAGGCACCCACCACCCTCTGCATAAAGAACTTTCCACGCATATCCCCCCTAAACTTTCCCCTCTCACTTTGAACTCGTGTCCCCTTGTAATTGAATCCCCCACTCTGGGAAAAAGCTTCTTGCTATCCACCCTGTCTCTCCCTCTCATGATTTTGTACACCTCAATCAGGTCCCCCCTCAACCTCCGTCTTTCTAATGAAAATAATCCTAATCTACTCAACCTCTCTTCATAGCTAGCGCCCTCCATACCAGGCAACATCCTGGTGAACCTCCTCTGCACCCTCTCCAAAGCATCCACATCCTTTTGGTAATGTGGCGACCAGAACTGCACGCAGTATTCCAAATGTGGCCGAACCAAAGTCCTATACAACTGTAACATGACCTGCCAACTCTTGTACTCAATACCCCGTCCGATGAAGGAAAGCATGCCGTATGCCTTCTTGACCACTCTATTGACCTGCGTTGCCACCTTCAGGGAACAGTGGACCTGAACACCCAAATCTCTCTGTACATCAATTTTCCCCAGGACTTTTCCATTTACTGTCTAGTTCACTCTTGAATTGGATCTTCCAAAATGCATCACCTCGCATTTGCCCTGATTGAACTCCATCTGCCATTTATCTGCCCAACTCACCAGTCTATCTATATTCTGCTGTATTCTCTGACAGTCCCCTTCACTATCTGCTACTCCACCAATCTTAGTGTCGTCTGCAAACTTGCTAATCAGACCACCTATACTTTCCTCCAAATCATTTATGTATATCTCAAACAACAGTGGTCCCAGCACGGATCCCTGTGGAACACCACTGGTCACACGTCTCCATTTTGAGAAACTCCCTTCCACTGCTACTCTCTGTCTCCTGTTGCCCAGCCAGTTCTTTATCCATCTAGCTAGTACACCCTGGGCACCATGCGACTTCACTTTCTCCGTCAGCCTACCATGGGGAACCTTATCAAACGCCTTACTGAAGTCCATGTATATGACATCTACAGCCCTTCCCTCATCCATCAACTTTGTCACTTCCTCAAAGAATTCTATTAAGTTGGTAAGACATGACCTTCCCTGCACAAAACCATGTTGCCTATCACTGATAAGCCCATTTTCTTCCGGATGAATGACCAGGGATAATACAAGCTGAATGGCACAACTTTAAAGCTATTGAGAGTAACAGAGGGACCTGAGGTGTTTGTATGCAATCTTTGAAAGTAGCTGGACAGGTTAACAAACAGTTCACAAAGCAAATAGATTACTCGGCTTGATTAATAGAGACACAGAGTAGACAGGCCAGGATATTGTGTTAACTCTATAGAAAAGACTAGTCCGGCTCCATCTGGAGTATTGTGTCCAATACTGGAAACCACACTTTAGGAAGGACATGAAACCTTGGAGAGGGGACAGAAGAGTTTTACTGGAACTTTTCCAGGGATGAGGGGTTACAGTTATGTAGCTGCGATTGTTTTCCTTGGAGCAGGGACATTTACAAGGTGATCAGATAGGGATATTTAACATCATGAAGGGTTTATGTAAATTATATAATGTTTCTAATGTATGAGGGGCCATTAACCAGAGGACATAGATTTATGGTGATTGGAAAAAAGAAGCAGAGTTGACATGGGGATTATTGTAATGCAATTTTTGTTTCGGATTTGCAAATTATTGTATGATAGGCTGAAGGATACAGATTCAAAAGTAGGTTCAAAAAGTGATTTGGTTAGATATTAAGGGGAAAAGTTCAAGGATCTGGGAAAGATCCAGGGTGTGGAACTCACTGGAAACTCATCGAAAGAGCCAGCATAGACTTCATAGACCAAATGACCCCCTTCCATGCAATGCTATTATATTTTTCTATGACTTTTCCTGCCTGTACTTTTACAATTTTCCTATCGTTTCAAAAGGTGTTTGATAAAGTACTATATAACAGCCGTGTGACCCAATTAGAAACACATGGGATTAAAGGGCCAAAGTCAGCCGAGGCACAGTTTGTAGCTCTCTCCACTTTCAGTCACAAGCTTCCAGCATCAAGTGTCATGAAATGACTTTTTCACAAGAATCAAGGCTGACAGTGCAGCGACAGTACTGAGGGAGTATTGCGCTATCAGATGAGCAGTCTTTCGAATGAAACGTTAAACCAAGGCCCCATCTGCCCTCTCAGGTGGATGCTAATGATCCTATGGGATTATTTAGCAGCAGATCAGGGGATTTATTCCCTGTGGCCTGGACAATATTTATCCATCAAGCAACATCATAAAAACAGATCTGGTCATTATCACATTGCTGCTTGTGGGATCTTGCTGTGCGAAAATTGGCTGCCCTTTTTCCGACAGTACAAGAGTGAGTAGGCATTATAAGTATACGTTGATTGTAAATCGCTTTGGAACATGCAGTAGTCATGAAAGGCGCTACATAAATGGAAGTCCTTTTTTTTCTTTTTCAATCCCAGCATGCAAGAAATTAGTTAGGTGACAGGTATCAGAGAGTAGGGAATAATGGCTGTTTTTCAGCTGGAGCGAAGTACACAGTGGGGTTCCCCTGGGTGACTGTTGGGATCCCTGGTGTTGCATGCTAATGCAGTGGGCTTGTGTACAGAGGGGGTAATGTCCAAGTTTTCAGATGGAAGGAAACTCAGAAATGTTAATAAACAGTGAGAAGGATAGTAACAGACTTCAGGAGGACAGAGACTGACTGATGAAATGGGCAGGAACATGGCAGATGGAATTTAACACATTGAAATGTGAAGTGAGACATTTGGGTAGGAAGTATGAGAAGAAAAAAATATAAAATAAATGATACCATTATAGAGTGAGTGCATGATTAGAGAGACCTAGGGTGTAAACACACAGATCTTAGTTAGTAGCATGCAGTGTCCTTGGTGTTAGAGAGAGACACAGAGTAATAAAACTCAGGAGGAAATGCTGATATTTATACATCATTGGTTAGGTCCCAGATGGAGAATTGTGTCCAATTCTGATCACCACACATTGGTAAGGATGTCAAGGACGTAGTGAAGATACAGAGGTGAATTACGAGAATGGTACCAGGGATCTGGGAATACAGTTACGTGGATAGATTCGAAAAGCTGGGATTGTTCTCATTAGAGCAGTGATAGGTAAGGGGAGATTTGATATAAAATTCAAAATTATGAAGGGTTTTGATAAGGTAATCAATGTGAAACTGTTTCCAGTGTCAGAAACAGGGTTGGCACAGTGGTGCAGTGGTTAGCATTGCAGCCTCATGTTGTGGGCACTGCCTGTGTGGAGTTTGTGGGTTTCCTCCCTCAGCCAAAAGTCTTGCAGGTTGATAGGTAAATTGGCCATTATAAATTGCCCCTAGTATAGGTAGGTGGTAGGGGAATATAGGGACAGGTGAGGATGTGGTAGGAATATGGGATTAGTGTAGGATTAGTATAAATGGGTGGTTAATGGTTGGCACAGACTCGGTGGGCCGAAGGGCCTGATCGAGTGATGTATTTCTAAATCCAAAAATCTAAAGTTCAGTATTAAGAAGACACAGACTGAAGGTAATTGACAAAAAACCAGAGGTGAAATGAGGAGAATTTTCTTCCACAGCGAGTTGTTGGGATCTGGAATTCACTGGCTGAAAACATGGTGGAAGCAGATTCAATAATATCATTCAAAAGGCAATTTAGCAAATACTTGAAAAGGAAAAGAAAAACAGGAGTCTGGGGAAAGAGGAGGAAAGAGGAACTAATTAGATGGCTCTTTCGAAGAGACAGCACTGACACAAAGGGCCGAATAGCCTTCTTCTGTGCTGCATCAATCTCTTATTTTTTGAGCAAGAGAAAGTGAGTGAAGAGAGAGAGAAAGACAGAGTGTGAGAAAGTGTGAAAGAGAGAACAGCAAATAGAAATAGAGAGTACGTTGTGTTTTTGGGCAGAGGGATCATGATCTGCCCGTGCCCGTTCCTGTTGAGGCAGGTGACAAACACACTTCCTGCTGCCTCCTCATTTCCATGAATTCTACATGCCACCCCGGATAACCCGCGCTGCTGTCTGTCTGGATGCTTAACAGGGCCCTAAAGGTGTGTGAGGCTGACACATGTTTCAGCCAGGTTCAGCTTTTAAACGCAGTCTGTCCCTCTTAAAGAGAAGATGCACTGATTCACTGGAGGCTGCTGCTGCTCACTGTGAATTCTGCAATTGGAGACAAGGTAAATAGCACACTGCAACACAGGGTTCTGCGGTTCACGGATGTGGGGATGGATGTCTTAGTTACGAAGGGTGACAGGAGGAGAGAGGCTCTGTTTCCGTGTGGTGGGGTGGAGACTCTCAAGGAACGTCCTCCGAAGGGAATCGGTGAAGGTGGCCAGGGAGGTCAATGCAAGAATTCCCGCCACGAGACTCTGGCAGCAGAGCCAGAAGAAGTTTAATGAGCTCATACGGGTGGTCAATGTCATTGAATTAATCTCCAAATGGCATCCCCTACCCCCAACATCACCAACCTCTCACACTGCTCAATACACCACACCCCCGTCACTCACCCATCAGCAGTCCCTAACACTCAGGACTCACACCTAACATTCACATACTCCACCTCACCCTCACACACCTTGTACTGATAGCAGCCTCACACCCACCTCTCACTGCCTCCAATTACCTACAGCTATTCAGCTATGGCAGGCACATCATCAAAACAGAGTGTAAAACAATCAGTAATATTCTGCCTTCTTTCTTACAGGACAAGGTGACCCATAATCACAGGGAGCAGCAAGTGAACCGGCGAGTGCCAGGCATACCTTCAACCCCTGAGCTTGAGGGAGGAGATGGTTCTTCACATCATGGGACCGGTTGTGACAGAGCCCGTGGCATCCGGCATCGCCGAGAGCATTCAGGATGATGCTATGTTCCTGCCTTATGCCCCTTCTTAACTCCCACCTCCCCCCGCATCCTGCTGACTGGGATGATGTACAAGCTGCAGATGGTGGGATCATGGACCTCCTGCTTTCCAACCCACCCACAATCTCTCATCCCAATACGACCCTTCTGATTTTACACTTCCCAATGGTACCCCAAAACTGCCAGCTTCCCAGTCACAGCAGCTCCAGGAGACAGAGAGAGAGAGCATCAGCACAGGACTGATGGTGAAGCCCCATCACTTAGTCTGATACTCACATCCTCCAGCTCAAATACTTCCACTGTGTGTGCCTTAGAGGCTGGGAAAGAGTCGGAATCTGCACATGCTGATTCATCGAACACGCACGAACTGCAGCCAGGGCAGGGGGAAAGGATAGTGCATGTGGCAGCTCCCGGACAGCGAGGTCACAAACGTGTTATAATACACAGGACTCAGATCAGAACATTACTGGGCTGTTGCCTATGTCGAGGTGGTACAGTTTGAATCGAAGCACTCAAGGCCCAGAGCTGCTCGAGGACATCCTGCAAGGTCATCTGCAGTCTCCCCGAATGAAAGTCAGCAGTCTTCCACCAGCCATGCTGCAGTCACTAGGGAAACACTGGGGAGCACGAGGCAAGTCGAGGGAACGCACAAGACAGAGACTAAGGGAATATACAAGGGTGAATAGTTCCATTTTCCTTTTGTATAATTGGATGTGTTGTTGGATAAAGATGCTACTGAAAAGGTTTATGTTGGTGTTTTTTATTACAGGATGCTGACCAAGGGGACTCTGTGATGGGGCATCTCAGATGGGTGAAATGGTGGAGAATGGGGGATCCATGGTGGGAAAGGGAAGTTGTCCTATGGGAAACAAAATCTTAGCAGGGACTCTCCGACAGCCTGTCTAGTTCGAAGGCGTCCAGGAAATATCCTCCCTGCGTCCTCCTCCTCCTCCTGAGGTGTCCTCCGGATTCCTGGTGCCAATGCCTGTGTCCTCATGATGGTGATGATATGAAGGGTGCAGCAGAACACCATGAACTTGGACACCTGCTCCAGTGTGTACTGAAGGGCTCTCCCCGTGCGGTTCAGACATTGAAAGCATTGCTTCATCACACCGATGGTCTGTCCCACCATGTTCCTGGTGACTCCATTGCTCACATTATACACATGTTAATTGTGGGAGGTTGGGTGGCGGTGGTAGGTGGTTTGGGGATGTAGAAACATGAGCTGTGTCTAGACGGTTTTTTTCTTTGCCTCCGAGGAGCCACATTCTGGTTCTATATGGAAGCCCTAAGTGTTGAGAATGGCTGACTGCTTCAGAATGAAGGTATGGTGGCTGCTGACAGGGTAGTGAACATTCACCAACATGATGTACTGGGCCTGCTCACACACCAACTGTACATTAATGGAGTGAGAGTTCTTTCAGTTCCTGTACCTCTCCCCAATGACATGGGGCCCCCGCAGAGACACCTCCACCATCAGGTATCCCGCTATCCTGACAAAGCCACGGGATCTCTCATTCTGCTTCTCCCTGCTGAGCGAAAAAACGATGACATAGATGGTCACCCTCACCTCCCAGAATTATCAATGGGAATGGACAACACACAGGCCTCGTAACTACTGGTCAGTTAGTTTAACATCAGTGGTGAGGAAGGTTTTCGAAACGAAATCAGCGGGAAAAAAATCAACACACACTGGGAGATGTTTGAGTTAATTAAGGGTTGTCCACACGGATTTTTAAAAAGCAGATCATGCTTTCCTGAACCAATTGAATTTATTTTGATGAAATAACAGAGCAGGTTGATGAAAAGAATGTGGTGAATGGTCTACATGGATTTTGAGAAAGCGTTTGATGAAGTACCACACAAAAGGATGTGGAAGCTTTAGAGAGGGTGCAGAGGAGATTTACCAGGATGCTGCCTGGACTGGAGGGCATGTCTTACGAAGAAAGGTTGAGGGTGCTCGGTCTTTTCTCATTGGAACGAAGAAGGATGAGAGGTAACTTGACAGAGGTGTACAAGATGATGAGAGGCATAGATAGATTGGATAGCCAGAGACATTTTCCCAGGGCAGAAAGGGCTATCACCAGGGGGCATAATTTTAAGATGATTGGAGGAAGGTTTCGGGGAGATGTCAGAGGTAGGTTCTTTACACAGAGAGTGGTGGGTGCGTGGAACGCACTGCCAGCGGCCGTAGTAGAAGCAGATACATTAGGGACATTTAAGCGACTCTTGGATAGGTACATGGATGATAGTAGAATGAAGGGTGTGTAGGTAGTTTGATCTTAGAGTAGGTTAAAGGTTCGGCACTACATCGTGGGCCGAAGGGCCTGTACTGTGCTGTACTGTTCTATGTTCTATGTTCTAAAATGTTGGATAACAAAATTGAATGACATGGATTAGCATCCAATTGGATCAAATATTGATTGATGGAAAGAAAAGGGTGAGTAGTGTTAAATGGTTGTTTTTCAGACTGGAGGATGGTAGGCAGTAATGTTCCCCAAGGGTCAGTGCTAGGACCACTTTTTTTTTTGCTATATAAAATGACTTGGATCTTGGAATACAGAGCAGAATTTCAAGGCTTGCCAATGACACCGAACTTGGACGCGTGGCAAACACTGAGGATGAGACAAACTGCCTGCAACAGGATATCGACAATCCAGCAGAATTAACAGAGAAATAGCAGGTGGAATTTAATACAGAGGAGTGTGAGGTGATGCCTTATGCCAGAAGGAATAGGAAGGCAAGATAGACTTAATGACACAGTTCTGAACATTGTGCAGGAGCAGAGGGACCTGGGGCTCCATATGCATTTATCATTGCAGGTGGCAGGACATATTCGGAGAGTGTTTAGCAAAACATATCAGATCTTGGAGGCAAGGATACAAAAGCAGGGAAAAATAGAAACATAGAAAATAGGAGCAGAAGTAGGCCATTCGGTCCTTCGAGCCTGCTTCACCATTCGTTATGATCATCGCTGATCATCCAACTCAGTAATCTTTCCCCCCATATCCTTTGATCCCTTTAGAACCAAAAGCTATATCTAACTCCTTCTTAAAAACATACAATGTTTTGGCCTCGACTGTTCCCTGTGGTAGCGAATTCCACAGGCTCACCACTCTCTGGGTGAAGAAATTTCTCCTCATCTCAGTCCTGAAAGGTTTACCCCTTATCCTTAGACTGTTGCCCCTGGTTCTGGACACCCCAACATCGGGAACATCCTTCCTGCATCTAGTCTGTCCAGACTGATTAAAATTCTGCAGGTTTCTATGAGATCCCTCCCTCACTCTTCTGAACTCCATCAACCTCTACTACTCAATACTGGATATGTCTCCTGCTCCTGCCTGGAAATATCCAAATACATAGAGTTTCAATGAAACTGCGATCTTAACGTCCACTGACAGCTCCGTCATCACTCTGGTGTGAGGCTCCATGTGTTGCAGGAGGTGACACAGCTCTGTGACTAACTCCTTTTTGAATCAGAGTCACCTCACACACAACTCCTGGGGCAGGTAAGGTAGGAAAAGTGCTCTCATACCTCGTCCAGTCTTGGGTCACCACATCCTCTGTCCTGCCTGAATGTCTGCAGCAGCTCACAACACAACCTCCAGAAAACCATCCACAGCACCTCCACTAACTTTACAATAGCAAAAGTAATTCAAAATCCCCTCACCTGTAAGTTGGATGTCTGGTCCTTTTAAATAACACTAGAGGGGCTCCTCGTGCTGCTGAATATATGTTCAGCTGAGAATGACTAACACAGGTGGTCAGTGGACATGCACAGGCCAAGTTTCAAAGACATATATCAAAGCTGCTGCAATGGCTGATTGGCACCATATTCAGACCCTTCCTCACACTACCAGCACATGCTTGATAAACCCCAGCTAAATCCCTGTCCAGCATGGAGCACTGGAAATGACCGGCAGCTCAGCTCATACCTTTTTATGGATCCAAGCGTCCATGACGTTGGGCCCTGTGGAGCTGAAAACCGTGGTCAGTGGTAGAATAAAGAGGGGGTGAAGTTTATTTTTAAAGCTAATTGAAGAAAATACTAGAAGGCCAAAAGGAATATGGGAACTGTCAGGGGAATGGGACTAACTGGAGGGGTGAGGCCATGGAGGGATTCAAACACATGAATGAGAATAATAAAATTAAGGTGCTGCCAGACTGGGAGTCAATGTAAATCAGTGAGCACAAGGGTGATGGGTGATCGGGATTGGTGTGAGTTAGAATACAGGCAGCAGAGTTCTGGATGGGCTGTGGTTTATGGAGGTTTATAAATGGGAGGGTGACCAGGATAGAATTGGGATAGTCAAGTGTGTATTTAACAAAGGCACAGATGAATGTTTATACAGCAGATAGGCTGAGGCAGAGGTGGAGATGTGTGTTAGTACAGAGGTGATAGTCGGCAGGGTTGGTGAGAATATGGAGATGAACTCAGCTCAGATTTAAATAGAACACAGAGGTTGCAAACTGTCTGGTTCAGCCTCAGATATTTGGCAATGAGGAGATCATGGTTCATGGATAGTGGATGGAATTTCTTATGGAGACCAATGACAACTACACTCTTCCCAAATTTAAATAGCAAGAACATTATTTCAGTGAAACAAATTTTACAGATCTCATAGCAGGAAATAGAGACTTACCAGGGACAGCAACAGCAGCAAAGATGGGAGAGTAAATTACAAGCACTCTAATGCACATAGCAATGGTTTATAGAGCTAATATCTGGGGACAGAAATTTGCCAGGAATAATAACAGCAGCAAGGAGGGCAGCGGAAATGACAAGAATGGTAATGCAGTTAAACATGGTTTATAGAAGTAATAGTTAGATACAGAGACTTACTAGGGACACCAATAATAGCCAGGAAGGGGTAGTAAATGTATTGAATATTCCTCAGTGCGCAATAGATCCGACTGTTTAATGAGAACTGATCATAATCTGCAGAAAGAAAGTTAAACTCCCAGATGAAACTCCTGCTCATTGTTGTAACATTCCAATCTATTGTACTCTGATTCTGATCTTTCCTCTCCCTCTCTCCAGAGCCGCTGATCCCTGTTAGTGCCGGGAGTGATGTGATACTCCCACTGACACTATGTGATAACACATTGAAAGGAGCCCCTTATTAATAGAAGAGGGAAATCTTCCAGTGACACAATTAGGGTCCATGGAGACTGACATTAATTGCAGTCACTGAACAAACAGGTTCAGTTAACCCCTTTCAATCCAACACTTTTTGTATCACAATAAACTAGAACATTTACCCGGTCTGGATGGGAATTCTGAGGGTTGGTGAGAGAAGGAATGGTGCAAATGGAAGAAGCACTGCACAGAATCTATCAATTCTCTCTTGATATAGGAGTGATGACAGAGCACTGGAGGGCTGCAAATTATACACCTAGTTTACAAAAAGGACGGATGTGGTAAACCCTGTACTGTCCAGTCAATCTGACGTCGGTGGTGGTGAAATTTCACAACCCAGGACAGAAATATTATTTGCTTGGAAAAGCATAGCATAATAAATTTCAAGCCGCATGGATATGCTAATGACAATTCATGTCTGGCAAAGTTCAGCAAGAACTTATCCCAAGGTACTTCACAGCAGCATTATGAAACAAAGTATAACACTGAACCACCAAGGGAGATATTAGGTTAGGTGACCAAATGTTTGGTCAAAGAGGCAAGTTTTAAAGGAGTGTCTTAAAGGATAAAAGCGAGGTGGAGAGATGGAGAGATGGAGCTGTGCAGGGCGCGTATTCCAGTGCTTTGGGCCGAGGCAACTGAAGGTGTGGCCACAATGGTGGAGTAATTAAAATCAGGGATGCACAAGAGGTCAGAATTCGAGGAGCAGAGATATCTCAGAGGTTTGTGGGGCTGGAGGGGATTCCAGAGTTAGTGAGGGGTGAGGCAATGGAGGGATTGGAAAACAAGAATGAGAATTTTAAAATCAAGACATTGCTTGACTGTGAGCTGATGTCGGTCAGTGATCGGGGAATGAGACTTTCTGTGAGTTAAGGCACAGGCAGCAGAGTTTTAGATGACCTCAAGTTTACAGATAGTAGAATGTGGGAGAATGAGTTCGAATAGTCCAGTATACAGGTAATGAAAACATGACTGAGAGCTTCAGCAGCGGATGAGTTAAGACAGGGGTGAAATCAGGCAATGTTATTGAAGTGGAAATAGGTGGTGATAGTGATGGCAAGAATATAACGGTGGAAGCTCATTTTGTGGTCAACTGTCACAGAATCACAGAATTGTTACAGGCGGCCATTCAGTCCATCGTGTCTGCACTGGCTGTCCAAAAGAGCAATTCATCTAGCACCGCTTCCCTGTCTTCTCCCTGTAACTCTGTACAATTTTCCTTTTCAGACAGCTATCCAATTTCTTCCTGAATGCCTCGATTGAATCTGCCTCCACCACACTCTCAGGCAGTGTATTCCAGATCTTAAGCACTCGCTGTGTGAAAAAGTTTTCTTCATGTTACTTCTGCTTCTTTTACCAATTACTTTTATTCTTTGCCCTCTCGTTTTAGAACCTTTCAGGAGTGGGGACAGTTTTTCCCTATCCACTCTGTCCAGACACCTCATAATTGTGAATACCTTTTTTTCTAATCTCCTCTCAGCCTTCTCTTCTCTAAGGAAAATGTTCCCAGTTCTCTAGTCTCTCTTCATAACTGATATTCTTCATCTCTGGAACCATTCTTGTGAATGTTTATGTACACTCCCCAATGTCTTCACGTTACCTAAAGTGTGGTGCCCAGAACTAGACGTAATACTGCCACTGAGGCCAAACTAGTGTCTCACACAAGTTCAAAATAACCTCTTTGCTTTTGCATTCCATGCTGCTGTGAATAAAGTGCAGGATACTGTCTGGTTTATTAAGTGCTCTCAACCTCTCCTGCCAACTTCAATGACCCATGCATATATACACCCAGGTCCTCTGCTCCTGCACCTTCTTTAGAGTTGTACAATTTATGCTATATTTCCTCTCCATGTTCTTCCTATCGAAATGAATCACATCACATTTCTCCACATTGAACTTCATCTGCCACCTGTCTTTCCATTCCACCAACTTGTCTATGTCCGTTTGAATTTCTACACTATCCTCCTCACAGTTCACAATGCTTCCAAGTTTTGCATCATCTGCAAACTTTGAAATTGTGCCCTGTGCACCAAGGTCCATGTCATTAATATTTGTCAGGAAGAGAAACGATCCCAACATTGATCCCTGGGGAACTCCACTACAAGTCTTAAATGAAAACAAAAAGTGCTGGAAAGACTCAGCAGGTCTGGAAGCATCTGTGGAGAGTGAAGCAGAGTTAACGCTTCAGGCCTGTGACCTTTCATCAGAATTGGCAAAGGTTAGAAAGGTCAGGTTTTAAGGAAATAAAGCAAGGGTGGGGCAAAAGAGAAAAAAGAGGTGTTGAAAGGACAGAGGGTCATAGAGATTAACTGACAAGGAGGTCATGGGGCAAAGGCAAAGAGAGTGTGCTTGTGGTGTGGTGAAAGACAAAGTGTTAGTGCAGCGAAGGTGTTAAATGACAAAATAATGAACAGCCCAAGCCAAAAGCAGCAACATAAAAAAATCCAGTTTCAGGCCAGGACATGGCAAAAAAAATGATAAAGCAAAATAATTAAAAGAGCCAGTATTGATCTGAAATTATTGAACTCAATGTTCAGTCTGGAAGTCTGTAGAATGCCTAATCAGACAATGAGGTTTTGTTCCTCGAGCTGACGTTGATGTTCACTGAGACACCACCGCAGGCTGGGCTGTGGTTTATGGAGGTTTATAACTGGGAAGGTGACCATGATAGAACTGGAATAGTCACGTGTAGATTTAACAAAGGCACAGATGAGAGTTTATGCAGCAGATGGGCTGAGGCCGAGGTGGAGACGGCAGGTATTGCAGAGGTGGTAGTAGGCATGTTTGTTGATGGAGGGAATATGGAGATGAAATCAGCTCAGGTTTAAATTACTACAGAGGTTGTAGACTGTCTTGTTCAGTCTCAGACACTGGCCAGTGAAAGGTAAGTGGTTCACAAATAGGGTATGAAGTTTCTTATGGAGACCAATGACACTACCTTCAGTCTTCAAAAAAATAAATAAATTCCAAATCAGTATTTCAGTGAAGCAAGGTTTACATATCTCATGGCTGGAACTAGAGTCTTACCAGGGCAACAACAGAAGCAAAGATGAGAGATTAAATTACACAAACCATAATGCGGTTAGCAATGGTTATATAAAGATAATAGCTGGAGGGATACCAAAATCAGCAAGGGCAGAGTAAATGAGAAGTACAGTAATGCAGTTTAACATGGTTTATAGAATGAAGAGCTGGATATAGAGACTTACCAGGAACACCAACAATAGCAAGGATGAGATAGTGAATGTATTGAATAATCTTCACTGCGTTATAGATGCTAGATGCTAATGGTAGCCGATCATAATATGCAGAAAGAGTGTCAAGATCCCAGGATAACCCCCTGCCCATTTTTGTAACATTACAATCTATTGTTCTCAGATTCTGACCCATTGTTGTCAGATTCCAATCTATTGTCCTCGGATTCTGATCTATCCTCCCCCTCTCTCTGGAGACGCTGGTCCCTATTCGTGCCAGGGATTATGCTCCCACTCACAATATGTGAAAACACATTGAAAAGAGTCCCTTACTATTAGAAGATGGAGCACCTCCAGTGAAATAATTAGGTTCCATAGAGACTGACATTAATTACAGTCACTGAGCAAATAGATTCCGTTAACCTCTTTCATTCCGACACCTTATGTACCACAATAAAGCAGAAAATTTACTCTGGACAGGAAGCATGAGGATTACTGAGGGAAGGAATGGTGAAAATAGTAGAGGCACTGGCCAGAATCTTTCAATCCTCCTTGGATATGCGAGCGATGACAGAGGACTGGAGCACTGTAATTGTTACACACTGTTTAGAAAAGGAGAGATAGAGTAAACCCTGTAATTACTGAGCAGTCAGACACGCATCACTACTGGAGAAATTTCATGGGGTCACAACCTAGGAGAAATATATTCGTTTCTTTGAAAAACATACGATAACAAACAAGAAGCAGCAGGGGTCCGGTAATAACAAATCATGTTTGGCAAACTTCAACAACAATTTATATTTATATAGCGCCTTTAACATAATGAAATGTCCCAAGGTGCTTCCCTGAAATGAGATACTAGTTTAAAGCTTGGCCAAAGAAGTAGGTTTTAACAGGCGTGTTAAAGGATGAAAGCGAGTTGGAGAAGCGGAGAGGTGAAGGGAGGGTATTCTCGAACTTGGAGCCTCATTAGCTAAAGGTGCAGATATTAGTGGTGGAGTGATGAAAATCAGGGATGCACAAGAGGTCAGAATTAGAGATGCACAGATATCTTGGCGGATTGTGGAGCTGCAGGATATTACAGAGATAGGGAGCATATATAAGGAGCAAGAGGGTAACTAGAGAAAGGATTGGCCAACTCAAGGACAAAGGAGGAAAGTTATGCGTGGAGTCAGAGAAAATGGGTGAGATTCTAAACGAGTACTTTGCATCGGTATTCACCGAGGAGAGGAACATGACGGAGGTTCAGGTTAGGGACAGATGTTTGATTACCCTAGGTCAAGTCGGCATAAGGAGGGAGGAAGTGTTGGGTATTCTAAAAGGCATTAAGGTGGACAGGTCCCCAGGTCCGGATGGGATCGATCCCAGGTTACAGAGGGAAGCGAGAGAGGAAATAGCTGGGGCCTTAACAGATATCTTTGCAGCATCCTTAAAAACGGGTGAGGTCCAGGAGGACTGGAGAATTGCTAATGTTGTCCACTTGTTTAAGAAGGGTAGAAGGGAAAATCCAGGTAATTATAGACCGATGAGCCTGACGTAAGTGGTAGGGAAGCTGCTGGAGAAGATACTGAGGGATAGGATCTATTCCCATTTGGAAGAAAATGGGCTCATCAGTGATAGGCAACATGGTTTTGTGCAGGGAAGGTCATTCAACTTAATATAATTTTTTGAGGAAATGTCAAAGTTGATTGATGAGGGAAGGGCTGTCGATGTCAAATACATGGATTTCAGTAAGGCGTTTGATAAGGTTCCCCATGGTAGGCTGATGGAGAAAGTGAAGTCGCATGGGGTCCAGGGTGTACTAGCTAGATGGATAAAGAACTGGCTGGGCAACAGGAGACAGAGAGTAGCAGTGGAAGGGAGTTTCTCAAAATGGAGACGTGTGACCAGTGGTGTTCCACAGGGATCCGTGCTGGGACCACTGTTGTTTGTGATATACATTAATGATTTGGAGGAAAGTATAGGTGGTCTGATTAGCAAGTTTGCAGACGACACTAAGATTGGAGGAGTAGCAGATCGTGAAGGGGACTGTCAGAGAATACAGCAGAATATAGATAGATTGGAGAGTTGGGCAGAGAAATGGCAGATGGAGTTCAATCAGGGCAAATGCGAGGTGATGCATTTTGTAAGATCCAATTCAAGAGTGAACTATACAGTAAATGGAAAAGTCCTGGGGAAAATTGATGTACAGAGAGATTTGGCTGTTCAGGTCCATTGTTCCCTGAAGGTGGCAACGCCGGTCAATAGAGTGGTCAAGAAGGCATAGGGCATGCTTTCCTTCATCGGACGGGGTATTGAGTACAAGGGTTGGCAGGTCATGTTACAGTTGTATAAGACTTTGGTTCGGCCACATTTGGAAGACTGCGTGCAGTTCTGGTCGCCACATTACCAAAAGGATGTGGAAGCTTTGGAGAGGGTGCAGATGAGTTCACCAGGATTTTGCCTGGTATGGAGGGCGCTAGCTATGAAGAGAGGTTGAGCAGATTAGGATTATTTTCATTAGAAAGACGAAGGTTGAGGGGGGACCTGATTGAGGTGTACAAAATCATGAGAGGTATAGACAGGGTGGATGGCAAGAAGCTTTTTCCCAGAGTGGGGGATTCAATTACTAGGGGTCACGACTTCAAAGTGAGAGGGGAAAGGTTTAGGGGGGATATGCGTGGAAAGTTCTTTACGCAGAGGGTGGTGGGTGCCTGGAACACGTTGCCAGCGGAGCTGGTAGACGCGGGCACGATAGCGTCTTTTAAGATTTATCTAGACAGATACATGAATGGGCAGGAAGTAAAGAGATACAGACCCTTAGAAAATAGGCGACATGTTTAGATAGAGGATCTGGATCGGCGCAGGCTTGGAGGGCCGAAGGGCCTGTTCCTGTGCTGTAATTTTCTTTGTTCTTTGTTCTTTGTTCGATGGAGGTATTGAAAACGAGGATGAGAATTTTAAAATCAAGACATTGCTTGACTGGGAGCCAATGTCGGTCAGTGATAGAGGAAGAAAACTTGGTGTGAGCTGGGACATGGGCAGCAGAGTTTTGGATGACCTCAAGTTTACAGAGTGTAGAATGTGGGAGATCAGCCAGGAGTGAGTCGAAATAGTTATGCACAGAGGTAACAAAGGCATGAATCAGGGAATCACATAATTGTTACAGCACAGAAAGAGGCTATTCAGTCTATCATGTACACATCGGCTCTCCGAAAGAGCAATTAACCTCGTGCCATTCCCCGCCTTCTCCCCATAACCCTGCACATTCTTCAATTTCAGATAACAGTCTGATTGCATTTTGAATGCTTCAATTGAACCTGTCTCCATCACATTCTCAGGCAGTACATTCCAGTCCTTAGCCATTCCTTGCGTGAGAAAGTATTGCCTCATGTCACTTCTGCCTCTCTTACCCATTAATTTCAATCTGTGCCCTCTCGTTCTCGATTCTTTTCACGAGTGGAAACAGTTTCTCTCTATCTACTCTGTCCAGACCCCTCATGGTTTTGAACAACTCTATCAAATCAACTCACCTCTCAGTCTTCTCTTCTCCAAGGAAAATGATCCTAACTTCTCCTGTCTATCTTCATAACTGAAATTCCTCATGCCTGGAAGCATTCTCATGGATCTTTTCTGTACTCTCTCCAATGCCCTCACAATCTTCCTAAAGTGTGGTGCCCAGAATTTGACAGAATACTTCAGCTGAGGCTGAATCAGTGTTTTATATAAGTTCAACATAACTTCCTTGCTCTTGTACTGAATGTCCCTGTTAATAAAGCCCAGGATACTGTATGCTTTATTAAATGCTCTCTCAACCTCTCCTGCCAACATCAATGACTTATGCACATATACACCTCGGTATCTCTGCTCCTTTAGAATGGTGCCCTTTATTTTACATTATCTCAATATTCTTCCGACCAAAATGAATCACTTCATATTTCTCTGCATTGAAATTCATCTACCACCTGCCTGCCCTTTCCACCAAGTTGTCTAAGTACTTTTGAAATTCAACACCATCCTCCTCACAGTTCACAATGCTTCCACGTTTCGTATCATCTGCAAACTCTGAAATTGTGCCCTGAACACCATGGTCTTGGTCAGTTACCTTCTTTGGCCTCCTTGTCTCGGGCGAAAATGTGTAAGCACCTGGAGGTGGTCAGTGGTTTGTGGAGCCGCACCTGGAGTGGCTACAAAGGCCAATTCTAGAGTGAATTGGCTCTTCCACAGGCGCTGCAGATAAAATTGGTTGTCGAGGCTATTTCATGGTTGGCTCTCTCCTTGTGCTTCTGTCTTTTTTCCTGCCGACTGTTAAGTCTCTTCGACTCGCCATTCTTCAGACCCGCCTTTATAGCTATCTGCTAGCTCTAGGGATCACTGGCAATTGACTCCCACAATTTGTGGTCAATGTCACAGGACTTCATTTCGCGTTTGCAGATGTCTTTTAAGCGGTGACACGGACGGCCGGTGGGTCTGATACCAGTGACAAGCTCGCTGTACAATGCGTCGTTGGGGATCCTACCATCTTCCATGTGGCTCACATGGCCAAGCCATTTCAAACGCTGCTGACTCATTAGGGTGTATATGTTGGGGGTATTGGGCGCCTCGAGGAAGTTGGAGATATGGTCCTGCCACCTGATGCCAAGGATTCTCCGGAGGCAGCGAAGATGGAATGAATTGAGACGTCGCTCTTGTAATATATATCAGGAAAATCAAGGGTGCCAACACTGATCCCTGGGGACCTCCAGCCTTTCCTCCAGCCCCCAAAAAGCATTCACAAACTACAATTCTTTCTTTCCTGCCACTCAGCCAAAGCCGTATCCATGTTGTTACCGTCCCTTTTCATTCATGAACTATAAGTTTTCTCACAAGTCTGTTATGTGGCACAGTATCAAATGTCTTTTGTAAATACAATACACCACATCAATAGCATTGCCTTCATCAACCCTCTCTGTTACCTTCTCAAAATCTCCAGGCTGTTAGTTAAATAGTATTTACCCTTCAGGAATCCATGCTGTTTTCCTTACTTAACCCGAATTTGTCCATGTGACTATTAATTTGTCCCGAATTATTATTACTAGAAGTTTCCCCACCACTGCAGTTAAATTGACTGGCCTGGAGTTCTTGGGATTATCTTTACACCCATTTTTGAACAAGGATGTAAGATTTGCAATTCTCCAGTCCTCCAGCATCACCCCAAGTCTAAGGAAGATTGAGAATTTATGGCCAGTGCCTCTGCGATTTCCACCCTCACTTCCCTCATAATCCTTGGATGCACCTCATTGGCCCTGGTGCTTTATTCACTTTACCTCTAGATAGCCTATCTAATATGTCCACTTTATCAATTTTAAACCCTTCTTGTTTCTTAATTACCTGCTCTTTCGCCATTGCCTGTGTTGTACCTTCTTCCTTGTGTTATGACCCGAGGCGAGAGGTGTGCACTGTTAATTCAGTCCTGCTTCTCCACAGGTCACAACATTTGTTTCTCATTTTCCCACTTGCTGAAACAGTCCATCAGATACACTATTCTCATCACAATAGAACACACTTTACTGAACTAAACAATTAACAGTTTATCATAAATGAAGCAGGTGTAAGACCAGGAATCCTGCAGCGAGTAACTCACCTCCTGACTCCCCAAAGCCTATCCACCATCTATAAGGCACAAGTCAAGAGTGTGATGGAGTACTCTGCACTCGCCTGGATGGCTGCAGCTCCAACAACACTCAAGAAGCTCGACATCATCCAGGACAAAGCAGCCTATTTGATTTGCACACCATCCACATACATTGACTCCCTCCACCACCGACGCACAGTGGCAGCAGTGTGTACCGTCTACAAGATGCACTGCAGCAATGCACCAAGGCACCTTAGACAGCACCTTCCAAACCCGCGACCTCTACCATCTAGGACAAGGGGAGCAAATGCATGGGAACATCACTACCTGCAAGTGCCCCTCCAAGTCATACACCATTCTGACTTGGAACTATATCGCCATTCCTTCACTGTCGCTGGGTCAAAATCCTGGAAGTCCATTCCTAACACAATTGTGAGTGAACCTACCTCCCATGGACTGCAGCGATTCAAGAAGGCAGTTCACCACCACCTTCTCAAGGGTTATGGAGAGATGGGTAATAAATGCTGGCCTAGCCAGTGATGCCTACATCCCAGGATCGAATAAAAAAGTCTCAACTAGAAATGAAGTAAAACAATATCTCACAGATCAAATTTTTAAAAATTCAACAATTAATTTTTTACTTCCCCTTCCCACCTTAATCAAACTTCAAAGTCCCTTTTAACCAGAACCAAATTTTAAAGTTACTTTTTTTTTACCTTAGTCCCTTAAAACTCAAACACAGACATATACACTGGTTAACCGAAAACAAGATCTTTAAAAAAAAAGATTTTTCGATCAGAGCTCTGTTACAAACAAAAAGCATTTGGGTTAACTAGTTGCCCATTTTGAAGGAAACAGCAGATGAGTTATGTTGTTCCAAACCAGCATGCAGTCTAACTTCTGAGCAATCACATCCAGGTTACCAGACAACAGTTCTCTTCAGGCCGCATTGAGAATTATTTTTAGCAGGCTTTCTTCAAACAGGAAACAAGATGACTCAACTCCGTTGACTTCACAAGGTCTGTTCTGGAATTTCTGGAAAATGAGCTGGGTTGTGGTCTTCTCTGCTTTCTTGACTTTTTCTTCAGACTTGAAGTTATCTCCTTCCCGAAGGTAAAACCACACACACTGACCGACAACCAGAAAGCTTGTCAGTTTTTCTGCCCATCCCAGGTGTTCTCTGCGACAACGGGGCTTGTCTAATCAAAGGAGAACGTATCACTTTTCTGCCCGCTACCAGGGTTTCGGATCCATCTCCAACCCGAGCCTTGTGATAACCAGTAACTCTGTTGCCAGTCCAGCTCCCTCTCAGTGACCTCTTGGTGGTTCAATTTTTAATAAAAAAAACGGTCTAACATTTATTCAGCTGAACCATAAATGCCTTTAGAAATATTATTTTTTTACCAAAAAAGAATCACTTTTATTACACTTGGTAAAGACAGATGCAACGTATTCATTTAATACCTCAACTATGCCCTCTGCATGCATGTGCAAATCCTCTGTGTGGCACCTAATTGGTGCAACTCCTCCTTTTGCTACCTGTTTATACGTCGAAAGAAAACTTAGGAACTCCATTTAATGCTAGCCGCCAGACTCTTCTCATATTCTATTTTATTTCTCTTACTTGCTTTTATGCTTCCGCTCTGCCTGGTTCTCAGTAGGATTGTCTACCTGGCGTCTGTCATAAGCACACTTTTTCTTCTTCATCTTAATCTCTACGTCACTCACCTCTTTTGTAATTCAGGGAGCTCTGGATTTGTTTACACTACCTTTCCCCTTCGAAGGAATATACCTTGACTGAGCCCAAACTATCTCTTCTTTGAAGGTAGCCCATTGTTCAGCTATTGTTTTCCTGCCAATCGTTGACTCCAATTTATTTTCCCCAGCTGCATTCTTACCCCGCTGAAGTTGGCCTTCCCCTAGTTAATTATTCTTACCCTTTGTCCTTTTATGTAGTCAGCCTGAACCTTGTGATGTAATGACCACTGTCCTTTAAGTGCTTCCCTACTGGTATTTGATCCACTTGGCCCACCTCATTCCCAAGTAGCAGATCCAGCAGCGCCTCTTTTCTTGAATGAGGGTTTCAGCAGATGAGCTGAGGCAGGGATTTAGTCAGGTGATGTTACAGAGATGGAAATACGCGATTGTGGTGATGGCACCAGTATGAGGTTAGAAGCCTATTTTGTGGTCCAATGTGACACCAAGGTTGTGAACAGACTATAGTAATCTCAGACAGTTACTAGGAAGAAGGAAGGAATTGCTAGCTGGGGAAGGGAGATTGGAGCGGGAAGCAAAAACAAGGGGCTGAATTTTATTCTCCCCAGCGGAGTGCGAAACATTGGTGGCCCATATGTGCAGTCTGTGTCTGCTGTGCCACTGTGATGTAGCAGGCGACGGCTCATTTTAATACAGTGAACAGGCCGCCCACTCCACCCCCAATCACGTAACAGGGACGGCCTCAGCGACAACAGTAGTGCTGTCAGCTGTCTCTGTCCAGACAATGGTGCCATTTTTATAGGGCAACCAGACCTGCCACAAAAAGTGCAAAGTTTAACCCCGTACACACACCCCCGCCAGTGCACTGCAAATAAAATGTTGCCCATTTCCTCCCAAAAACTTACATTGTATAGTTGCCTTCCCACCAGCCCCGCCAAAGACTTAAACTGCCGAGTACCCTCGCAACCCAACAACTGTCCAATGTGTAGAGTTTGCCCCTTCTTCCCCTACACTATTAATGCAGAGTTGACCACGCCCACCACAAGCACCAGCCACCACCCCCCACCCCATCAGTACTCTAAAAATCCTACTTTCCCCCCTTCCCCACCTCTGTGGCGTTGGCTTTCCCTGGACGGGAAAGCGACGGTGTGTGAGAAGAAGGGTCACTGACCCGAAACGTTAACTCTACCTCTCTTTCCACAGATGCTGCCAGACCTGCTGAGTGGTTCCAGCATTTCTTGTTTTTATTTCAGATTTCCAGCATCTGCAGTATTTTGCTTTTATTATGAAGGTGTGTGAGTGTCAGCCGCTGCATGGAAGATCCCGGGGTGTCAGGAAGATCACAGGGAATTGGACTGAAATGTATACATTAAGTTTATTGAAATATTTAAAGGAGGGTACCGCTGCCGAGCTGTTGGGGGGAGGAGGCAGGGAGCCACGAGCCTCTGCACAGCTGGAAAGATCAGGCCCAACAATCCCGATGTGTGGCTCCATGGAGACCTACATCAGGAGCCCAACAGAGTCCAGCCCAATGGTTTCAGTATTCCCAATATTTTATTGGAGGAAATTTCTGCTCATCCAGTACTGGATGTCGGATAAACAGTCTGATAATTTAACAACAGTAGAGGTGTGGAGAGAGGTGGCGGTGAGGTAAACTTGATGGAGTTCTTTGATAAAACAATGGAGAGGGTTGTTGAGGGTGGTGTGATTGAAGTTATAAATATGGATGTTCAAAAGGTGGTTGATCAAATGTCATTCAATAGACAGGTTAGGAAAACTGAACCCTATGGATTAAAGGGACAGTGATATTGTGGATATAACATTGGCTAATGAAAAGTCAACAGAGAGAAATGGTGAAAGGTTGTTGGTCAGACTCCAGGTGAGTATACAGTGGTGTTCCCCAGGGCTCGATATTAGGACCACTGCTCTGTTTGCTCTTGGAGAACCCGGGGTGTGTAGGGCAGAGTCCCCTCCTCCTCCCACTTTACAGAGTGTCCCCTCTCTAGCCTCTGCTCCATTTGTAGGTCATGTAACTAAAGTCCCCATAACTCGTCCAGAGTTCGGTTAGCAAATCCTCTATCCTCCATGAATGTCTGCAGAAGCTCACAACGCAACCTCCAGAAAACCATCCACAGCACCTCCACTAACTTTACAATAACAGAAGTAAGTCAAAAGCACCTCACATGTCAGCTGAGTAAAAAATACACGCATATGAACTAGGAGCAGACGTAGGCCATTCGGCCCCTCGAGTCTGCACCGCCATTCAATCAGATCATAGCTGATCGGTTTGTGTTTCGAATTCCGCACTCCCATCTAACCTTGATAACCTTTCATTCCCTGGCCTGATAAGAATTTATCTATCTCCACCTTAAAAATATTCAATGACCCCGTCTCCACCACCTTCTATGGCAGAGAATTCCAAAGTCACACAACCCTCCAGAGAAAAATGTTCTCCTCCTCTCTGTCCTAAAGCGGCGACCCCTAATTTCGAAACAGTGCCCCCTAGTACTGGACTCACCCACAAGAGGAAACATCCTTTCCTCATTCACCATGTCAAGGCCTTTCAGGTTCTTATAAACTTCAGTCAAATCTCCCCTCACCATTCTAAATTCCAGTGAAAACAAGACCTTCCGTCCAACCTTTACTCAGAACACAACCTGCTCATTCCTAGTATCAATCTAGTAAACCACATCTGAACCACCTCCAAAGAATTCACATCCTCCATTAAATAAGGAGACCAAAACTACAGACAGTATTCGAGATGTGGTCTCACCAATGCCCTGGATAACTGAAGCATCACATGCTGACTTTTATTTTCAATTCCTCTTGTAATAAAGGAGAGCATTCCATTAGCCTTCTTTGTTACTTGCTGTACCTACCTACTAACTGTTTGTGACTCATGCACTACAGAACCTAGATCCCTCAGCACCTCGGAATTTTGCAGTCCTCCTGCCAAAGTGAAAAACGTCACATTTTCCCACATTATACTCCATCTGTCAGATTTTTTCCCCACTCACTCAACCTATCTATATTGGCCTACAACCTCCTTATGTACTTTTGACAACATACTTTCCTACCTATCTTTGAGTCATCTGCAAATTTAACTAACATGCCATCGCTTCCCTCATCTAAGTCTTTCATATAAATTGTAAAATGTTGAGGCCCCTGCACAGACCCATGATGGACTCAACTTGTCACATCCTGCCAATCTGAAAAGGACCCATTCATGCATACTCCCTCTTTTCGGCAACCGGCCAATAAAACTTTGATCCAAGCTAATATGTTACCCACTACACCATGAGCTCCTACTTTGCACAATAACCTTTTATGTGGCACCTTGTCTAATGCATTCTGGAAATCCAAGCGCAGTATGTCAAAGGGCTCCCCTTTACCCATATCGCATGTTACTCCTTCAAAGAACTCCAATAAATTGGTTAAAGATGACTTCCCTTTCACAAAACAAGGCTATCTATTCGCGATTACCTTGAGTTTTTCTAAGTGCCCAGCGAAAGCCTCCTGAATGATCGATTCAAACATCTTCCCCACGACAGATGTCAAGCTAAATGGCCTATAGTTACCTGCTTTCTGCATCCCCCTCGTCTTGAATACAGGGGTTATATTTATTACTTTCCAGTCTGATCGAACCTTTCCAAAATTAGTGAACTTTGAAAAATTAACAACAACACGACTGCTACCTCATTAGCCACCTCTTGTAAGACTCTAGGATGAAGCACATCAGGACACGGGGACTTTTCAGACAGCAACTCCATAAGTTTGCTCAGTAAAGCTTCCCTGGCAATTGTATTTTCACCAAGTTTCTCTCTTCCTTCCATCTCCTGATTTGCAGCTCCGACTGGAATGTTTCTTGTATCCTCTATAGTGAAGACAGAAACAAAATATTTGTTCATTGCATCCGCTGTTTCCTTTTTATCTACTATTAACTCCACATTCTCACTGTCCAGAGGACCAACGCTCTTTTTACTTAATCTTCTCCTTTTTAAATACGCCGAGAAACTCTTGCAATCCATTTTTACATTTCTAGCTCGCTTCCTATCATACTCGAATGTCTTTCTCCTGATTAACCCGTTAGCCATTGTCTGCTGTTCTTTATATTCTGACCAATCATCTGAACTGCCACTCATCTTTGCACAATTATCTGCCTTTTCCTTAAGAGTGATGTTTTCCGTAATTTCTTACGAAACCGCTGGTGGGTCCTCCACCTTATAGTAGGAATATACTTATTATGGAGTATTCCTGAAATATCCCCTTAAATGTCTGCCACTGCTTCTCTATTAATCTATCTCCAAGACTAGCAACCCAGTTCACTTCAGCGAGCTCAACTTTCATGCCCAAATAGTTGCCCTTATTCAAATTTAAAATACTGATCTTAGATCCACTCTTCTCTCTTTCAAACTGGATGTAAAATTCAGTCATAATGTGGTCGCTGCTACCTAGAGGTGCCTTTACTCTGAGGTCATTAATTAATCCTGTCACATTACATTATACGAAGTCTAATATAACCTTATCTCTGGTTGTTTCCAGAACGTGCTGTTACAAGAAACTACCTCGAAAGCATTCTATGAACTCTTCATCCGGGCTACTGTTCCCAATCTGATTTTTCCAATTTATATGTAGATTAAAATCACCCATGATTATTGCCGTATGTCAATCACAAGTAAACAATATTTCTTCTTGTATACGATGTCCTACATTGTGATTACTGTTAGGACGTCTGTAGACCACACCTGCTAGGGACTTCTTTCTCCTGGTATTCCTCACCTCCACCCAAATCGATTCTACATGTTGATTTCCTGAACCAAGGTCATCTCGAACTAATGCCCCAACACCATCCTTGATTAACAGTGTCACCCCTCCACATTTACCTAGCTTCCTATTCTTCTTGAATGTCAAATGTCCCTCAATATTCAGGACCAGGAAGCCTGGTCCTTTTAAAAATACGAGAGGGGATTCCTGGTGCTGCTGAATGTATGCTAAGTTGTGAGTGACTAACACACGTGATCGGTGGACACGCACGGACCAAGTTTCAAAGATGTACATATTAGCTGCTAGAAAGGGACATTGATGTTACTCCAAACCCCTCCTCAGACTAACAACAAATGCACAGTACACCCAGGCTAGACCCCTACACAGAATGGAGGACTGTGCTGGCCACACTAGAAGTGGTTGGCTGTTCCATTCACATCGTTTTTATAGATCCAGGTTTTTGTTACATTGGCACCAGTGGCACCTTAATGTAAAAATCACAGCCGGAGGTGCTAGGGAGGGGAAAGAAATTCACTTTCAAAAGGGAATTTAAAAAAGTTTCAAAGGCATAAGATTTACAAGAATATGTGAAATCGAGAGGGGTATAGGGCTAATTGGAGTGCTCAGGCCATGGAGAGATCCAAAGACAAGAATGAGAATATTAAAATTAAGGTGTTGCCAGACCGGGAGACAATGTAGATCAGTGAGCACAGGGGTGATGGGTGATCGGGATTTGGTGTGAGTTAGAACACAGGCAGCAGATTTCTGGATGGGCTGTGGTTTATGGAGGTTAATAACTGGGAGGGTGACCAGGATAGAATTGGAAGGTGACCAGGATAGAATTGTAATAGTCAAGTGTGGATTTAACAAAGGCACAGATGAGGGTTTATGCAGTAGATGGGCTGAGGCAGAGGTGGAGACGGGACATATTACAGAGGTGGTGATAGGCAGGGTTGGTGATGGAGAGAATATAGAGATGAACTCAGCTCAGTGTCAACTGGATGCAGAGGTCGCAAACAGTCTGCTTCAGCCCCAGACATTGGGCAGTGAGGGGAATGCAGACAGTGGATAGGGAATGGAGTTTGTGGCAGTGACTGAAGACAATGGCTTCAGACTTCCCAAGATTGACATGACAAGAACATTAAATCTGTAAAATATGTTTATAGTTCGAAACGTTGGATACAGAGACTCACCAGGGACACCAATAACAGCGAGGATGGGATAATAAATCGTTTGAATCATCTTCAGTGCATAATAGATCCGATCATCTAATGTTAGCCAAAAATAATCTACAGTAACTAGGACAAACCAAGAGGAGAAACTCCTGCTTCCCATTGTAGTAACATCCCAATCTACTGTTCTCAGATTCTGACCCATTGTCATAACATTCCAATCTACTGTTCTCAGATTCTGACCCATTGTTGTAACATTCCAATCTATTGTTCTCAGATTCTGGTCTATCCTCTCTCTCGCTGGGGCTGCTGAACCTTGATAGCGCCGGAATGATGCTGTTGTTGACACTATGGGATAACACATTGAAAGGAGTCCTGTATTAATAGAAGAGGGAAACCCTCCAGCGACACAATTAGGGTCCATGGTGACTGACATTAATTACAATCACTGAACAAACAGGTTCAGTTAACCCCTTTCAATCCAACTCTTCTTGTGCCACAATAAAGTAGACCATTTACCCTGTCTTAATGGGATGTGTGGGGGATGCTGAGGGAAGGAATGTTGAAAATAGCAGAGGTAGTGACAGAATGTTCCAATCCTCCTTGGATATGGGCTTGATGCCAGAGATGGGAGGGTTGTAAATGTTACACTCGGTTTAAAAAAGGAGAGATGGAACAAACGGTGTAATTACTGACCAGTCAGTCTAACGTCGCTGGTGGGAAATTTCTAGACTTCACAGCCCAGGACAAAAACATTCGTTGCTTGGAAAAAAACACGGGACAATAAATACACGGGACGGCAGCAGGGATATGGTAATGACAAATCATATCTGGCAAAGCCCAACAACAACTTACATTTCTTGGTCAAAGCAGGAGGTATTAAGTAGTGTCTTAAGGGAGGAAAGTGAGGCAAAGAGGCAGTGACAGTGGTATAGCGGTAATGTCACTGAACTAGAAAACCAGAGGTTCAGGCTAATGCCATGGGTTCAATTCCCACATGGCAGTTGGTGGGAATTAAAATTAAATCTATTAATAATTTCAATTCATTAATAAAAATCTGGAAATGAAATTTAGTCTCAGTCATGGTGCCATGAATCTATCATCGATTGTTGTAAAAACCGATCTGATTTACTAATGTCCTTTCGGGAAGGAAATCTGCTGTCCTTACCTGATCTGGCCTTCATGTGACTCCAGACCCTCAACAATGTGGTTAACTCTTAACTGCCTTGTGAAATGTCCGAGCAAGTCACTCATTTGTCAAGGGCAATTAGGGATGGGAACAAATGCTGGCCTTGCCAGTGATGCACATATCCCACACACGAATAAAATAAAAGAGGTGTAGTTAGGGAATTCCAGAGCTTTGGGTCTAGGCAGCTGAAGACCTGGCTGGCAGTGGAGCAATGATGAAAATCAAGCATACACAAGAGACCAGGATTGGAGGAGTGCAGATGTCTTGGAGGGTTGTGGGGCTGGCGAATATTACATAGATAAGGAGGTGTGAGGACATCGAGGGAGTTGCAAACACGGTTGAGTATTTTAAAATCAAGACATTGCTTAACTGGCAGCAGATGTATGTCAGTGATCGGGGAACGGGACTTGGTGTGAGTTTACACAAGAGCAGCAGAGTTTGGATGACCTCAAGTTTACAGAGAGTAGAATGTGTGAGACAAGCCAGGAGTGTGTTAAAATCTGGAATAGAAAGCTAGTCTCAGTCATGGAGCCATGAAACTATCATCGCTTTTTGTTAAACACCATCTGATTCACTAATGTCCTTTAGGGAAAGAAATCTTTCGTCCTTTCCTGGTCTAGCCCACATATGACTCTAGACTCACAGCAATGTTATTGACTCTTAACTGCCCTCTGTAAAGGCCTAGCAAGCAACTCTGTTGAAGCATTTGAAAAGAAGGCTGAGAGTTTTTATGTTGATGTGTTGCTGACCAGGATCCAATGTCGGTCAGTGAGTTCAGGGGGTGATGGTTGAACAGGACTTGGTGTGAGTTAGGACATGGGCAGCAGTGTTTTTCATCACCTCAAGTTTATGGCGGGTAGAATGTGGGAGACCAGCCAGGAGTGTGATGGAATAGTCAAGTCTACAGGTAACACAGGCAAGGGGGAGTGTTTCATCAGCAGAGGAGCTGAGACAGGGATGAAGTCGTCCTATGTTAAGGGGGTGGAAATAGGCAGTTTTATTGATAGCGTGAATATTTGGTAGGAAGCTCATCGCAGGAGCAACTATGACACCAGGTTGTAAACACTTTGCTTTAGTCTCAGACAGTTGTCAAGGAGAGGGATGGAGTCTGTAGCTAAGAAATGTTTGATGTGCGGTTTGAAAACACTGGCTTTAGTTTTCCTAATATTTAATTGGCCTGGCAGATGTGTGAACTGATACATTGTGGAAAGATTTTATAATATTGTTTATTCATGGGTCGTGGGTGTCGCTGGCTGGGCCAGCAGTTATCACCCACCTCAAATAGCCTTTGAGAAGGTGATAGCGAACTGCAGGTGGATGAATGAGGAGAGATAACACAACTTTAAAGGTGGTGAGAATAACAGAGAGACCTGGGGTGTTTGTGTGCAATCTTTGAAGTGAGCTGGACAGGTTAACAAACAGTTAACAAAGAAAATAGCTTCCTAGGTTTTATTAATAGAGACACAGAGTCGAATAGTCAGGATGTTATGTTACACCGATAGAAAAGACTAGATCGGCTCCACCTGGAGCATTGTGTCCAATACAGGGAACCACATTTTAGGAAGGACATGAGCCTATTGGAGAGGGGATAAAAGAGTTTTACTGGAATTTTTCCAGGGATGAGGGATTACAATTATGTAGCTGGGATTGTTCAACTTAGAGCAGGGAAATGTAAAATCAGATCTGATCGAGATGCGAAGCAGAAAGCAGAGAGTAGTGGAGAATATTTATTGTTCAGTCTGGAGGGAAGTACACAGTGCCGTTCCCCTGTTCTGAAGAAGGGTCACTGACCTGAAACATTAACTCTACTTCTCTCTCCACAGATGCTCCCAGACCTGCTGTGTATTTCCAGCATACCTTGTACTTATTTCAGATTTCCATCATCCTCAGTATTTTGCTTTTATTATCCCGAGGGTCACTGTTGGGATCACTGTTGCAGTATGTTAATACGATGGGCTTGTGTACAGAGGGGATACTGTCAAGGTTTTGTGATGGGTGGAAACTCAGAAATGTTAATAAACAGTGAGAAGGATAGTAACAAACTTCAGGAGGACAGAGACTGACTGGTGAAATGGACAGGAACATGGCAGATGTAATTTAACACAGTGAAGTGTGAAGTGAGACATGGGTAGGAAGTATGAGGAGAAACAATATAAAATAAATGGTACCATTATAAAGCGGGTGCAGGATTAGAGTGACCTGCGGCGTACACACACAGATCTTTGATGGTAACATGTAGTGTCCTTGGTGTCAGAGAGAGAGGCACAGAGTAATAAAACTCATGAGGAAATGCTGATGTTTGTATATCATTGGTTAGGTCCCAGCTGGAGAATTATGTCCAATTCTGGTCACCACACTTTGATAAGGATGTCAAGGACTTAGTGAAGAGACTGAGGTGATTTACTAGAATGGTACCAGGGATCTGGGAATTCAGTTATGTGGAGAGATTGGAAAAGCTGGGATTGTTCTCTTTGGAGCAATGAAGGGTAAGGGGTGATTTAATATATAATTCAACATCATTAAGGGTTTTGATAGGGTAATTAATGTGAAACTGTTTCCAGTGTCAGGAAGTTCAGTATTAAGAAGACACCGATTGAAGGTAATTGACAAAGAACCAGAGGTGAAATGAGGAGAATTTTCTTACACAGCGAGTTGTTGGGATGTGGGATTCACTGCCTGAAAACATGGTGGAAGCAGATTCAATAATATCTTTCAAAAGGGAATTTAGCCAATACTTGAATAGGAAAAAAAGGAGACTGCGGAAAGTTGAGGGGGGTGGGTGTTGGTGGTGGAATTCATTCAGTAGCTCATTCCAAGAGACAGCACTGAAACAATGGGCCATATAACCTCCTTTTGTACTGCATCAGTCTCTGATTCTATGAAAAACAGACAGAGGGTGTAGAGAGCGAGTGAGGACATGCGTAAGTGGGAAAGGAAGATAGAAATAGCGGGAAAATCGGGTTCGCTTCGCTTTTCGGGTGTCGGGATTGTAATTCGTGATCTGCCCTTGCCTAGTCGTGTTGAGGCAGGTGACACACAAACTTCCTGCTGCCTTCTCATTTCCACGAATTCTATGTACCGCCTAGGGTGACATGCGGTGCTGTCTGTCTGCTGGGGCCTAAGGTTGTGTGAGGCTGGCTCGTGTTTCATCCAGGATTCAGCTCTTAAAGACAGTCTGTTCCTCTTAAAGGGAAGTTGCACTGAATCACAGGAGGCTGCTGCTGACTGTGAAATGCCGCAATTGGAGACAAGGTAAATTGAATACTAGGAGAGAGAGAGGGTTCTGCGGTTCACGGATGTGGTGCTGGAGGTCTTAGTCATGGAGGGTGACAGGAGCAGACAGGCCATGTTCCCATGGGGTGGGGTGCAGACACTCAAGAAATGCACTTCGAAGTAAATAGGAGCAGGTGGCCAGGGAGGTCAGTGCAAGACGTCTGGCCCCGAGGACCTGGCAGAAGAGCCAGAAGAAGTTAAATGAAATCACACGGGTGGTCAATGTCAGTGCATTCATCTCCACATGACATCTCCTGCCCTCAACACCAGTAACCGCTCACACTGCTCAATGAACCACACCCCCATCACTCACCCATCAGCTGTCCCTAACACTCAGGACCCACACCTAACATTCACATACTCCATCTCACCCTCACACACCTTCCACTGATACCAGCCTCACATCCACCTCTCACTGCCTCCACATGCCTCCAGCTATTCAGCTATGGCAGGCACATCACCCAAACACAGTACAGCACAATCAATGACATTCTGCCCTCTCTCTTACAGGACAAGGTGGCTCATAAACACAGGGAGCAGCAGTGATCCGGTGGGGACCAGGCATACCTTCATCCCCTGAGCCTGAGGGAGGAGATGATTCTCCACATCATAGGACCGGCTGTGTCAGAGCCCGGAGCATGTGGCATCACCGAGAGCATTCAGGATGATGTTATGTTGCTGCCTGACGTTCCTTCTTAACTCCCACCTCCTCCTCATCCTACTGTCTGGGAAGATGTACAAGCTGCAGATGGTGGGACCATCGACCTCCTGCTTTCCATCCCATTCCCAATCCCTCACCACAACCCTCCCCTTCTGATTTTATACTTTCCAATGATAACCCAAAACTGCCTGCTTCCCAGTCACAGCAGCTCCAGGTGACAGAGAGAGAGAAGCAGCACATCACTGATGGTGAAGCCCCACCACTTGGTCTGAAACTCACAGTCACCAGATCAAATACTTTCACTATGTGTATCTTAGAGGCTGGTATAGAGTCGGAATCTGCATGTGGTGAGTCACCGAGCAAGAGTGAGCTGCAGCCAGGCCGGGGGAAAGGATAGTTCATGTGTCAGTTCACCGGAGGGCGAGGTCACAAACGAGTTATAATACACAGGACTCAGATGTAAACATTGCTGGAACAGCATACAGGAGAATGCTGATGGACATGTACACTGAGATACTTTATCCATTGACAGTCTGTTGTCACTGTCAAATAACATGGAGGAGTCCGACTCCAACATGGCACAGGACATTGCACAGAGTTTGAAGCACATTCTTTCCCATGTGGAAGTGGTCACTAACTCCATGACATCACTCACGGACCCAGCTGTGATACCGTGTCTGGTGACCATTGTCACAGCTTCCACTGCAGCACAGATGGCAGACACCCAACGTCTCAGTGCTGCAGTGGAAACTCAGACTCAGATTGCTTGCTGCCATGCAGGATCAGACTGCTTCCATCATGGCTGTGGATCTCAGTGTTCAAAGGATTTTGCAGGCTCTCACAGCAGTCCAGCAATCTGTGATCCAGTAGATTACTAGGATTGCTGCGGTGTCGCCCCGTTGGAATGACAGTGTCTCCGTGGAGCAGGAACCTGTTGTCTTCTCTCAGGATGACAGTATTTGTTCTCCCTTCACTGTCACTCCACCAGTGTCCTTGCTGTTACCCATCAGCTAGCCCAGGCTGCTGCTGCCCATGTCGAGGTGGTGCACTCCGAATCCGAGCCCTCAAAGCCCAGAGCTGCTCGAGGACGTCCTGCAAGGCCATATGCAGTCTCCCTAGTGAAAGTCAGCAGCCTTCCATCAGCCATGCTGTAGACACTGGGGAAACACTGTGTAGGATCCCTAGCAAAGTCGAGGGAACCCACAAGACAGTCACTAAGGGAATCTACAAGGGTGAATAGTTGCGTTGTGTTTGCATAATTGGATGTGTTGTTGGATAAAGATGTTCATGAAAAGGTTTTTATTGCAGGATGGTGACCAAGCGGATGCTGTGATGGGGCATCTCAGATGGGGGCAATGGTGGAGAATGGGGAATCCGTGGTGGGAAAGTGAAGTTGTCCTATGGCAACGGGAATCTGGCAATCGCCGACAGCCTGTCCAGGTGGAAGGCATCCAGGAAATATTCTGGAAATATCCTGGTTGGTTGGCGATGGATGGTGGGGTTTGAATTCCTTGGGGGTGAATCATGAGCCATGTAAAGACAGGGTAGTGATTCTCTCCGAGCAGTTACATTCTGGTTCTCCACAGAGTTCTGAAGTTCGTGGGATCAGAGGAGAAGGTGTCGGGCGTCTTGCAAAGCATTAAGGTAAATAAGTCCCCAGGGCCTAATGGGATCTAATGCAGAATACTGAGGGAGGCAAGGGAAGAAATAGCTGGGGCCTTGACAGAAATCTTTGCATCCTCATTGGCTATAGGTGAGGTCCCAGAGGACTGGAGAATAGCAAATGTTGTTCCTTTGTTTAAGAAGGATAGCAAGGATAATCCAGGAAATTACAGGCCGGTGAGCCTTTGGTCAGTGGTAGGGAAATTATTAGAGAGGATTCTTCGGGGCAGGATTTACTTCCATTTGGAAACAAATGAACTTATTAGTAGCGAGAGGCAGCATGGTTTTGTGAGGGGGAGGTCGTGTCTCACTAACTTGAATGAGTTTTTTGAGGAAGTGGCGAAGATGATTGATAAAGGAAGGGCAGTGGATGTTGTCCATACAGACTTCTGTAAAGCCTTTGACAAGGTCCCTCATGGCAGACTGGTGCAAAAGGTGAAGTCACACGGAAGCAGAGGTGAGCTGGCAAGATGGATACAGAACTGGCTCGGTCATAGAAGACAGAGGGTATCAGTGGAAGGGCGCTTTTCTGAATGGAGGGCTGTGAATAGTGGTGTTCCGCAGGGATTAGTGCTGGGACTTTTGCTGTTAGTAGTATATATATACGATTTGGAGGAAAATGTAGCTGGTCTGATTAGTAAGTTTGTTCAAAACACAAAGCTTGGTGGAGTTGCGGATAATGATGAGGATTGTCAGAGGATACAGCAGGATCTGGATCGGTTGGAGACTAGGGCGGAGAAATGGCAGATGGAGTTTTTCCAGACTCTCGCTGGCACGAGAGTGTCAATATAAATTTGTGTTTACATTCCCGGACAACTGTACACCTGGATGTGTCTCCCCCAGGGATTAGATGATGGTCCGACAACATTCCACCAGTGGTTGGCCATAAATCCGGTGTTACAGGTGCCGGACCCACCCCTACCCTTTGCCCTCGATGTCACTACCACAGATACCACCTTATCAGCGGTATTCCTTCAGAAGAAACATGGCCGATTCTGCCGAGTGGAATACGCATCTCACTTGTTAACGTCAGTAGAAAGGGTCTTGACAATGTGTGAAAAAGATTTGCTGGCCGTCTTCTGGGTGATTCAAAATGTTACTTATATTGTCAGCCTCAGCCCCGTTACTATCCGAACTGAACACACACCCTTCCAGTTGTTACTGGATGACTGAAGGACGGTAATGTTATATTGTCAGCCTCAGCCCCGTTACTATCCTAACTGAACACACACCCTTCCAGTTGTTACTGGATGACTGAAGGACGGTAATGTTATATTGTCAGCCTCAGCCCCGTTACTATCCTAACTGAACACACACCCTTCCAGTTGTTACTGGATGGACGGTTGAAGGACGGTAAAGTTATA
The DNA here is from genome assembly GCF_036365525.1 of Heterodontus francisci. Lineage (NCBI taxonomy): Eukaryota > Metazoa > Chordata > Chondrichthyes > Heterodontiformes > Heterodontidae > Heterodontus > Heterodontus francisci. The sequence continues at coordinate 1,121,350 of NW_027142065.1, forward strand.
TTGTCAGCCTCAGCCCCGTTACTGTCCGAACTGAACACACACCCTTCCAGTTGTTAGTGGATGGATGACTGAAGGACGGTAATGTTATATTGTCAGCCTCAGCCACGTTACTATCCTAACTGAACACACACCCTTCCAGTTGTTACTGGATGGACGGTTGAAGGACGGTAAAGTTATATTGTCAGCCTCAGCCCCGTTACTGTCCGAACTGAACACACACCCTTCCAGTTGTTAGTGGATGGATGACTGAAGGACGGTAATGTTATATTGTCAGCCTCAGCCCTGTTACTATCCTAACTGAACACACACCCTTCCAGTTGTTACTGGATGGATGACTGAAGGACGGTAATGTTATATTGTCAGCCTCAGCCCCGTTACTATCCTAACTGAACACACACTCTTCCAGTTGTTACTGGATGGACGGTTGAAGGACGGTAATGTTATATTGTCAGCCTCAGCCCTGTTACTATCCTAACTGAACACACACCCTTCCAGTTGTTACTGCATGGACGGTTGAAGGAAGGTAATGTTATATTGTCAGCCTCAGCCCCGTGACTATCCTAACTGAACACACACCCTTCCAGTTGTTACTGGATGGACGGATGAAGGACGGTAAAGTTATATTGTCAGCCTCAGCCCCGTTACTATCCTAACTGAACACACACCCTTCCAGTTGTTACTGGATGGACGGTTGAAGGACGGTAATGTTATATTGTCAGCCTCAGCCCTGTTACTATCCTAACTGAACACACACCCTTCCAGTTGTTACTGGATGGACGGATGAAGGACGGTAATGTTATATTGTCAGCCTCAGCCCCGTTACTATCCTAACTGAACACACACCCTTCCAGTTGTTACTGGATGGATGACTGAAGGACGGTAATGTTATATTGTCAGCCTCAGCCCTGTTACTATCCTAACTGAACACACACCCTTCCAGTTGTTACTGGATGGACGGTTGAAGGACGGTAATGTTATATTGTCAGCCTCAGCCCTGTTACTATCCTAACTGAACACACACCCTTCCAGTTGTTACTGGATGGATGACTGAAGGACGGTAATGTTATATTGTCAGCCTCAGCCCTGTTACTATCCTAACTGAACACACACCCTTCCAGTTGTTACTGGATGGATGACTGAAGGACGGTAATGTTATATTGTCAGCCTCAGCCTTGTTACTATCCTAACTGAACACACACGCTTCCAGTTGTTACTGGATGGATGACTGAAGGACGGTAATGTTGTATTGTCAGCCTCAGTCCTGTTACTATCCGAACTGAACACACACCCTTCCAGTTGTTACTGGATGGACGGTTGAAGGACGGTAATGTTATATTGTCAGCCTCAGCCTTGTTACTATTCTCACTGAGCACACACCCTTCCAGTTGTGACTGGATGGATGACTGAAGGAAGGTAATGTTATATTGTCAGCCTCAGCCTTGTTACTATCCTAACTGAACACACACCCTTCCAGTTGTTACTGGATGGACGGTTGAAGGACGGTAATGTTATATTGTCAGCCTCAGCCCTGTTACTATCCTAACTGAACACACACCCTTCTGGTTGTTACTGGATGGACGGTTGAAGGACGGTAATGCTGTATTGTCAGCCTCAGCCTTGTTACTATCCTAACTGAACACACACCCTTCCAGTTGTTACTGGATGGACGGTTGAAGGACGGTAATGTTATATTGTCAGCCTCAGCCCTCTTACTATCCTAACTGAACACACACCCTTCTAGTTGTTACTGGATGGACGGCTGAAGGACGGTAATGTTATATTGTCAGCCTCAGCCTTGTTACTATCCTAACTGAACACACACCCTTCCAGTTGTTACTGGATGGACGGTTGAAGGACGGTAATGTTATATTGTCAGCCTCAGCCCTGTTACTATCCTAACTGAACACACACCCTTCCAGTTGTTACTGGATGGACGGTTGAAGGACGGTAATGTTATCTTGTCAGCCTCAGCCCTGTTACTATCCTAACTGAACACACACCCTTCCAGTTGTTACTGGATGGATGACTGAAGGACGGTAATGTTATATTGTCAGCCTCAGCCCTGTTACTATCCCAACTGAACACACACCCTTCCAGTTGTTACTGGATGGATGACTGAAGGACGGTAATGTTATATTGTCAGCCTCAGCCCCGTTACTATCCTAACTGAACACACAACCTTCCAGTTGTTACTGGATGGATGACTGAAGGACGGTAATGTTATATTGTCAGCCTCAGCCCCGTTACTATCCGAACTGAGCACAGACCCTTCCCGTTGTTACTGGATGGATGACTGAAGGACGGTAATGTTATATTGTCAGCCTCAGCCTTGTTACGATCCTAACTGAACACACACCCTTCCAGTTGTTACTGGATGGATGGTTGAAGGACGGTAATGTTATATTGTCAGCCTCAGCCTTGTTACTATCCTAACTGAACACACACCCTTCCAGTTGTTAATGGATGGATGACTGAAGGACGGTAATGTTATATTGTCAGCCTCAGCCCTGTTACTATCCTAACTGACCACACACCCTTCCAGTTGTTACTGGATGGACGGTTGAAGGACGGTAATGTTATATTGTCAGCCTCATCCCTGTTACTATCCTAACTGAACACACACCCTTCCAGTTGTTATTGGATGGACGGTTGAAGGACGGTAATGTTATATTGTCATCCTCAGCCCTGTTACTATCCTAACTGAACACACACCCTTCCAGTTGTTACTGGATGGACGGTAGAAGGACGGTAATGTTATATTGTCAGCCTCAGCCTTGTTACGATCCTAACTGAACACACACCCTTCCAGTTGTTACTGGATGGATGACTGAAGGACGGTAATGTTATATTGTCAGCCTCAGCCCTGTTACTATCCTAACTGACCACACACCCTTCCAGTTGTTACTGGATGGACGGTTGAAGGACGGTAATGTTATATTGTCAGCCTCAGCCCCGTTACTATCCTAACTGAACACACACTCTTCCAGTTGTTACTGGATGGACGGTTGAAGGACGGTAATGTTATATTGTCAGCCTCAGCCCTGTTACTATCCTAACTGAACACACACCCTTCCAGTTGTTACTGGATGGATGGCTGAAGGTCGGTAATGTTATGTTGTCAGCCTCAGCCCCGTAACTATCCTAACTGAACACACACCCTTCCAGTTGTTACTGGATGGACGGTTGAAGGACGGTAATGTTATATTGTCAGCCTCAGCCCTGTTACTATCCTAACTGAACACACACCCTTCCAGTTGTTACTGGATGGACAGTTGAAGGACGGTAATGTTATATTGTCAGCCTCAGCCCTGTTACTATCCTAACTGAACACACACCCTTCCAGTTGTTACTGGATGGATGACTGAAGGACGGTAATGTTATATTGTCAGCCTCAGCCCCGTTACTATCCTAACTGAACACAGACCCTTCCAGTTGTTACTGGATGGATGACTGAAGGACGGTAATGTTATATTGTCAGCCTCAGCCCCGTTACTATCCTAACTGAACACAGACCCTTCCAGTTGTTACTGGATGGATGACTGAAGGACGGTAATGTTATATTGTCAGCTTCAGCCTTGTTACTATCCTAACTGAACACACACCCTTCCAGTTGTTACTGGATGGACGGTTGAAGGACGGTAATGTTATATTGTCAGCCTCAGCCCTGTTACTATCCTAACTGAACACACACCCTTCCAGTTGTTACTGGATGGATGACTGAAGGACGGTAATGTTATATTGTCAGCCTCAGCCCCGTTACTATCCTAACTGAACACACACCCTTCCAGTTGTTACTGGATGGACGGCTGAAGGTCGGTAATGTTATATTGTCAGCCTCAGCCCCGTTACTATCCTAACTGAACACACACCCTTCCAGTTGTTAGTGGATGGACGGTTGAAGGACGGTAATTTTATATTGTTAGCCTCAGCCCTGTTACTATCCTAACTGAACACACACCCTTCCAGTTGTTACTGGATGGATGGCTGAAGGACGGTAATGTTATATTGTCAGCCTCAGCCTTGTTACTATCCTAACTGAACACACACCCTTCCAGTTGTTACTGGATGGATGGCTGAAGGACGGTAATGTTATATTGTCAGCCTCAGCCCCGTTACTATCCTAACTGAACACACACCCTTCCAGTTGTTACTGGATGGATGGCTGAAGGACGGTAATGTTATATTGTCAGCCTCAGCCCTGTTACTATCCTAACTGAACACACACCCTTCCAGTTGTTACTGGATGGACGGTTGAAGGACGGTAATGTTATATTGTCAGCCTCAGCCCCGTTACTATCCTAACTGAACACACACCCTTCCAGTTGTTACTGGATGGACGGTTGAAGGACGGTAATGTTATATTGTCAGCCTCAGCCCCGTTACTATCCTAACTGAACACACACCCCTCCAGTTGTTACTGGATGGACGGCTGAAGGTCGGTAATGTTATATTGTCAGCCTCAGCCCCGTAACTATCCTAACTGAACACACACCCTTCCAGTTGTTACTGGATGGACGGCTGAAGGTCGGTAATGTTATATTGTCAGCCTCAGCCTTGTTACTATCCTAACTGAACACACACCCTTCCAGTTGTTACTGGATGGACGGCTGAAGGTCGGTAATGTTATATTGTCAGCCTCAGCCCTGTTACTATCCTAACTGAACACACACCCTTCCAGATGTTACTGGATGGATGACTGAAGGATGGTAATGTTATATTGTCAGCCTCAGCCCTGTTACTATCCTAACTGAACACACACCCTTCCAGATGTTACTGGATGGATGACTGAAGGACGGTAATGTTATATTGTCAGCCTCAGCCCTGTTACTATCCTAACTGAACACACACCCTTCCAGTTGTTAGTGGATGGACGGTTGAAGGACGGTAATGTTATATTGTCAGCCTCAGCCCTGTTACTATCCTAACTGAACACACACCCTTCCAGTTGTTACTGGGTGGTCGGTTGAAGGACGGTAATGTTATATTGTCAGCCTCAGCCCCGTTACTATCCTAACTGAACACACACCCTTCCAGTTGCTAGTGGATGGATGACTGAAGGACGGTAATGTTAGTCAGAATCACATTGCTCGGTGGACCTTGCTCTTGCAAAGTAGATATATTTCAGTAAAAAAGGAAAATAGTTTGACATGCTTGGCAGACAATTTAATCTACCAGGCTGAACCCCATGAGTGTCAGGTTTTGACAGAAAAGGCCGTCAAGGGACATTTTGTGTCAAAATCTGTGCGGGGCGGGAGTGTCCAACGGAAGAAAACAGAAATCAAACCAGCACTCAACATTTTTGTTGACGGTTCATCTGCAGTGGAGGATGGGATTAGGCAGGCAAAGTGCGGATTACAAATACAGGATCATAATGGAAAACCTATTAAAGACATTGCCTTGCAGTTACTGGCGAGTTTAAGTGTGCAGTGTGCCGAACGAGCTGCAGTCACTTTGTGCTGACACAACCACATGTTTCCCCCACTGATTGATATAAATTCTGACAGTATGTACGTGTGTAACATTTTAACCGAGTACCTACCTCTGTGGGAAGCGAGAGGTTTTGTGTCAGCAGATGGCAAACCTTTTCCATCTGTCCTATTACTACAGAGAATAGTAGATGCAGCGAGGAGAGGATTACAGAAAATGCTATGATATATTGACCTATGTTGTGAAAATTGGAAAGGAGATAATTGAGACAACTTTGTCTAAGTGTCGTCTGGAAAACCAGGTGGTCATCTGTCCTCACCCTATATATATATATATATATATACATACATACATATAAAACAGCAGAATCAAAATGTGAATTTAATACCACTGTAAATTGCACTATGGAAACTAGGAAGGCATTATCAGGTTAACCCATGTGGCCTATATGGCAAAGGGGAGATATTGCTTAACCACCACAATGAAGAAGTACCAGTATGGACATAACCGGATTTGTCTGGTGAGCAAAAGTACGTTGCTTTTCAACCCACAAATACCAACTGGAGTAGAGAAGATGGAGTTGGTCGGCATACATAAAAGAAAGACAGAAACGATAATTGTTACAGAAAGTATTAAGGACGACTTGATCAATTACCTGCGGGAATATTAATAAGCTATTCAGCCATTGCCCAAACGTTTGGGTCAAGAGAGGCAGCAACGAGAAACCATTGCTGTAGTGTACTACAATCTGGAACAACAGTGGAAGATGATACAAGTTCAGATTGATGAGATAAATGATTCTACCTGGTGGGAGGACTTATGGAACTGTGGGTTAAACGTGAAGATACACCCTGGTTTCGAAATATCTCCCATGTCCTGATAGTCGTTTCGGGTGTCATGGTGATAGATGTGACATACTTAATTTGGAAAATTAAGAAATTGATTAAGGAATGTGAGAGGATGTATGAACACAGGTTGGACAGCTACCTTAAAGGCAATCAGTATTCGAAGTTGCTCCATTAAAATATTGACAATTAATTATGTAACACGAGGGTAGTTGTATAACTATTGGTAGATACTTAAAATGAATTAATGAATGACAAATGTATTCTAAAAGTTAAATTGCGACTGCGTTATGCTCGCACAAGTGATTAATTAAGTAACAATGATGTTTACATTGTGCTTTCTTTAACATTACACTGCTTATGATCTTGCGTTAACAATGAAATTATAATTGCAGAAGTGTACTACCGAAGAGACATGAGAGTGTGATCCCTTGGGCATAGCCCTGCATGATCAGAGGGGGACGGGGGGTGGGGGGGGGGGTGTGTGTGGTGGTGGGTGTAGACTCAGGAAAAACACATAAGAACGTAATTGAAACAATGAGGCTCGTCACACAACAATACACAACGTTTTGAAACATAGAGGGGCTGGTTAGAAGGAGCACAGCAAACAGATGGTCAAGGAATTGTAGACCATGCAGAAAAGCAGGCTGAAACAAGAGAGAGATTCTACCAGACAGTGTCCCTGCACAAACCAGATAAAGGAGTTTCTATTGGCATGAGGTATGATTAGACTCACAGTAGACAATGGCTGAAAATGGTGACAGCACGAGAACCTCGAGGAAGAACACTCAAGAAAATTCCTTGAGTCATGGACTCAGAGAATAGAAAGGCAGCTGCCATTCTGAGACTGATCACCTCGTGTCTTGGGGTAGTATAACATGCAAGTAGTGAGTGCTTGTACCTGATGATTTAATGTGTGTATAAACATTGATATACCTTCCACCAGTCCGATCCTGTGAATTCTTCAAGAGTAAGTGCAGATTAGGCACAGCAACAATCTGATAGCTCTATACAGGGTCTTACCAGGAACATAAACACAAGCAACGCCAAGAGAGAAAATTACACGACCAGGAACAAAATTAGCAATGCTTCGTAGAGTTTACAGCCTGTATCAAAGACTCACCAGGAGTAACAACAACAGCAAAGAGGAAATGAGAAAATGTTACACCCACGTTATCACCCCGGACAGCCTGGGTGTCCTGTACAATGTGCTGGATGTGACCGGCAGTGCAGCTCACACCATTTTATGGATCCGAACTTCCACAGCACCAGTGGAGCTGGAAAGATGAAATGTGTGGTCAGGGAGTGAGACAGAGGGAAAGAAACTCACTTTTAAAAGGGAATTAGAAAAATACTTTAAGATGAACAAGCTTCAGGAATATTGGAAATGGACAGGGGATTGGGATAATCAGAGGGGTGAGGACATGAGGGATTTGATCATACGAGTGAGAATATTAAAATTGAGGTGTTACTGGACCAAGAGCCAATGTAGATCAGTGAGCACAGGGATGTTGGGTGAACAGAATTTAGTGTAAATTCGAAGGTGACAGCAGAGTTTTGGATGACCACAGGTTTACAGAGAGTAGGTTATGGGAGAGCAGCCAGGAGTGAGTTAGAATAGTTAAGTCTCGAGGTAACAGTCAAGTCTTCCAACCAAAATGGACGATTTGATCTTTTCCCACATTATACTCCATTTGCCAGTTCTTTGACCACTCATTTAACCTTTCCTAATCCCTTTGTAGCCTCCTTATGTCCTCTTCAGAACTTACCTTCTTACCAATCTTGGAGTCATTAGCAAATTTCGAAAGCATACCTTCGGTCTATTCATCAAAGTTTTTTGTATCAATTGTAAAAAGTTGAGGCCCCAGCACTGATCGCGGTGGCACACCACTTGCCGCAGCTTGCAAACCAGAAAGTAACCCATTTATGCCTACTCTGTTTCCTGTTAGCTAGCCTATCCTCTATCCATGCCAATTATGTTACCCCCTACACTCTGGCATTTTATTTACCACAATGACGTTTGATGTGGTACGTTATCAAATGCCTTCTGTAAATCTAAGTACAGTAAATCCACCAGTTCCCCTTTATCCATAGTACATGTTACTTCTTCAAAGAACTCCAGTATATTGGTTAAACATGATTTCCCTTTCACAAAACCATGTTGACTCTGCCTGATCACCTTGATTTTTTTCTACGTGCCCTGCTATAACGTCTTTAATAATAGCTTCTAACATCTGATCCATAACTGAAAGCCATTCTCACCTGCCACAGGTCGTATGCACACAATGTCTCTTCTGATGTTGTGCTCTATTTGAACTGTTACTCCTCAATAGAGTCATAGAATTATAGAGATATACAGCACAGAAACAGGACCTTCAGCCCATTGTGTCTGTGCTGGCCATCAAGCACCGAACTATTCTAATCCCAATTCCCAGCATTTGGCCTGTAGCCTTGTATGCTATGGCGTTTCATGTGCTCATCTAAATACTTATGAAATGTTGTGAGGGTAGCTGCCCGGACCATCTCTTAAGGCAGTGTGTTCCAGATTCGAACCACCCTCTGGGTGAAAATTATTTTCCTCAAATCCCTTCTAAACCTCCTGCCTCTTACCTTAAATCTATTCCCCCTGGTTATTGACCCGTCCACTGAGGGAAAAAGATTCTTCATGTCTAACCTATCAATGCCCCTCATTATGTTGTATACCTCAAAAATGACACCCCTCATCCTTTTCTGCTCTAAGGAAAACAACCCTAGCCTTTTCTGTCGCTCTTCACAGCTGAAATGCTCCAGCCCAGGCAACATCCTGGTGAATCTATTCTGCACCCTCTCCATTGCAATCACCTCCTTTCTATAGTGCGGCAACCACAACTATACACAGTACTCCAGTTGTGGCCTAACTGGCGTTTTATACTGCTCCATCATAACCTCCCTGCTCTTATATTCTACACCTCGGCTAATAAAGGAAGGTGTCCCATACGTCTTCCTGACCGCATTGTCTACCTGTGCTGCTACCTTCAGTGATCTATGGACAAGTACACCAAGCTCCCTCTGACCTTCAATACTTCCTAGGGTCCTACCATCCATTGTATATTTCCTTGTCTTGTTCGCCCCCCCCGAAAATGCATCACCTCACACTTCTCAGGATTAAATTCCATTTGCCACTCCTCTGCCCATCTTACCAGCCCACCTATATCGTCCTGTAATCTAAGGCTTTCCTCCTCACTATTTACAACACCACCAATTTTCGTGTCAGCTGCGAACTTACTGATCAGTCCTCCTATATTCACGTCTAAATCATTAATGTACACTACAAACAGCAAGAGTCCCAGCACCGATCCCTGCAGTACACCACTGGTCACAGGCTTCCACTCGCAAAAACAACCCTTGACCATCACCCTCTGCCTCCCACCGCTAAGCCAATTTTGGATCCAATTTGCCAAATCGCCCTGGATCCCATGGGCTCTTACCTTCTTAACAATTCTCCCATGCGGGACCCCATCAAAAGCCTTACTGAAGTCCATATAGACTACTGCTTTACCCTCCTTTACACCCCTAGTCACCGCCTCGAAAATAATCAATCAATTTAGTTAGACACGAACTCCCCTTGACAAAGCCATGCTGACTACTCCTGATTAATCCATGCCTCTCCACGTGGAGATTAATCCGGTCCCTCCGAATTTTTTCCAATGGTTTCCCTGCAAAAAATTGCTTGTGACTCTTCGACCTCCTTTCTGTTAATCTGTGACCCTCGATCAGATCTTACAGTGGTGTAGGAGTGGCAACAGAGTTCCTGCCTCCCTTTTATATGATTTTTCAGGGTGGAAGATGAAGAGATGAAATGTGTGGTCAGGGATAGAGACAGGGGGAAAGAAACCCACCTTTATAAAGGGAATTAGCAAAAGAATTTAAGATGAACAAGTTTCAGGAATATTGGAAATGGACAGGGGATTGGGATAATCAGAAGGACGAGTACATGGAGGGATTTGATCTCATGGTTGGAATATTAAAATTGAAGTGTTACTGGACCAAGAGCCAATGTAGGTCAGTGAGCACTGGGATGTTGGGTGAACAGAATTTGGTGTAAATTAGAAGATGGCAGCAGAGTTTTGGAAGACCACAAGGGACAAGGTTACAGAGAGTAGAATGTGGGAAACAAGCCAGCAGTGTGCTGGAATAGTCAAATCTCGAGGTAACTAAGGCATGGATGAGGTTTTCAGCAGCCGATGAGCTCAGCTCTCTCCTTCTCTCTTTCTCTATCTCTCCCTCTCTCTCTCTGTCGCCCTCACTTGCTCTATCCCATGCTCAGAATCTTCAATGTTTCAATCAAGTCACCCCTTACTCTTCTAAACTCCAGCTGATATAAGCCTAGCCTGTCCGGCCTTTCCTCATAAGACAGTCCGCCCATATTCATCTAATAAACCTTCTCTGAACTGTTTACAACGCATTTACATGTTTCCTTAAATAAGGAGACCAGTACTGAACACAGAATTCCAGATAATGTCTCACCAATGCCCTCCCTACCTTTGTATTCAGTTCCTCTCACAATAAATGATAACATTATATTAGCTTTCCTAATTACTTTCTGAACCGACATACTAACCTTATGCAATTCATACACCAGGACACCCAGATACTCCTGCATCTCAGAGTTCTGCAATCCCTCACCATTCAGATAATATGCTTAGTTTAATTTCATTATTACTACCAATATGGACAATTTCACATTTCCCCACATTCTACTCCATTTCCCAGATCTTTGCCTTCTCACTCAATCTATCTATGTCCGTTTGCAGCCGCCTTATGTCCTCTTCAGAACTTTGTTTCATCAACAGATTTACCAACCACACCTTCGGTCCTTGCATCTAATTCATTTAAACAAACTGTACAAAGTTGAGGCCCCAGCACTGATACCTGTGGCACCCCACTCGTTACATCCTGCCAACCAGAAAATTACCCATTTATGGCTGCTGTCTGTTTCCTGTTAGCTAACCAAACGTCTATCCATGGCAATGTGTTACCCCCTACACCATGAGCTTTTATTTTTCGCAATGACCTTTGATGTGGCACCTTATCAAATGCCTTCTGGAAATCTAGTACAGTACATCCACCAGTCGCCTTTATCCACAGCACATGTTACTTCTTCAAAGAACTCCAGTTAATTGATTAAACGTAATTTCCCTTTCACAAAACCATGTTGACTCTGCCTAATCACCTTGAATTTTTCTACCTGCCCTGCTATAACATCTTTAATAATAGCTTCTAAAAAATCTAATCCACAGCCAGAAAGACTTTCTCATATGTCACAGATTGTTTCTCTACTGTGTTTATTCTGATTTTGTGCTGTATTTGAACCGCCACTACTCAATAAACTGCTTGTGACCCTTTGACCTCCTTTTGGGTAATCTCTGACCCTAGATCAGACCTTCCAGTGGTTAGGAGAGAGAACACAGAGATCGAGATGATCGGCTTGGTTTACTTGGCTTGTGCGAAATTGTAAACTCAGTTGAGTGATGAATGAGTAGGAGATTTGGCAACAAAAAGAGTTTACACTCTATCAAACGTGTGTGTTCATCACTAAGAGCGTGGGTGGGGGGGGGGGGGACGGTTCTTTCAGAGAGTTTTGAATAAGAAAAGCCAGAAATACAATCTCACTAGCATATCACAGGAAATAGTCAGTTGTTAACCTGGTAGAGAAGAAAAACAGGCACGCCTGGGGAGACGGACATCCTGAGGATTTTCGAGGTGTATGATTGTAATTACGATTTCATTCTCAATGGAATATTTGCGTATGTCCAGAAATGCAAATTTAAGCTAAAAAAAGGGCTGAGATAAGTTTGTCAATGGGGCACCTCTGTGTACCTGAACAGAAAGTGCTGGAAATACTCAGTGGGTCTGGCAGCATCGGTGTAGAGAGAAACAGAGTTAATGTTTCAGATCTGTGACCCTTCATCAGAACTGGTAAACGTTAGAAATGTTGATGTACAAGCTGGAGATAGTGAGACCATGGACCTCCTGCTTTCCATTCCACACCCAATCCTTCACCTCAAACCTCCCCTTCTGATTTTATACTTTCCAATTATAACCCAATACTGCCAGCTTCCCAGTCACAGCAGCTTCAGGAGACAGAAAGAAAGCAGCAAAAGAGCAACAAAGTCCCATCACTAGGTCTGACACTCACAGCCACCAGATCAAATACTTATAGTGCGTGTACCTTAGAGGCTGGTATCGAGTCAGAATCTGCATGTGGTGAGTCACCGAGTACGAGTGAGCTGCAGCCAGGCCAGGCGGAAAGGATAGTTCATGTGACAGATCACCTGAGGGTGAGGTTACAAACGAGTTATAATACACAGGACTCAGATGTGAACATTGCTGGAGCTGCTGCCCATGTCGAGATGGTGCAGTCTGAATCCGAGCCCTCAAGGCCCATAGTTGTTCGAGGACGTCCTGCAATGGCATCTGCAGTCTCCCTCAGTGAAAGACAGCAGCTTTCCACCAGCCATGCTGCAGTCACTGGGAAACACTGTGTAGGAGCAGTAGGCAAGTTGAGGGAACCCACAAGACAGGGACTAAAGGAATACACAAGGGTGAATAGTTCAGTTTAGTTTGTACAATTGCATGTGTTGTTGGATAAAGACGATCATGAAAAACATTTTGTTGGTGTTTTTATTGCAGGATGCTTAACTCGAGGACGCTGTGATGGGGCATCTCAGATGGATGTAATGGTGGAGAAGAGGGGGATCCATGGTGGGAAAGGGAAGTTGTCCTATGGGAACTGGAATTTTAGCAGCGTCTCTACGACAGCCTATCCGGTTTGAAATCATCCAGGAAATATCCTCCCTGCCTCCTCCTCCTACTGAGGTAGCCTGCGGATTCCTGGTGCCAATGCCTGTGTCCTCATGATGGTGATGATGTGAAGGGTGCAGCAGAACACCATGAACTTGGACACCTGCTCCAGTATGTACTGGAGGGCTCGTCACGAGTGGTTCAGACATCGGAAGCATTGCTTCACCTGGTGGTTTTGTGTGGAGGAGGGGAGTGTCTAGAGTTTAGAGGTCATGAGCCACATTTTGGTTCTGCATGGGGGCCCGATGTGTTGGGACCGGCTGACTGCTTCAGAATGAAGGTATGGTGGCTGTTGCCAGGATAGTGGACATTTACCAAGATGATGTACTGGGCATGCTCGCACACCAACTGTACATTGATGGAGTGAGAGTTCTATCATTTCCTGTACCTCTCCCCGTTGCCATGGGGATCCCGCAGAGACACCTAGACCATCAGGAATCCCGCTATCATGACAAAGCCACGGGATCTCTCACCTGCTTCTCCCTGCTGATGGAGCAGACAGTACAATTCACCTCACCCGAAATAGATGGCCTCCGTCACACAGCAGATACATGAATGGACAACATAGAGAGAGATACTAGATACGTCACCCGCTCTTGTCTGGAAAGATCCAGATAAGAACATAATAACATAAGAACTAGGAGCAGGAGTAGGCATTCAGCCCCTCGAGCCTGCTTTGCCATTCAATATGATCATGGCTGATCTCATCTCGGCCTCAACTCCACTTTCCTGCCCGTTCTCCATAACTCTTCAACCCATTACTAATTAAAAATCTGTCTATCTCCTCCTTAAATTCACTCAATGACCCGGCATCTACCACACTCCGGGTAGTGAATCCCACAGACTCACGACCCTTTGAGAGAGGAAATTTCTCTTCATCTCTATTTTAAATCCTTATCCCTTATCCTAAAACTATGACCTCTCATTCTAGGTTGCCCCACAAGAGGAAACGTCTTCTCTATGTCTACTTTGTCAATCCCCTTAATCATCTTCTCTACCTCAATTAGATCGACTCTCATTCTTCTAAACTCTGGAGAGTAAAGGCATAAAGTGCTCAATCTCTCTTCATAAGACAAACCCCTCATCCCTGGAATCAATCTAGTGACCCTCCTCTGATCTGCCTCCAATGCAACTACATCCATCCTCAAGTCAGGAGACTAAAACTATACACAATACTCCAGGTGCGGTCTCATTAATGCCTTGTACAGTTGCAGCAACACTTTCCTACTTTTATATTCTATTCCTTTAGCAAGAAATACCAAAATTCCATTTGCCTTCCTTTTCACCTGCTGTACCTGAAAACTAGCTTTCTGCGATTCATGCACGAGGACACCCAGATCCTTCTGCACCGAAGCACTCTGAAGTTTCTCTCCAGTTAGGTAAAAAATTGCCTTTCTATTCTTCCGACCAAAATGGATAACCTTACACTTACCCACGTTAAACTCCATCTGCCAAATTTTGGATCATTCACCGAACCTATCCATATCAATTTGTAAATTCCTTATTTAATTATTGCAACTTACTATCCCACCTATTTTAGTGTCATCTGCAAATTTGGCAATAGTACTTTCTATCCCTGCATCCAAGTCATAAATATATATTGTAAATAGCTGGGGACAAGGAGCAAACCCTGTGGTACCCCACTCGTTACATCTTGCCAACCAGAAAAAGACCCATTTCTGCCGACTCTCTGTTTTCTGTTGGTTCGCCAATCCTCTATCAAAGTTAATAAATTGCCCCTAACCCCATGTGATCTTACCTTGTGTATTAACCTTTTGTGCAGCACCTTATCAAATGCCTTCTGGAAGTCCAGATATACATCTACAGGATCCCCATTTTCCACTTTTCTTGTCACAGCTTCGAAGAACTCTAGCAAATTCGTCAAATAGGATTTACCCTTCATAAAACCATGCTGACTCTGATGGATTGCGTTTTGACTTTCTAAATATCCAGTTATTACTTCCTTAATAATGGGTTCTAACAATTTCCCAACGATAGATGTTTCCTACTTTCTGCCTTCCTCCCTTTCACCCAGTTCATTCCAAAGTTCAATGAGGAGGATGTGGCAGAATTTTCCGTCACTTTTGAAAAGCTTGTAAAGTAACTGAAATGTCCGGCGGAGAGCTGGACACTGTTCTGACAAAACAAAGTAACAGGAAAATCCCATGAGGTTTATTCACTGTTGCCAGATGAAAGTTCATCAGATTATGAGATGACTAAAAATACAATACTGGGCGGACATGAGATAGTACCGGAAGTGTACCGTCAAACATTCCAAACCCTCCGAAAGCAGCCTGACTAAAGTGATCTCGAGTTTGAAAGAGTTAAGCAGCTTCCGAACATAGGGACATAGGAGCAGGAGTAGGCCATTCAGCCCATCGAGGCTGCTCCACCACTCAATATGACCATGGCTGATCATCCACTTCAATGCCTTTTTCACACATTATCTCCATATCCCCTTTTTGTCAATCTATAGTTTAAACATACTCACCGACTGAGATTCCACATCCGTCTGGGATGCAGAATTCCAAAGATTCAGAAACCCCTGAGTCAAGAAATTTATCCTCATCTCTGTCCTAAGTGGCTTCCCCCTTATTTTGAAATTGTATCCATTAGTTCTAGACTCCACAACAAGGGGAAATATCGTACACGCATTTACGCTGTTTATCTCTTTAATTATTTCGAGGGTTTCAATGAGATCCCGACACATTCTTTGAAACTCTAGCGAATACAAGCCCAGTTTCTCTCTTCATAGAACAGTCTCGCTATCCCGGGAACAAGTCTGGTGAACTTTCATTGCACTCCCTCTATGGCAATAATATCCTTCCTAAGGTAAGGGGACCCAAACTGCACACAATATTCCAGGTGTGGTCTAAGCAAGGTTCTATACACATGAAGTAAGACTTCAATACTCCTGTACTCAAATCATCTTGTGATAAAGGCTAACAGACCATTAGCATTCCGAATTGCTTGCTGCACTGCATGTTAGTTTTCAGTGACTTGCTGACACACGGTTCCCTTTGTACATCTGCACTTTCTAATCCCTTACTATTTAAGAAATACTCTGCACATCTGTTCCTCCTACCAAAATGGATAACGTCATATCTGTCCATATTATATCCCATCTGCCATGTTCTTGCCCAGTCACAATGTCTGTCCAAATCCCCTTGAAGACGCTTTGCATCTTCCTCACAACATACATTCCCACCTAGTTTTGTGTCATGTGCGAACTTGGAAATATTACATTTGGTCCCCACATCCAAATCATTGACATATATTGTTAACAGCTGGGGCCCAAGTACTGATCCTTGTGGTACACAACTAATCACAGCCTGCCAAAGTGAGAATGACCCGTTTCCTCCTACTCACTGTTTTCTGCCTGTGAACCAATCTTTAATCCATGCCAGTATATTACCTCCTATCCCATGTGCTTTAATGTTGCTAACCAACCTCCTGTGGGGTACTTTATCAAAATCCTTCTGAAAATTCAAGTATAACACGTCCACCGACTCCCCTTTATCAATTCTGTTAGTAACATCCCCAATAAAAACTCCAACAGGTTCGTCAAACATGATTTCTCATTCATAAATCCATGTTTACGATGCCCAAACAGATTATTATCCAACTGTTCATTTATCACATCCTTTACAATAGAGTCCCAGCATTTTCCCAACGGCTGATGCACGAAAGCAGGTCTATAATTACCTCTTTTTACTCTCCCTCCCTTCTTAAATAGTGGGGTGACATTTGCTACCTTCCAATCTGCAGGAACCGCTCCAGAATCTATAGAATGTTTGAAGATAGTCACCAATGCAGCCACCATCTCCATAGCTATCTCTTCCCACACCCGGGAATGCAGAATATCAGATCCTGGGGCCTCATCAAACTTCAGCCCCATTAATTTCTCCAATACAACATTCTTGCTAATATTAATTTCCTTCATGTCCTCATTCTCCCTAATCCCTTGGATCTCTAATTCTGGAAACTTCCTTGTATCTTCCTCAATGAGGACAGACACAAAGTAATCATTTAGCTTCACTGCCATTTCTCTGTTCACCATTATAAATTCCCCTGACTCTGCCTGTATTGGACCCACATTTGTCTTCGCCAAACGTTTCATTTTTAGGTAGCTATAGAAGATTTAAAGTCAGTTTTTGTGTTTACTTTTGACCAATGGATACAAACACTCAAATTACAGCCCACATATCTGAACCTTAGAGTGGTGATCCATCTCAAGGAGTTCAAAAACTCGCTCTCCCTACCATTAAAACCCACAAAGAGGAACGAAAGGTTCAAAGAGCCAGGCAGGTTGCAATTCTGGCTGATGAATTTTCCCTTGTACACAAAGCCTTAACCCCAAAGGGAAACCCTTCCCTAGTCACCACAAAGACCCGAGAATAAAAGGTGGGAAGGTTATAGGAGCCCGATTAGCCTTGGGCAAGGAGGAAAAGCTGTACACCCAGGGGACCATCCTCAGGCCAAATAGGACGGCACTGAGAGCAGGAGTAATGGCCGAAGACCGGTGCGTTTCCATTGGAATAAGGCAGATCACCATCGAGCTGAATGCTGCAAGTTATGGGAAAACCTGGAGCATTAATCAGGGACCACCAGATCAGTGCAGGATAATGGGACCTGATGGAAAGCACAACAGATCAGGCTGTGCCTCCAACTGCGGCAGTCAGAACCAGGAAACACACCACAGAGAGTGTGGGAAAAATAAACAAAATCCCTGAGAGGTACCAGGAATTTGTATCCTAAGGAAAAGTGACCCCATACCCCTTGAGTGAGGCAAGTAAAACAATAGTCATACTCAAGGATACAGGGGCCACCCAATCCCTTCTGCTGGGAAAAAGAAAGTGCAGTGAATGCAAGAGCGTTAGTGAATGGGATCAGAAGACAGTATATGTCCATACCTTTATATCCGGTGCACTTGGAGTGTGACCCAGTTTCATGACCCTTTACCATGGGGATTGTACCTAGTTTACCGGGTGATGGGTCGAACTGCTCCTGGGTAATAATCTGACAGGGGAAAAGGTGGCAGCTTCCCCAGTAGTCCTAGAGAGACCAACAGAGGTCCGGGAGACAGAGTAGTGACAGGAGAAGGTCCCTGACATTCTCCCTGATTGTGTGGTGACTCGGTCCATGGCCAAACAATCCCCTGAACTGACACTACAGACGGATTACCCTAAATTCTGGTTGTCTGAAATCTTCTTCGTGAAGTTAGAGGAGACAAAGAATGTATTAAACAGTTCTTCCTTATTTGAGGCTCAACAACCCGACCCAGAGTTAAAAAATAGCACAGACTGTCCAAACCAAAACTGAAGCAGAGGGAGTTGCAGAGTGTTACTATTTAAATAATGAGGTGCTGATGAGGAAGTGGCGACCTCCTCACAGAGCAGAGGATGAAGAGTGGACAGTGGTTCACCAGATAGTGGTGCCGCTGAGGTCCCTTAAAGAAATATTAAGAATGACCCACGACCTTCTAATGGATGGACATTTCGGTGTATGAAAAATCAAAGCCCGCAGAAGACAGTATTTTGACTGGCCACAACTTCTCAAAGATGTGGTGGCGTTTCGTAAAACTAGTCACATGTGCTAAGTTGTGGGGAAGCCCCAACCTGCAATAAAGCCTGCACCCTAATTCACATACCAGCTTTTGGGGACCCCTTCAGCAGAGTGATGGTGGATTGTGGGGTCACCTGCTGAAAACAAAAAGGGATTCCAGTATCTTCTCACCATTATGGATGTGGTGACCCGATTCCCAGAGGCCATTTGCCCGAAGAACGATCCCTGCCAAGGCTATGGTGAAGGGGCTAACCCAATTCTTTACCCGATATGGGTTGCCTGCTGAGAGCCAGTCCGATCAGGACACACATTTTATGTCCATTTTTTTTTATAAGGTCATAGGTAATCTGGAGCACCGCAGCCTCACAGCTCCAGCGACCCGGGTTCGATTATGTGTACTGCTTTTGCGGAGTTTGCAAGTTCTCCCTGTGACCACGTGGGTTTTCACCAGGTGATCCGGTTTCCTCCCACAGCCAAAGACTTGCAGGCTGATAGGTAAATTGGCCATTATAAATTGCCCCTTGTATAGGTTGGTGGGAGGGGAGTTGAGGGATGGTGGGGATGTGGTAGGAATATGTGATTCATGTAGGATTAGTATAAATGGGTTGTTGATGGTCGGCACAGACTCGGTGGGCCGAAGGGCCTGTTTCAGTGCTGTATCTCTAAATAAATAAAATAAGTAAATAAATAATGTCCTCAGCCTACCATCCATAGTCACAAGGGGCTTTGGAGCGGTACTATCAGACCCTAAAGACAATGATCAGGCCATACTGCTATGAGCAACCCCATGACTGGGACAAAGGGCTGGGATTTCTCCTGTTGGTTTCCAGGGACTTATCCAATGATTCCACTGGCTTTATTCTCTTTGAATTATTTTATTGACACGTGGTGAGAGGTTCCCTTAAACTAATCAAGGAGAGGTTTTTGGGACACAGGGATGAGCCTTCCATGTTAGACTGCATTTCTATGCTGTGGGAGCACCTAAAGACCACCCAGGCAGCTATGAAAAGGTAAGGAGACAGAAATGCCAAGGCTAAAACATTTCAGGACAGAGAACATGTATTGTTACTATTCCCACTGCAGGGGAATCCCTGAAATCCCGGTTCAGTGGTCCATATCGAGTGGCAAAAGGAATAGTCAGGTAAATTATTTAATTGACACTCCAGACCAAAGGCAAAAAGCAAAGGCTGTGGAGGGAACAGCCAAGTACAGATCTGTCAGGCAGTCAGGAGGGAAGGATTGTAAAGGGCGGTGAGGACAGGTTAGAGGAGGGCCAGGAGGATTCCAACTGCAACCCCCTACTCTCCGAATAGCCAACCCTGAAATGTGAGATCCATCAGACCCTACGCTCTCCTCCTTAAATGCAGGTCAAAGAGGCAGCCTAAAAAGGCTGCTAACAGCATTTACAGAAACGTGCAAGGACAAGGAAAGGTCCCAAAAAGGCATGTCAATGGTGAGGGAGATGCCTCACCTAGTCGAAGTGCCGCTGCAGAGTGCAACGAAAGCTGGACAAAGACCTGCGAGCAGTAATGTCCCAGAGGACATAGGGTAGATAAAAAAATGATTCTTCCCATAGTAAAGGGAAAAGTGAAGGGAACGTACCCTAAAGTAAACAGCTCTTGGGTACCTCACCAGAAAGCTAAAAGTAAGGTCAGTGTGGATCTACCCACTGAAGAACACAATGATCAGATCCCAAACCCAAAGCTAATCAAACACAACAATTTCAAAGGCGAACTCAGCAAGAACAAAGGCCCAGAGGAAATCTCAGACACCTCACAGGGTCTAAAAAAAACAATTTATTACACACTGTCGGTTTAGGGAGAAAGATTGTTAAGGTGCAGGAACCTGAGTAGTTAAAGCATCATTAGAGGAGAGAAAAGGTAAACAATGCAATCGTTGATGCATTGTCCAGCGTCGAACCCGACACATAACCATCCCAGACAAAACGCCAAAAAAGTTAAATCAGTACAGCTGTAACAGACAATGTCAGCTGCAATAATTCTAAGATTAATGTGTGAATTTGAGAAGTGATTATTGAGAATGCATGTGTATTTCTTTCTTTTTCTTCCCAGAGTTCTGAAATGAAATGTTCCCATTATCACATTTCTTTCCATGTGCTGCGCCGGTGTTAAGACAACACAACATGCCAAATGAGGAACTTTAATTCATCGATTGGAAACTTACACTAACCTTTTAATAGAAAAAATCCTACAGTTAACCTTCAAAAAACTGGCAGCCAAGATGGCCACCGTAATTGGCATCTGAAACACATTTTCACATTCTAAGGCCTACAACAGGAGACACATGTCTGATGAGCCTGGACCAATATCATTGGCTTGCTCTAGTGATTGAATTATCTAAGATTACATTCATTAACACGGCATGCAAGACTACCCTGACACATTGACTTTGAAAGAGCAAACTCCTCCAAGTATAAATACTGGTATCCTGAGCCCTGGGGAGATAGAAGTTTCTAACCTTGAATCTCATTAGAAGGGTCCAGAGAATACACTGAGGCAGTCATGAGACCTTCTGTCCATCTCTGTGAAAGCTGGGAGTTTCCCCTGGACAAAGACAGACAAGCCAATGATTCAAACTGTGCAGAAGCAGAAGGGCTGTGACCCCTCTCTCTCTCTCTCCATCTCTCTCTCCACCTAACATCACAAGTTTGAAAACCACATGTGACTGCGGGCCCCTCAAGCCTACAGATTACTGCAGACAGAGTAACCAGGGGAAGAAAGCCACCTACAAGTCTGCCTCAAAGAAAACCCTGAGCAATGTGGACCAGCCACATACTGCACTTCGACAAGCAAAAGACGTCAAGAATATAACTTCAGCTGGAAGACCACGGAATCGCCCAACATCACAGAATGAGTTTTTTGAAACTTATTCTGGACTCAAATCCAACCACAAATTTACTTCTCACTCTGTAATCTATTTGAGTGTGTGTGATTCTCGTGTGACTGTGTATGTAACTGTGTGTTCCGTTTTTTTATGATTTTATTCAGATCGGGTTTCTCTTGTTAAGTTTAATAAACTCACCTCTTTCATGTTTAAACTCAAGAGAACTTGTCCAATCGGTTTCTTCACCATCACAGATGTAGAACACTCACTGAGACGTTAAGCATATTCACTGTTTATAAAGGACAAACACTGTTGCAGTCAAATAAAGAAGAGCCACTCTGACCCCTCCTCGCATGGCCATAACAATTGGCCGGGCTGGGGATGGATAGAATATGGGGATGAACTCAGCTCAGCATTAAACAGATACCAGAGGTTGTAAATTTCCTGGTTCAGCCTCAGACAATGGCCAGCGTGGGGGATGTAGATCATAGACAGGGAATGAAGTTGTGACAGAAACGGAAGATAATGGTTTCAGTCTTCTCACGATTTAAATGACAAGAACACTAAATCAGTGAAATATGGTTTATGAATCTAATAGTTGGATACAGAGACTTACCAGGGACACCAATAATAGCGAGGATGGGATAGTAAATACATTGAATCATCTTCAGAGCATAATAGATCCGCCATTCTAATGTTATCCAATAATAATCTGCAGTAAGACGGTCAAACCAATAGGATAAACTCCTGTCCATTGTTGTAATATTCCCATCCATTGTTCAGATTCTGATCTCTCCTCTCCCGCTCTCTGCAGCCACGGATCCCTTTTAGTGCCGGAACTGATGGTCCCGCTAATACTATCGGAAAACACATTGAAAGCAGTCCTGTATTAATAGAAGAGGGAAACCCTCCAGTGACACCATTAGGGTCCATGGTGACTGACATTAATTACAGTCACTGAACAAACTGGTTCAGTTAACCCCTTTCAATTCAACACTTTTTGTACCACAATAAAGTAGAACATTTATCCAGTCTGCATGGGTTTTGTGAGGGTTACTGAGGGAAGGAATGGTGGAAATGACAGAAGCACTGGACAGAATCTTTCAGTCCTCCTTGGATATGGGAGTGACGCCAGAGGTCTGGAGGATTGTCAATGTTACACCCTGTTTAAAATGGAGAGGTTGGGTAAACCCTGTAACTATCAGTCTAATGTTGGTGGTTGGAAACTTCTAGAGGTCATAACCTAACACAAAAATATATCTTGCTTGTAAAACACGGGATAATAAATGACAAGCAGCACGGAAAGGTTAATGAAATATCATTCCTGATAATCTTTATCAAGTTCGTTGAGGACGTAACTGTGAGTGTTTCATGTAATATAATCATGGAAAGTTTAAGATACAGAAAGAGGCCACTTGGCCCATTGTGTCTGCAGTGGCCGAAAAATGATCCACCTATTCTAATCCCATCTTCCAGCATTTGATCCACAGCCCTGCAGATAATGACAGTTGAGGTGAAAATCCAGTTTCCTTTTCACTGAGTGGAGGGATTCTGCTTCAACTATCCTTTCAGGCAGTAATTTCTAGACTCTCACTGTAAACAGCGGACACAGTACTGAACCCTGTGGAATGCCACTGTAAACAGTCCTCAGGTCAGTACAATATCCGTCATCAACTACCCTTTAATAAAAACAAGACATGCTGGAAATACTCAGCAGGTTTGGCAGCATCTGTGGAGAGAGAAGCAGAGTTAACGTTACAGGTCAGTGACCCTTCATCATTGAACTGAAACCTTAACTCTGCTTCTCCCTCCACAGATGCTGCCAGACCTGCCGAGTATTTCCAGCATTTCGTGTTTTACTTCAGATTTCCAGCATCCGCAGTATTTTGCTTTTATTATAACAATTACCCTTTGTTTCCTGCCACTGAGCACATTTTGTATTTTTGGGTGAACAAGTTTCTCCTCAACTCCCCGCTAATCCTTCTACCAAGCACTTTAAGTCACTGCCCCCTAGTCACTGATCTCTCTGCTAAGGTGAATAGACTCTTCACCTCCACTCTGTCCAGGCCCCACAAAATTATGTCCCTTTCAATCAGATCTCCCTTCAGCCTTCTCTGTTCCAAGTAGAACAACCCCAGCCTATCTAATCTTTCTTCATAGCTGCATTTTTCCAGTCCTGGCAAACATCCTGGTAAATCTCCTCTGTACCCTCTCTAGTGCAATTCCATCCTTTGTGTAATTAGGTGACCAGAACTGCAGAGTACTCAGGTTGTGGCCCAACCAATGATTTATACAGTTCCAGCATAACCTCACTGCTCTTGTATTCTATACCTCAGCTAATAAAGGAAAGGATTCCGTATGCCTTCTTAACCACCTTATCGACCTGACCTGCTACATTCAGGACATCAGTGGACATTGACTCCAAGGTCCCTCACTTCCTCTTCACTTCTCAGTATTTTCCCATTGATTGTCTATCCCTTTGCCTTGTTTGACCTCCTCAATTGCATCGTCTCATACTTAACCAGGCTGAATTCCATTTGACACATTTTTTTTTAGATTAGAGATACAGCACTGAAACAGGCCCTTCGGCCCACCGTGTCTGTGCCGACCATCAACCACCCATTTATACTAATCCTACACTAATCCCATATTCCTACCAAACATCCCCACCTGTCCCTATATTTCCCTGCCACCTACCTATACTAGTGACAATTTATAATGGCCAATTTACCTACCAACCTGCAAGTCTTTTGGCTTGTGGGAGGAAACCGGAGCACCCAGAGAAAACCCACGCAGACACAGGGAGAACTTGCAAACTCCACACAGGCAGTACCCAGAATCGAACCCAGGTCCCTGGAGCTGTGAGGCTGCAGTGCTAACCACTGCGCCACTGTGCCGCCCCATCAATATTTTCTGCCATCAATATTTTCCTGCAGCCTAGCTATCCTCCTCGCTACCTACCGCACAGCCAATCTGTGTACCATCTGCACACATCTTGATCATGCCCCCTACATGTACGTTCAAATCGTTAATATATACTACTAAAAGCTGGGGACCCAGTACTGAGCCCTGTGGAATGCCACTGGAAACAGACCTCAAGTCAGTAAAACGCCCGTCAACAATCACCCTTTGTTTCCTGCTACTGAGCCAATTTTGTATCCAGCTTGCTGCATTTCCCTGGATTCCATGGGACTTTATTTGTTTTACCTAGTATGCCACATGGGACCTTGTCAAAAGCCTTACCAAAATCCATGGAGACCATATCATCTGCACTACCCGCATCTATCATCCTTGCGACTTCGTAGAAAAATTCAATCAAGTTAGTCAACAATATCTTCCCTTAACAAATCCATGCTGACTGTCCTTGATTGACCTGAGCCTTTCTAAGTGACAGTTCATCCTGTCTCTCAGAATACATTGCAATAATTTGCCCACTACTGAGGTTACTCTGATTGGCCTGCAATTATTCGGTCTATCCTTTGCTCCCTTTTTAAAGAGGTACAATGTTAACAGTTCACCAATCCTCTGGCACTACACCTGTATCCAGTGATGACTGGAAAATGATGGTCAGACCCTCTGCTATTTCCTCTCTCACTTCTTTTGACAGCCTGAAATACATTTCAGCTGGCCCTGGTGATTTATCAACTTTCAAAGATGCTAATCCCATTAATACTTCATCTCTCCCTATGTATATCACATCCAATAATTCACACTCCTACTCCTTAACCACAGTATCTGCATCGTCCCCTCTTCTGTTCAGACAGATACAAAGTATTCATTAAGAACCATATCAACATCTTTCGCCCCTACTCATGTATATCCACTTATGTATATAGATTTTCAAACGGCCTGTGATCAAATGACATTTCATAGACTTGTCATGACATGGATTAATGTGACAGTGATAGTGTTGATATGACACTGACTCAGGGACAGAAAGCAGAGAGAAGTGGTGAACAGTCATTGTTCAGACTGGATGTGGAGGGGAGTATACAGTACTGCTTCTCATGGTTGGATTTACTCAGCGTGATATCAAGAAACGATTGAAGGCACGGGATACTGCAAAGGCTATGGGCCCTGACAATATTCCGGAAATAGTACTGAATACCTGTGCTCCAGAACTTCTGTTCCCCCATCAAATTGTTCAAGTACAGCTACAACATTGGCATCTGCCCGTCAATGTGAAAAATTGCCCAGCTATGTCCTGTACACAAAAAGCAGGACAAGTCCAACCCGGCCAATTACCGCCCCATCAGCCTATTCTCAATCATCAGTAAAGTGATGGAAGGTGTCATCGACAATGCTACCAAACAGCACTTGCTTAGCAATAACCTGCTTAGTGACGCTCAGTTTGGGTTCCGCCAGGGTAACACAGCTCCTGACCTCATTACAGCCTTGGTGCAAACATGGACAAAGGAGCTGAATTCAAGAGGTGAGGTATGAGTGACTGCCTTGACATCAAGGCAGCATTTGACTGAGTATGGCATCAAGGAGCCAGAGCAAAAATGGAGTCAGTGGGAATCAGCGGGAAAACTCTCTGCTGGTTGGAGTCATACCTAGCGCAAAGGACGATGGCTGTGGTTGTTGCAGGTCAATCATCTCAACTCCAGGACATCACTGCAGGAGTTCCTCAGGGTAGTGTCCGAGACCCAACCATCTTCAGCTGCTTCATCAATGACCTTCCTTCAATCACAAGACCAGAAGGGGGGATGTTGGCTGATGATTGCACAATGTTCAGCACCATTCGTGACTCCTCAAATACTGAAGCAGTCCGTGTAGAAATGCAGCAAGACCTGGAAAATATCAAGGCTTGGGCTGATAATTGGCAAGTATCATTCGCACTGCCATAGTGCCAGGCAATGACCATCACCGACAAGAGAGAATCGAATCATCTCCCTTGACATTCAATGACATTACGATAGCTGAATCCACCACTATCAACATCCTAGGGGCTACCATTGACCAGAAACAGAACAGGAGTAGCCATATAAATACCATGGCTCAAAGAGCAGGTCACAGGCGAGGAATGCTGAGGCGATTAACTCACCTCCTGACTCCCCAAAGCCAGTCCAGCATCTATAAGGCACAAGCCAGGAGTGTGATGGAATACTCACCGCTTGTCTGGATGGGTGCAGCTCCAACAACACTCAAGAAGCTCGGCACCATCCAGTACAAAGCAGCCCGCTTGATTGGCACCCCATCCACAACATTCACTCCCTCCACCACCGACGCACAGTAGCAGCAGTGTGTATCATCTACAAGATGCACTGCAGCAACACACCAAGGCTCCTTACACAGCACCTTCCAAACACACAACCTCTACCACATAGAAGGGCAAGGGCAGCAGATGTATGGAAGCACCACCACCTGCAAGTTCCCCTCCAAGCGACACACCATGCTGATTTGAAACTATCTTGCCGTTCCTTCACTGTCGCTGGTTCATAATACTGGAACACCCTGCCTAACAGCACTGTGGGTGTACCTGCAGTGGTTCAAGAAGGCAGCTCACCACCACCTTTGCATGGTCAATTAGGGATGGACAATAAATGTTGGCCTGGCCAGCGATGTCCACAACCCATGAATTAATTTTAAAAAATGCCAGAGAACTGAAGGGCTGTAAATGTTACACCCTGTTTAAAGAAGGAGAGGTTTGATAAGCCTTGTAACTATCAGCCAAATGTTGATTATTGGAAAATTCTGGAGGCCATAACCCAGCACAAAAATATTTCTTACTTGTAAAATCATGTCTTAATAAATGACAAGCAGCAGGGATAGCTTCATGGAAAATCATTTCTGATCATCTTGATAGTTTGTTGACAGAATTGTGAGTGTTAACGAGGATAGCGTGTTTCGTGTTAAAGAATCATAGAATCGTAGAAAATTTAAGGCACAGAAAGAGGTACCTTGGCCCATCGTGTCTGTGCCAGCCGAAAAGTTATCCACCTATTCTAATCCCACATTCCAGCATTTGATCCGTAGCCCTGCAGATTATGACACTTGAGGTGCACATTCAGACTCCTTTTGAATGAGTAGAGGGTTTCTGCCTCAACCATCCTTTCATGAAGTGAGTGACAGACCCTCACTAAAAGCAGGGCACACAGTACCGAGCCCTCTGGAACACGACTGGGAACAGTCCTCCAGTCAATACCCGTCAACAATTACCCTTTGCTTCCTGTCACCGACGCAAATTTGTATTTCTGGGTGAACATGTTTTTCCTCAACTCCCTTCTGATATTTCTGCCAATCACTTTAAATCTATGTCCCCTAGTCACTGACCTTTTTGCTAAGGTGAATAGACCCTTCACCTCCACTCAATGCAGGCCCCACAAACTGTTGTTCATTTCAATCAGATCTCCCCTCAAGCCTTCTCTGTTCCATGAATAACAACCCCAGCCTATCCAATCTTTCCTCATAGCTGCATTTTTCCAGTCCTGGCAACATCCTCGTAAATCTCCTGTGAACCCTCTCTAGTGCAATTACATCCTTTCTGTTACCAGAACTGCACACAGTATTCAAGTTGTGGCCTAACCAATGATTAAGACAGTTCCAGCATAACCTCCCAGCTCTTACATTCTATACCTCAGCTAAAAAGGGAAATTATTCCATATGCCTTCTTAACTGTCTTATTGACCTGTCCTGCTATCTTCAGGGATCTGTGGGCATTCACTCCAAAGTCCCGTACTTCCTCTACATTTCTCAGTATTGTCCCAGTAATCGTGTATTCCTTTGCTTGTTTGAGCTCCCCAACAGCATCACCTCACACTTATCCAGGTCGATTCCCATTTTTCTGCCCATCTGACCAGAACGTCAATATCTTCCTGCAGCCTACAGCTATCCTTCTCGCTATCCAGCGCATGGCCAATCTTTGTGTTGTCTGCAAAAGTCTTGATCATACCCACTACATTTACGTCTAAATCTTTAATATAGACCACAAAAAGCAGGGGACCCATTACTGAGCCCTGTGGAATGACAATGGGAACAGTCCTCCAGTCGCAAAAATACTTGTCAATAATTACCCTGTGTTTCCTGCCACTGAGACAATTTTGTATCCGCCTTGCTGCATTTCTCTGGATGCCATGGGATTTTATTTTCTGAACCAGGCTGTCATGTGGGACCTTGTCAGAAGACTTGCTAAAATCCATGTAGACCACATCAACTGCACTACCCTCATCTATATTCCTTGTAACATCTTCAAAAAATTCGATCAATTTGGTCAAACAAGAGAGTCACTTAACAAATCCATGCTGACTATCCTTGATAAACCTATGCCTGTCTAAATGACAGTTTATCCCGTCTCTCAGAATAGATTCCAATAATTTGCCCACTACTGAGGTTAGACTGACTGGCCTGTAATTATTCAGACTATCCTTCGCTCCATTTTTAAACAGAGGTACAACGTTAGCAATTCTCCAATACTCCAGCACAACATCTGTATCTTGTGAAGATTGGAAAATGACGGTGGGCAGACCCTCTGCTATTTCCTCTCTTGCTTCTTTGAACAGCCTGGGGTACATTTCATCCGGCTCTGGTGATGTTTCAACTTTCAAGGATGCTAATCCCATTAATACTTCCTCTCTCCCTATGTTTATTATATCCAATAATTCACACTCTTCCTCCTTAACGACAATATCTAAATCCCCCCTCTTTTCTGAAGACATACGCAAAGTGCTCAATAAGAACCAGTCCAATATCTTCCACCCTTATACAAAGGTTACCTTTCTGATCTATTATGGGGCCTACTCTCCCCTTAGTTATCCTCTTACTCTTAATGTATTGAGAAAACATCTTTGGGTTCACCTTGATTTTGCTTGCTAATGTTCTTTCATACCCTCACTTTCCTTTCCTAACTTCCTTTTTGATTTGATCCCTCCACTTTCTATACTCCTCTCGGCTTTCTTCAGTATTAAGTTCTCAGTGTCGGACAGAAGCTTTCCTTTTCTGCGTTATCCTACCCTGTCGGCTCCTTGACATCCATGGGACTCGAGATTTGGCCGCCTCACCCTTTTTCCTTGTGTGAACATGTTTATCCTGAACCTTTTGAATCTCCCCTTTGAATGCCGCCCACTGCTCTGAGACTGAACTACCTTCAAACTGCTGTTTCCAGTCCACTTTCGCTCCTGAGTTTAGTAATATTCGCCTTTCCCCATTGAGAACTCTAACTCCTGATGTATCTCTTGTCCTGTTCCATAATTAAGTTAAAACTAACTGAATTATTATCACTCCCACCAAAATGCTCTTCCCTCCCACTCCTTCCACCTGCCCATCTTCATTTCCGAAAACAATGTCTAAAACTGCACCCTCTGTTGTTGGATTTGCTACATCCTGGCCAAAAACGTTCTCCTGAATGCACCTCAAGATTTCTGTTCCCTTAATTCTTTTCATACTAACATTATCCCAGTTAATATTGGGGTTATTGAAATACCCTACTATTACTGCCCTATTGTTCTTGCACTTCTCAGAGACTTGCCTAAATATCTGCTCTTCTATCTCCCTCGGACTGTTTGGCTGACGGGATCACACTCCCAGCAGTGATATTGCCCCTTTTTGGTTCCTTAGCTCAATCCATATCGCCTCAGTTGATGAACCTTCCAACATATCATCCCTCCTCACAGCTGTAATAGATTTCTTGACCGAAATTGCCACTTCCCCTCCTTTCTTTACCCCCTCCCTATCGTGTCTGAAAACCCTGTAACCAGGAACGTTGAGCTGCCATTCCTGTCCCTCCTTCAGCTATGTTTCAGTGATAGCTATGATTTCATACTGCCACCTGTCCACCTTGCCCTCAGCTCATCTGCTTTATTTGCTATACTTCTTGCATTGAAATAGATACCCTTGAGCACAGCCAAACACTTAAAAAAAATTCTAACCCTCTTTTCCTCTGTTTTCTAGACTCATCCATTAATTTGCTGCCTTCTATTTTCATTTCAGGTTTTGTCCCAACTGAGTCTACCCTCAGGTCCCCACCCCCCTGCAAAACTAGTTTATACCCTCCCCAACAGCACTAGCAAAACGTTCTGCAAGTAGCCCAGTCCCGGCTCCGATCAGGTGCAACCAGTCCGGCCTGTACAGGTCCCATCTAATCCAAAGCTGGTCCCAATGTCCCAGGAATCTGAAGCCCTCCCTCCTGCACCATCTTCCCAGCCACACATTCATCTGTCTTCGTTTTCTATTTCTATACTCAGTTGTGCATGGCACTGGGACTAATCCAGAAGTTACTACTTTGAGGTCCTGCTGGCTAATTTCGTCCCTAGCTCCATAAATTCTGACTGCAGGACGACATTCCTCTTTCTACCTCTGTTGCTGGTTCCGATGTGGACCATGACTGCTGGCTGTTCCCCTTCTCCTTCAGGATGCTCTGCAGTCGCTCAGTGACATCCTTGACCCTGGCACCAGACAAGCATGACACCATCCTCGATTCACGTCTGTGGCCACATAAACGCCTGCCTGTTCCCCTGACTACTGATCACTATGGCTCTTCCAGTCATCCCTCTACCCCGCTCTGCAGCTCAGCCACCCGTGTTGACACAGAGTTGGCTCTGGCTGCGCTCCCCAGGTGAAGCATCACTTTCCTCAGTATTCTGAACTGAATACCTGTTGGAGAGTGAGATGCACTGAAGGGTTTGCAGCACTACCTGCCTGATTCTTTTTGACTGTCTGGGGATCACCAATTCCTTCTCTCCCTGCATAATCTTCAGCTGTTGGGTGACCACATCTCTAAACATGCTAAAGCTGAATAATTTGGTGCATTAGAAGGAGGAATGTGCAGGATTATGCGAAGAAGGCAGGGAATGGGATTAGGTGAATTGCTCATTCGGAAAGGAGACGCAGACACGTCGGAGTGAATAGTTCTTTCTGTGCTGTGATAACACTGTGATGGGGCGTCTCAGATGGGTGTAATGGTGGAGAATGGGGGATTCATTGTGGGAAAGGGAAGTTTTCCTATAGGAAACTGAATCTTAGCAAGGACTCTCCGACAGCCTGTCCTGGTAGAAGGCATCCAGAAAATATCCTCCCTGCCTCCTCCTCATTCTCCTGAGGTGGCCTCCGGATTCCTGCTGCCAATGCCTGTGTCCTCGTGATGGTGATGATATGAAGGGTGCAGCAGAACACCATGAACTTGGGCACCTGCTCCAGTATGTACTGGAGGACTCCCCCCGAGCGGTTCAGACATCGGAAGTAAAGCTTCATCACAATGATGGTCAGTTGCACCATGTTCCTGGTGACTCCATTGCTCACATTTTACACATGTTAATTGTGTGCGTTTGGTTGGTGGTGGGAGATGGTTTGGGGTTGTAGAAACATGGGTTGTCTCCGAGGAGTCGCATTCTGGTTCTGCATGGAGACCCGCAGTGTTGGGACTGGTTGACTGCTTCAGAATGAAGGTATGGTGGCTGCTGCTAGGATAGAGGACATTCACCAACATGATTTACTGGGCATGCTCACACACCAACTGTACATTAATGGAGTGAGAGTTCTTTCAGTTCCTGTACCTCTCCCCATTGACATGGAGACCCCGCAGAGCCTACTACACCATCAGGAAACCTGCTATCCTGACAAACCCACTGGATCTCTCATCCTGCTTCTCCCTGCTGAGGGAGAAAATGATGACATAGATGGTCATCCTCACCTCCCAGAATTATCAATGGACAACACACAGGCCTCGTAACTACTGGTCAGTTAGTGTAACATCAGTGGTGAGTAAGGTTTTAGAAACAATGATCAGGGAAAAAGGACAACACACACTTGGAGAGGTTTGAGTTAATTAAGGAGTGTCAGCACGGATTTTTAAAAGGCAGATTATGCTTGATGGGCTAATTGAATTTATTTCGATGATCAGAGAAGGTTGATGAAGGGGATGTGGTGGATGTTGTCTACCTGGATTTTATGAAAGTATTTGATTAAGAACCACACACAAGCTTGGCTAACAAAATTGAAGCTCATGGAATAGCATCTAATTGGATCAAAAACTGTCCAAAGGACAGCAAAAAGAGAAATGTGTTAAATGGTTATTTTTCAGACTGGAGGATGGTCGACATTGATGTTACACAATGGTCAGTGCTGGGACCACAGTTGGTTTTTTTTTACCGTATAAAAATGACACGGATCTTGGAATACGGAGTAGAATTTATATTTTTTCTGATGATTGCAACCTTGGAGGAGTGGGGAACAGTGAGGACGATACAAACCACCGACAACATGATATAGATAGGCGAGCAGAATGGACATAGAAGTGGCAGGTAGAATTTAATAAAGAGGAGTGTGAGGTAATGTATTTTGTCAGAAAGAATAGGAAGACAACATAGACTTAATGACACAGTTCTAAAGATTTTGCAGGAACAGAAGGACCAGGGGCTCCATATGCATTGATCTTTGAAGGTGGCAGGACATATTAGCAGAGTGTTTAGCAAAACATATCAGATCTTGGGCTTCATCAAAAGAGGCAAATATACAAAAACAGGGCGGTTTAGCTGAAACTTTACAAAGCTTTGGTTAGACCCCATCAAGAGAACTGTGCCCTGTTCTGGTCACCAGACTGCAGGAAGGATGTGAAAGTCCTTGAGAGGGTGCAGAGGAGATTTACCAGAATGAATCCAGGGATGGGAGTTTAGGTACAAAGTGAGTTTGGAGAAGATGGAGTTGTTCTCCCTGGAGTAAAGGCGATTGAGAGAGATTTGATAGAGGTGTACATGATTATGATAGACTTAGATAAGATAGACAAGGAAAAACTGTTCCCATTAACTGATGCAACGCAGACTAGGGGGCACAGATGGAAGGTTTTGGTTAAGAGATGCAGGGGAATGTGAGGAGGAACATTTTTACACAGTGGATGGTAATGAGCTGGAAATCACTGCCCATGAGGATGGTGGAAGCCAAGCCAATCAATGATTTCAAAAGGAAACTGGATGGAAACCTGAAGGAAATGAACTTGCAGGGATACAGGGATTGAGCGGAGGAGTGGGAGAGTGGGGCTGACTGGATTGTTGCACAGAAAGCCGGCAGTGAGGGGCTGAATGGCCTCTTTCTGTGTTGTTAATGACTCCATCAATTTCTACCACTCTATGTTGGATATGTCACCTGCTCCTGCCTGTAAATATGAAGATACATAGAAGTTCAATGAAACTGTGAGCTTAACAACCACTGACAGCTCCGTCCTCACCCTAGTGTGAGGCTCCAGGTTGTGTTACAGGAGGTGACACAGCTCTGTGACCACCTCCTTCTTGAATCAGAGTCACCTCACACATTGCTCCTGGGTTAGGTGTAGGTAGGAAAAGTGCTCTTGGAGCACCCGGGGTGGGTAGGGAAGAGCCCTCTCCTCCTCTCTCTTTACAGAGCTTCCCCTCTCGGCAGCATCTGCTCCATTTGTTGGTCATGTTACAGACCCAGAGACAATGTAACTACAGTCCCCATACGTCGTCCAGAGCTGGGTCACCAAATCGTCTGTACTCAAAGAACAAAGAACAAAGAAAATTACAGCACAGGAACAGGCCCTTCGGCCCTCCAAGCCTGCGCCGATCCAGATCCTCTATCTCAACATGTCGCCAATATTCTAATGCTCTGTATCTCTTTGCTTCCTGCCCATTCATGTATCTGTCTAGATACATCTTAAAAGACGCTATCGCGCCCGTGTCTACCACCTCCGCTGGCAACGCGTTCCAGGCACCCACCACCCTCTGCATAAAGAACTTTCCACGCATATCCCCCCTAAACCTTTCCCCTCTCACTTTGAACTCGTGACCCCTAGTAATTGAATCCCCCACTCTGGGAAAAAGCTTCTTGCTATCCAACCTGTCTATCCCTCTCATGATTTTGTACACCTCAATCAGGTCCCCCCTCAACCTCCGTCTTTCTAATGAAAATAATCCTAATCTACTCAACCTCTCTTCATAGCTAGCGCCCTGCATACCAGGCAACATCCTGGTGAACCTCCTCTGCACCCTCTCCAAAGCATCTACATCCTTTTGGTAATGTGGCGACTAGAACTGCATGCAGTATTCCAAATGTGGCCGAACCAAAGTCCTGTACAACTGTAACATGATCTGCCAACTCTCGTACTCAATACCCCGTCCGATGAAGGAAAGCATGCCGTATGCCTTCTTGACCACTCTATTGACCTGCGTTGCCTCCTTCAGGGAACAATGGACCTGAACACCCAAATCTCTCTGCACATCAATTTTCCCCAGGACTTTTCCATTTACTGTATAGTTCACAAATGTCCCAACACAACCTCCAGAAAAACATCCACAACACCTCCACTAACTTTACAATAGCAGAAGTAAGTCAAAAGCCTGTAAGATAGATGCCTGGTATTTTTAAATAACACCAGGGGGGTTTCCTTTTGCTACTGACTGTATGGTCAACGGTGAGTGACTAACACAGGCGGTCAGTGGACATGCACAGAAAAAGTTTAAAGAAGTACATCAAAGCTGCTGGTATGGTACATTGACATCACTTTCAAATCCACCCTCAAAGTAACAACACATACAAGGTACAATTGAGCTAGAGCCCTGCGCAGCTTGGGACACTGTGCAGGGCATAGTAGAGGTGGCCGGCTGTGAAGACCACGCTGACAACACATAGATGATGTGACTGGGCTGGAGCCCCGCCCAGCATGGGATATTGTGCAGACCGCACTGGAAGTGGCCGGCTGTGCGATTCACATCTCTTTTTGGATCCCAATTCTGTACCGTCAGCAGCAGTCTTGCTGCAGAGTCTAAAATCGTGGCTCGGAACAGATACAGAGGGAACGAAATTCACTTTACAAGGAGAACTGAAAAAAGATTGAAGTCGAAAGATTTGCAGGAATATATGAATTGGAGAGGGGAAAGTGTATAAATGGAAGGGTGAGGCCATGGAGAGATTCAAACACAAGAATGAGAATATTAAAATTAAGGTGCTGCCAGACTGGGAGCCAATGGAGATCAGTGAGCACAGGGGTGATGGGTGATCGGGATTTGGTGTGAGTTCGAATACAGGCAGCAGAGTTCTGGATGGGCTGTGGTTTATGGAGGTTTAGAACTGTGAGGGTGAACAAGATGGAATTGGAATTGTCAACTGTGTATTTAACAGTGATGCGGATGAGGGTTTATGCAGTAGATGGGCTGAGGCAGAGGTGGAGTTGGGTGATATCATAGAGGTGATATTAGGCAGGGTTAATGATGGAAAGAATATGGAGATGAACTTAGCTCAGGTTTAAATATAACAAAGAAGTTGTAGACTGTCTGGTTGAGCCTCAGATATTGGGCAGGGTGGAATATGTGCCTCCGAGATTGGTGATGGAGTTTGTGATGGAGACCAATGACACTGGCTTCAGTCTTCCCAAAATTTACATAACAGAACAGTATTTCAGTGAAACAGGGTTTACAGATCTCCTGGCCTGAAATAGAGACAGCAACAGCAGCAAAGATGAGAGAGTAAATGACAAGAACTGTAATACAGTTGACAATGGTTTACAGAGCTAATAGCTGGAGATATTCACCAGGAATACAACGGCAGCAAGAAGGGCAGAGTAAATTACAGGAGCAGTAATGCAGTCAAACATGGTTTAAAGGATTTATAGCTAGATAGAGAGACTTACCAGGGACACCAATAATAGCCAGGATGGGATAGTAAATGTATTGAATAATCTTCAGTGCGAGATAGATACGAGAGTTTAATGACATCCGATCATAATATGTTGAAAGAGAGTAAAGATCCGAGGATAAACTCCTGTCCATTGTTGTAACATTCCAATCTATTGTTCTCAGATTCTGACCCATTGTTGTAACATTCCAGTCTTTTGTTCTCAGATTCTGATCTATCCTCTCTCTATCTCTCTGGAGCAGCTGATCTTTGGAAGTGCCGGGGCTGATGTTCCCACTGACACTATGGAATAACACATTGAAAGAAGCCCCTTATTAATAGGAGATGGAAAACGTCCAGTGACACAATTAGGGTCCATGGAGACTGACATTATGTACAGTCACGGAACAAACAGATTCAGTTAACCCTTTTCAATCCAACACTTTAGTACCACAATAAAGTTGAACATTTATCCAGTCTGGATGGGATGTATGAGGGTTGCTGAGGGAAGCAATGATGGAAATAGCCGAGGCACTGGCCAGAATCTTCCAATCCCCCTTGAATATGGGCGTGATGACTGATTTCCACAGGCTCACCAACCTCTGGGTGGAGAAAAGTATCTTCATCTCAGTCCTGAAAGTTTTACCCCATATACTTAGACTATGACACCTGGTTCGGTAGTCCCCCACCATCGGGAACATCCTTCCTGCATATACCCTGTCAAGCCATGTTAGAATTTTATAGGCTTCGATGAGATCCCTCCTCACTCTTCTGAATTCCAGTGAATATAGTCCTAACCGACTCAATCTCTCCTCATACGACAGTCCTACCACCCCAGAAATCAGTCTGGTAAAACTCTACTGCACTCCCTCCATAGCAAGAGCATCCTTCCTCAGATAACGAGACCAAAACTGCACACAATATTCCAAGTGCGGCCTCACCAAGGCCCTGTATAATTGCAGCAAAACATCCCTGCTCCTGTACTCGAATCCTGTCTCTATAAAGGCCAACATAACATTCGCCTTTTTCGACCGCCTGTTGCACCTGCATGCTTACCTTCAGTGACTGGTGTACGAGAACACCCAGGTCTCGCTGCATATTCCCCTCGCTCAGTTTATAGCCGTTCAGATAATAATCTGCCTTCCTGTTTTAGCTAGTAAAGTGGATAACTTCACATTTATCCACATTATACTGCATCTGCCATGCATTTGCCCACTCACTCAACTTGTCCAAATCACCCTGAAGCCTCTCTGCATCCTCCTCACAACTTACCCTCACACCCAATTTTGTATCAGCTGCAAATCTGGAGATATTACATTTAGTTTCCTCATCTAAATCATTAATATATATTGTGAATAGCTAGGGTCCTAGCTCCGATCCCTGCGGTACCCCACTAGTCACTGCCTGCCATTCAGAAAAAGATCCGTATGTTCCAATGCTTTGTTTCCTGTCTCCCAACCAATTTTCTATCTATCGCAATACACTACCCCCAGTCTTGTGCACTTTAATTTTACACGCTAAACCCTTACGTGGAACTTTGTCGAGAGCCTTCCGAAAGTGCAAATAAATCACATCCACTGTCTCCCCGTCATCAACTCTACTAGTGACATCCTCGAAGAATGCTAGTAGATTTATCAAGCATGATTTCCCTTTCATAAATCCATGCTGACTCTGTCCGATTCTACCACTATTCTCCAAGTGCTCTGTTGCAAAATCTTTGATAATGAACTCCAGGATTTTCCCCACGACCGATATCAGGCTGACTGGTCTACAATTTCCTGCTTTATCTCTACCTTCCTTTTTTAACAGTGGGGTAACATTCCAATCTGTAGGAACTGTTCCAGAGTCCATAGATTCTTGGAAGATGACCACCAATGCATCCACTATTTCTCGGGCCACTTCCTAAGTACTCTGGGATGTAGATTACTAGGCCCTGGGGATTTATCGGCCTTCAATACCATCAACTTCCCCAACACCATTTCTCTACTAATACTGATTTCTTTCAGTTCCACTCTCTCACTAAACCCTGCATTCACCAACATTTCTGGTATGATATTGGCGTCCTCCTTTGTGAAGACAGAACTAAAGTATGCATTTAGTTGGTCAGCCATTTCTTTGTTTCCCAGAATAAATCTCCCTGTTTCTGACTGTAACGGACCTGTATTTGCCTTCGCCAATCTTTTCCACTTCACATACGTATAGATTCGTTTACAGTCAGTTTTTATGTTCCCCGTAAGCTTACTCTCGTACTCCATTTTCCCCTTCTCAATCAATCCCTTGGTGCTCCTTTGCTGAATTTTAAACTGCTCCCAATCCTCAGGTCTGTTGTTTTTTTCCTGGCAAATTTATATGCCTCTTCCTTGGATCTAACCCTATCTCTACCTTTACTTGCAAGCCATGATTTGGCTACCTTTTCTATTTTACTTTTGCGCCAGACAGGGATAAACAATCGTTGCAGTTCATCCATGCGCTCTTTGAATGTTTGCCATTGTCTTTCCACCGTTATCTCTTTAAGTAAAGTTTCCCAATGTATCATCGACAACTTATGCCTCATACCTTCGTAGCTTACTTTATTAAGATTCACGACCCTAGTCTCAGAATCAACTAGGACACTCTCCATCGTGATGAAGAATTCTATCATATTATGCTCGCTCATCCCAGAGGGATGTCGCACAACTAGATTGTCAATTATTCCTCTCTCATTATACAATAACCAGTCCAGGATGGCCTGTTCTCCAGATGGTTCCTCAAAGAATTGGTCCTGGAAACCATCCCGTATATTCTCCTGGAATTCCTCCACAATGTATTGTGACCAATTTGATTTGCCCAATCTATATGCAGATTCAAGAAACCCATAATTACAGATGTTCCTTTATCGCATGCGTCTCTAATTTCCTGTTTATTGCCATTCCCAAATTCAGCACTACAGTCTGGGGGTCTATAGACAACCCCCACTAACGTTTTCTACCCCTTAGTGTTTCTCAGCTCTACCCATACATATTCGACATCGTCAGAGCTAATATCCTGCCTCACCATTGCGTTCATTTACTCTTTAATCAGCAATGCAACTCCACGGGGGGTGGAGATAGGCCGTTTTAGTGATTGTGTGAATATTTGGTAGGAAACTCATCTCAAGGCATCTCAGGGTTAACTATGTAACTAAGTCTGTGAGCAGTTTGGCTTCGTCTCAAACATTTACAAAGGAGACGGATGGAGTGTGCAACTAGGAAATGTTTGGAGCAGAGACAGAAAGCAATGGCTTCAATCTTCTCAATATTTAATTGGCATTGCAGATGTGTGAGGTAATACATTTAGAAAGGATGAATGAGGAGAGACAATACAAGTTAAATGGTACAACTATAAAGATGGTGTAATAACAGAGACACCTGGGATTTGTACACAAATCTTTGAAGGTGGCAGGAAAGGTTAACTTGACAGTTCATAAATGTATGGGATCCTAGGGTTTATAAATAGAGGCAAAAAGAACAAAAGCAATGACATTATGTGAAACATATATAAAATACTAGTTCAGCTGCACCTGAAGTCTTGTGTCGAATACTGGGAACCACACTTTAGGAAGGACATGAAGCCTTCGGAGTGGGTACAGAACTGTTTTCCTAGAATTTGTCA
Source organism: Heterodontus francisci (assembly GCF_036365525.1). Lineage (NCBI taxonomy): Eukaryota > Metazoa > Chordata > Chondrichthyes > Heterodontiformes > Heterodontidae > Heterodontus > Heterodontus francisci. The sequence goes on from NW_027142065.1 coordinate 1,161,063, forward strand.
AGGCATGAGGGATTACAGTTATGTAGCTGAGGTTGTTCTGCTTGGAGCAGAGAACTTTCAGAGGAGATTTGATTGAGGTGTTTAACATTAGGGAGGATTTAGATAAATTAAATAAAGAGAAACTATTTCCAATGTCCAAGAGACACAGATTTAAGGCGATTGGTAAAAGAAGCAGACATGAGGATTTTTGTTTCTGAGTGGTTTGGATTTGGGATGCACTGTCTGATAGGCTGATGGATACAGATTCAATAGTATATCCCAAAAGGGAATTGGATAAATATCTGAAGGAGAAAAAATGCAAGGATATAGTGAAAGAGCCAGGGAGTGGGACTAATTGGATTGCTCTTTGAAAGGGCCAGCACAGACTTGATGGGCCGAATGGCCTCATTCAGTTTGTGCTATTCTATGATTCTATGATGGTTCCCATCTGGACTTTCACAATATTCCTATCCTTTCACACGGAGTTTGATAAAGTACCACATAAAAGCCGTGTTACCGAATTAGAAACACATGGGATTAAAGGACCAATGTCAGCTGTGGCTCAGTTTGTAGCTCTCTCCCCTTTCAGTGGCAAGCTTCCAGGATCAAGTGTCACTGCAGGACTTGATCACAAGAATCAATGCTGACATTGCAGTGCACTACTGAGGGTATGTTGCACTGTCAGAGGTGCAGTCTATCGAATGAAACTTTAAACCAAGTTGCAGTCTGCCCTCTCAGGTGGATGTTAAAGATTGCATCGCACTATGTAGAAGCAGAGCAGGGGAATTATTCCCGGTGTCCTGGTCAAAATTTTTTCCTTCAATCAACATCAGAAAAACAGATCTGATCATTCTCACATGACTGCTTGTGGGATCTTGCTGTGCAGAAATTGTCTGCCTGTTTCCTACATTACAAGAGTGACTTCGCTTTCAGAAGTATTCATTGGTTGTAAATCACTTTGGGACATGCAGTGGTCATGAAAGGCGTTTCATAAATGGAAGTCTGTTCTTTTATTTTCAATGTCAGCATGTGGGAAATTAGCTCAGTGACAGAAAGTAGAGAGTAATGGAGAATGGTTATTGTTCAGTCTGGAGGGAAGTACACAGTGGGGTTCCCCAGTGTCACAGTTGGGATCACAGTTGCTGTATGTTAATACAATGGGCTTGTGTACAGAGGGGATAATGTCAAAGTTTTCAGATGGCAGGAAAATCAGAAATGTTAATAAACAGTGAGAAGGATAGTAACACACTTCAGGAGGACAGAGACTGACCAGTGAAATGAGCAGGCGAATGGCAAATATAAATTAACACAGTGAAGTGTGAAGTGAGACATTTGGGTAGGAAGTGTAAGGGAAGGCAACAGAAACAAATGGGTATTGTTTAAATGAGGAGACAGTAACAGAGAGACTTGGTGTGTATTCAGACAGATCTTTGAAGGCCGCATGAAAGGTTAACAAGTTTATGTCTGATATAAGGTGAGTGAATTGAAGGCGTGGATGGGCACTTGGGACTACGATGTTGTGGCCATCACTGAAACGTGGATAGGTGAGGGGGAGGAATGGTTTTTGGAGGTACCTGGTTATAGATGTTTTCATAAGATTAGGAATGGTGGTAAAAGAGGTGGGGGGGTGGCATTGTTAGTTAGAAATAGTGTAACAACTGCTGAAAGAATTTTCGAGGAGGATCTGCCGACTGAGGCACTGTGGGTTGAGGTCAGGAACAGGAAAGGAGCAGTCACCTTGATGGGAGTTTTCTATAGGCCCCCCAATAGCAGCAGGGAGGCGGAAGAGCAGATTGGGAAACAGATTTTGGAAAGGAGCAGAAGTCACAGGGTAGTAATTATGGGGGATTTCAACTTCCCAAATATTGATTGGCAACTCTTTAGATCGAATAGTTTGGATGGGGTAGTGTTTGTGCAGTATGTCCAGGAAGCTTTTCTGACTCAGTATGTAGACTGCCCGACCAGAGGGGAGGCAATATTGGATTTGGTACTAGGTAATGAACCAGGGCAAGTGATAGAGCTGTTGGTGGGCGAGCACTTTGGAGATAGTGATCACAATTCTGTAGCATTCACTGTGGTAATGGAGAGGGATAGGTATGTGCAACAGGGCAAGGTTTACAATTGGGGGAAGGGTAGATATGATGCTGTCAGGCAGGAACTGAGGAGCATAAGTTGGGAGCATATGCTGGCAGGGAAGGGCACGGTCGAAATGTGGAACTTTTTCAAGGAGCAGATAGTAGGGGCCATTGATAAGCATGTCCCTGTCAGACAGGGAAGGGATGGTCATGTGAGGGAACCGTGGTTGACAAGAGAGGTTGAGAGTCTTGTTAGGAAGAAGAAGGATGCGTATATAAAGTTGAGGAAAAAGGGCACAGGCATAGCTCTGGACGGATACAAGATGGCCAGGAAGGATCTGAAGAAAGGGATTAGGAGAGCTAAGAGAGGGCATGAAAAATGCTTGGCGGGTAGGATAAACGAAAACCCCAAGGCCTTTTACGCGTATGTCAGAAATATGAGGATGACTAGGGGGACCATAGGTCCGGTCAAGGACAATAGCGGGAGACTGTGTGTTGAGCCGGAAGAGATAAGTGAGGTTTTGAATGAGTACTTCTCTTCGGTATTTACGAATGAGAAGGGGTGTATTACTGAAGAGGACGGTGGGAAGCAGACTGGTAAGCTCGAGGAAGTGCTCGTTAGGAGGGAAGATGTGTTGGGGTTTTTGAATAACTTGAAGATAGACAAGTCTCCCGGGCCTGACGGGGTATATCCAAGGATGTTATGGGAAGCAAGGGATGAAATTGCAGAGCCGCTGGCAATGATCTTTTCATCTTCTCTGCTGACGGGGGTGGTACCAGGTGATTGGAGGGTGGCAAATGTTGTGCCCCTGTTCAAGAAAGGGAATAGGAACAACCCTGGGAATTACAGGCCAGTTAGTCTTACTTCGGTGGTAGGCAAGTTGATGGAAAAGGTGCTGAGGGATAGGATTTCTGAGCATCTGGAAAGACACTGCTTGATTCGGGACAGTCAGCACGGTTTTGTGAGGGGTAGGTCTTGCCTCACAAGCCTGATTGAATTCTTTGAGCAGGTGACCAAGCAAGTGGATGAGGGTAAACCAGTGGATGTGGTGTACATGGATTTTAGTAAGGCATTTGATAAGGTCCCCCATGGTAGACTTATGGAGAAAGTCAGGAGGCATGGGATAGTGGGGAATGTGGCCAGTTGGATTAAGAATTGGCTAACTGATAGAAGGCAGAGAGTGGTCTTAGATGGTAAATACTCAGCCTGGAGCCCAGTTACCAGTGGCGTGCCGCAGGGATCAGTTCTGGGTCCTCTCCTGTTTGTGATTTTTATTAACGACTTGGATGAGGAAGTCGAAGGGTGGGTCAGTAAATTTGCAGATGATACAAAGGTTGGTGGAGTTGTGGATACCGAGGAGGGCTATTGTCGTCTGCAAAGGGACTTGGATAGGTTGCAGTGCTGGGCTGAAAAGTGGCAGATGGAGTTTAACCCTGAAAAGTGTGAGGTCGTCCATTTTGGAAGGACAAACATGAATGCAAAATACTGGGTTAACGGTAGGGTTCTTGGGCATGTGGAGGAGCAGAGAGACCTTGGGGTCTATGTGCATAGATCATTGAAAGTTGCAACTCAAGTGGATAGGGCTGTGAAGAAGGCATATGGGGTGTTAGCGTTCATTAGCAGAGGGATTGAATTTAAGAGCCGTGAGGTGATGATGCAGCTGTACAGGACCTTGGTAAGGCCTCATTTGGAGTACTGTGTGCAGTTCTGGTCGCCTCATTTTAGGAAGGATGTGGAAGCCTTGGAGAGGGTGCAGAGGAGATTTACCAGGATGTTGCCTGGAATGGAGAATAAGTCTTACGAGGAAAGGCTGAACATTCTAGGCCTCTTCTCATTAGAAAGGAGAAGGATGAGGGGTGACATGATAGAGGTTTATAAGATGATCAGGGGAATAGATAGGGTAGACAGTCAGAAACTTTTTCCCCGGGTGGAGCAAAGCGTTACAAGGGGTCATAAATTTAAGGTGAAGGGTGGGAGATATAAGGGGGATGTCAGGGGAAGGTTCTTTACCCAGAGAGTGGTCGAGGCATGGAATGCCTTGCCCGGGTAAGTTGTTGAGTCAGAAACTTTAGGGACTTTCAAAAGGCTTTTGGATAGGTATATGGATAAAGGAGAATGATGGGGTATAGATTAAATTGTCCTTGACAGAGGACAAAGGATCGGCACAACATTGTGGGCCGAAGGGCCTGTTCTGTGCTGTATGTTCTATGTTCTATGTTCTATAACAGACATCAGGTAGAAAATACTATTGAGAAACAGGCTGAATACAGAAGGTCCAGAGGGGAAGTGAAAAAGCAAATAAGAGAAGCAAAGAGAGAGCATGAAAAGAGGTGAGCATTAAAGGAAATCCCAAAGTTTTCTATCGGCATCGAAACAGTAAAAGGGTAGTAAAAGGAACAATGGGGCCGACTCCGGACCATAAAGGGGATTTGCACATGGAGGCAGAGGATATAGCTGAGGTAATAAATGAATAATTTCCACCTGTCTTGACCAAGGAAGAAGATATGGAATCCTTTCCTTTATTAGCCGAGGTATAGAATATACGGCCAGGGAGGTTATGCTAGAATTCTATAATTCATTGGTTAGGACACAACTTGAGTACTGTGTGCAGTTCTGCTCACCTCATTACAGAAAGGATGTAATTGCACTAGAGAGGGTGCAGAGGAGATTTATGAGGATGTGGCGAGGACTGGAAAAATGCAGCTATGAGGAAAGATTGGACAGGCTGGGACTGTTCTCCTTGAAATAGAGAAGGCTGAGGGTAAATCTGATTGAAATGTACAAAACTGAGAGTAGAGTGGAGCTGAAGGGTCCATTCACCTGAGCAAAGAGGTCAGTGGCGAGGGGGCATGGACTTAAAGTGATTGGTAGAAAGACTAAAAGGGAGCTGCGGATTTTATTTTTCACCCAGCGGGTGGTCAGAGTCTGGAACTCACTGTCCGAAAGGGTAGTTGAGGCAGAAACCAACAACTCATTCAAAAGGTGTCTGGATATGCACCTCAAGTGCTGTAATCTATCAAATGCTGGAAGGTAGGATTGGAATGGATGGATCGTTTTTTGGACAGCATAGACACGATGGGCCAAGTGGCCTCTCTCTGTGTGCCATAAACTGTCTATGATTCTAAGATGCAACCCAGGCAATGTTGAAAGAGGAGATAAGTCAGACACTAGTGGGGTTTAAAATTGATAAAGAGGAAGTATTAGATAGGCTGTCTGGAATTAAATTGAATAAAACACCAGGACCAGATGAGATGTATCCAAAGATACTGAGGGAAGTGAGGGTGGAAATCGCAGAGGCACTGGACATAATTTTTCAGTCTTTCTTAGACTCGGGGTGATGCCAGAGGACTGGAGAATTGTAAACGTTACACCCTTGTTCAAAAAAGGGTGTGAAGATCAACCCAGCAACAACAGGCCTGTCAGTTAAACTTCGGTGGTGGGAAAACTTCTAGAAAGAAATAATCTTGGACAAAGCTAATAGTCACATGGACAAATGCAAGTTAATTAAACAAGCCAGCATGGATTTCTTGAGAGAACATCATGTTTAACTAATTTTCTGGAGATGTTTGAGGTGGTATCAGAGAGAGTTGATGAGGGCAATTCTGTTGATGTGGTGTACATTGATTTTCATATAACGGTCTATTCCGTTTCAAATGAACCTGCCTCCACCATTCTAAAGCAGTGCATTCCAGACATTTAACTATTCCCTGCATGCAAAAACCTTTTGATACAATGCCACACAACAGACCTGTGAGCAAACTTGTAGCTCATAGAATAAAAGGGACGGTAGCAACATGGATACGAAATTAGCTAAGTTACAGGAAACAAAGAGTAGTGGTTAATGGATGTTTTACAGGCTGGAGGAAGGTTTGTGGTGGAGTTCCCCAGACATCAGTGTTGGGATCCTTGCTTTTCCTGATATATATTAAGGACCTAAACCTGTGTGTACAGGACACAATTTCAAAGTTTGCAGCTGATACGAACGTTGGAAGCATTGTGAAATGTGAGGAGGATAGTGTAGAACTTCAAAAGGACACACACAAGTTGCTGGAATGGGCAGACAGGTGGCAGATGTCGTTCAATACAGAGAAATGTGAAGTGATTCATGTTGGTAGGAAGAACATGGGGTGACAATATACAATTCTATAGGGTGTTCAGGAGCAGAAGAACCTGTGTGTATATGTGCAGAAGTCATTGAAGGCGGCAGGACAGGTTGAGAAAGTGTTTAATAAAGCATGCAGTATCCTGGGCTGTATTAATATGGGCAGAGAGTACAAGAGCAAATAAGTTACATTGAACTTATATAAGGCACTATTTCAGCTTCAGCTGTGGTATTGCGTCCAGTTCTGGGTGCCACACTTGAGGAAAGACGTGAGGGCATTGGAGAGAGTGCAGAAAAGATTGACCAGAATCATTCCCAGGTTGAGGAATTTTAGTTATGAAGATAGATTGGAGAAGTTAGGAAAGTTTTCCTCGGAGAAGGCCGAGAGGTGATTTATTAGAGGTTTCAAAAATCATGAGGTGTCTGGACAGAGTAGATAGAGAGAAACAGTTCCCATTCGTGAAAGGATCGAGAACGAAAGGGCACAGATTTAAAGTCATGAGTAAAAGAAGCAAAGACGACCTGAGGAAAATATTTTTTCACACAGTGAGTGGTTAGAGTCTGGAATGCACTGCCTGAGAGTATGGTGGAGGCAGGTTCAATTGAAGCTGAATAGACTGTTATGTGAGAAGGAAGAATGTGCAGGATTACAGGAAGAAGGCAGGGAACGGCACTGGGAGAATTGCTCATTCGGAGAGCGAGTGCAGACACGAAAGGCTGAATTGGTCCTTCTGTGCTGTAATAATTCTCTGATGTTTTTATTACAGGATGCTGACCAAGGGGACACTGTGATGGGGCGTCTCAGATGGGTGTAATGGTGGAGAATGGGGAATTCATGGCTGGAAAGGGAAGTTGTCCTATGGGAACTGGAATCTTAGCAGGGACTCTCCGACAGCCTGTCCGGGTCGAAGGCATCCAGGAAATATCTTCCCTCCCACCTCCTCCTGAGGTGGCCTCTGGATTCCTGGTGCCAATGCCTGTGTCCTCATGATGGTGATGATATGAAGGGTGCAGCAGAACACCATGAACTCAGACACCTGCTCCAGTGAATACTGGCGGGCTCTCCCCGAGCGGTTCAGACATCGGAAGCATTGCTTCATCACACCGATGGTCTGTTCCACCATGTTCCTGGCGACTCCATTGCTCACATTATACACATGCTAATTGCGTAACTAACTGTTGATGGTGGGAGGTGGATTGAGGGTGTAGAAGCATGGGCTGTGTCTAGAGGGGGTTCCTTTGTCTCCAAGGAACCACATTCTGGTTCTTCATGGAGCCCCGATGTGTTGGGACCGGCTGACTCATTCAGAATGAAGGTATGGTGGCTGCTGCCACGATGGTGGACATTCACCAACATGACGTACTGGCCATGCTCACACACCAACTGTACATTGATGGAGTGAGAGTTATTTCAGTCCCTGTACATCAACCCATGGGTTGACATGGGGGCCCCGCAGAGCCACCTACACCATCAGGAATCCCGCTATCCTGACAAAGCCACGGGATCTTTCATCCTGCTTCTCCCTGCTGAGGGAGATATTGATGACATAGATGGTCATCCTCACTTCCCAGAATTATCAATGGACAACACACAGGCCTAGTAACTACTGGCCAGTTAGTTTAACATTAGTTGTGAGGAAAGTTTTAGAAACAATAATCAGGGGAAAAGGACAACACACACTTGGAGAGGTTGAGTTAATTAAGGATTGTCAGCACGGATTTCTAAAAGGCAGATCATGCTTGATGAAGTAATTGAATTTATTTAGAAAATCAGAGAAGGTTGATGAAGGGAATGTGGTGGATGTTGTCTACGTGGATGTTATGAAATTATTTGACGAAGAACCACACAGAAGCTTGGCTAACAAAATTGAACCTCATGGAATAGCATCTAATTGGATCAAAAATTGTCCATAGGACAGAAAAAAGAGAAATGTGTTAAATGGTTGTTTTTCAGACTGGAGGATGGTAGACAGTGATGTTCCCCAAGGGTCAGTGCTTCGGACCACTGTTTGTTTTTTTGCTATATATAAGTTACATGGATCTTGGAATACAGAGTAGAATTTCAAAATTTTCCGATGATACCAATCTTGGAGGTGTGGTAAACAGTGAGGATGTTGCAAACCACCTGTAGCAGGAGATAGATAGGCTAGCAGAATGGACAGAGAAGTGGCAGGTGGAATTTCATACAACGGAGTGTGAGATGATGTATTTTGTCAGAAGGAATATGAAGGTAATATAGACTTAATGACACAGTTCTAAAGATTGTGCAGGGACAGAGCGACCTGGGGCTGCATATGCATTGATATTTGAAATTGGCAGGACATATTAGGAGAGTGTTTAGCGAAGCATATCAGATCTTGGACTTCATCATTCGAGACAATGAATTCAAAAGGATACTGGATGGACACCCGAAGGAGATGATCTTGCAGGGATATGGGGACTGACTGGGAGAGTGGGACTGACCGGATTGTTCCACAGGGAGCGGGCACCGAGGGGCCGAATGGCCATCTTCTGTGCCATAAATGTTTCTATCACTCTCTATGACTCTATGTTTGATATGTCTCCTGCTCCTGCCGGGAAATATTCAGATACATGGAAGTTCAATGAAACTGTGACTTTAACAGCCACTGACAGCTCCGTCCTCACCCTGGTGTGAGAAAGAACAAAAGAACAAAAAACATTACAGCACAGGAACAGGCCCTTCGGCCCTCCAAGCCTGCGCTGAGCCAGATCCTCTATCGAAACATTCGCCTATTTTCTAAGGGTCTGTATCTCTTTGCTTCCTGCCCATTCATGTATCTGTCTAGATACATCTTAAAAGACGCTATCGTGCCCGCGTCTACCACCTCCGCTGGCAACGCGTTCCAGGCACCCACCACCCTCTGCGTAAAGAACTTTCCACGCATATCCCCCCTAAACTTTTCCCCTCTCACTTTGAACTCGTGACCCCGAGTAATTCAATCCCCCACTCTGCGAAAAAGCTTCTTGCTGTCCACCCTGTCTATACCTCTCATGATTTTGTACACCTCAATCAGGTCCCCCCTCAAGCTCCGTCTTTCTAATGAAAATAATCCTAATCTGCTCAACCTCTCTTCATAGCTAGCGCCCTCCATACCAGGCAACATCCTGGTGAACCTCCTCTGCACCATGTCCAAAGCATCTACATCCTTTTGGTAATGTGGCGACCAGAACTGGACGCAGTGAGGCTCCAGGTCGTGTTGCAGGAGGTGACACAGCTCTGTGACCACCTCCTAATTGAATCAGAGTTACCTCACACACTGCTCCTGGGTTAGGTGTGCAAAGGAAAATTGCTCTTGGAAAACCCAGGGAGGGTAGGGCAGAGCCCCTTCCTCCTCTCACTTTACATAGCTTCCCATCTCTGCAGCCTGTGCTCCATTTGTTGGTCGTGTTACAGACCCAGGGACACTGTAACGACAGTCAAGAACAAATACCAAAGAACAGTACAGCACAGGAACAGACCATTCGGCCCTCCAAGCCTGCGCCGATCTTGATGCCTGCCTAAACTAACACCTTCTGCACTTCCGGGGCCCATATCCCTCTATTACCTTCCTATTTATGCATTTGTCAAGATGTCTCTTAAACGTCGCTATCGTATCTGCTTCTAACACCTCCCCTGGCAGCAAGTTTCAGGCACTCACCACCCTCAGTGTAAAATACCTGCCTCGCAGATTCACTCTAAACTTTGCCCCTCGCACCTTAAACCTATGTCGCCTAGTAACTGACTCTTCCACCCTGGGAAAAAGCTTCTGACTATCCACTCTGTCCATGCCGCTCATAACTTTGTAAACCTCTATCATGTCGCACCTCCACCTCTGTCCTTCCAGTGAAAACAATCTGAGTTTTTCCAACCTCTCCTCATAACTAATGCCCTCCAGACCAGGCAACATCCTGGTAAACCTGCTCTGTACCCTCTCCAAAGCCTCCACATCCTTCTGGTAGTGTGACGGCCAGAATTGCACGCAATATTCCAAGTGTGGCCTAACTAAGGTTCTGTACAGCTGCAACATGACATGCCAATTTTTATACACTGTGCCTCGTCCGATGAAGGCAGGCATGCTGTATGCCTTCTTGAATACCTTTTCCACCTGCGTTGCCACTTTCAGTGACCCGTGGACCTGTATGCCCAGATCTCTCTGCCTGTCAATACTCCTAAGGGTTCTGCCATTGACTGTATACGTCCCACCTGCATTAGACCTTCCAAAATGCATTACCTCACATTTGTCCGGATTAAACTCCATCTGCCATTCCTCCGCCCAAGTCTCCAACCGATCTATATCCTGCTGTATCTTCTGACAATCCCCATTATTATCTGCAACTCCGCCAACCTTTGCATCATCCGCAAACTTACTAATCAGACCAGCTACATTTTCCTCCGAATCATTTACATATACTAAAAACAGCAAACGTCCCAGCACTGATCCCTGCGGAACACCACTAGTCACATCCCTCCATTCAGAAAAACACCCATCCACTGATACCCTATGTCTTCTATGACCGAGCCACTTCTGTATCCATCTTGCCAGCTCACCTCTGATCCCGTGTGACTTCACCTTTTGTCTGCCATGCGGGACCTTGTCAGAGGCTTTACTAAAGTCCATATAGATAACATCCAATGCCCTTCCTTCATCAATCATTTTCGTCACTTCCTCAAAAAACGGAATCAAATTAGTAAGACACGACCTCCCCTTCACAAAACCATGCTGTCTCTCGCTAATAAGTTCGTTTGTTTCCAAATGGGAGTAAATCCTGTCCCGAAGAATCCTCTCTAATAATTTCCCTGCCACTGACGTAAGGCTCACAGGCCTATAATTTCCTGGATTATCCTTGCCACCCTTCTTAAAGAAAGGAACAACATTGGCTTTTCTCCAGTCCTCTGGGACCTCACCTGTAGCCAATGAGGATGCAAAGATTTCTGTCAAGGCCCCAGCAATTTCTTCCCTTGCCTCCCTCAGTATTCTAGGTTAGATCCCGTCAGGCCCTGGAGACTTATCTCTCTTATTGCTTTGCAAGACACCCAACACATCCTCCTTTTTGATAATGAGATGACTGAGACTATCTGCACTCCCTTCCCTCGGCTCATCATCCACCAAGTCCTTCTCTTTGGTGAATACTGATGCAAAGTACTCATTTCGCACCGCGCCCATTTCCTCTGGCTCCACGCATAGATTCCCATCTCTGTCCTTGAGTGGGCCAACCCTTTCCCTGGTTACCCTCTTGCTCTTTATAAATGTATAAAAAGCCTTGGGATTTTCCTTAAACCTGTTTGTCAATGACTTCTCATCACCCCTTTTAGCCTTCCTGACTCCTTGCTTAAGTTCCTTCCTACTGTCTTTATATTCCTCAAGTCTGTTCCTAGCCATCCAGCCCTGACAAATGCTTCCTTTTTCTTTTTGACGAGGCTCACAATATCATGTGTTATCCATGCTTCCCGAAACCTGCCCAACTTGTCTTTCTTCCTCACAGGAACATGCTGGTCCTGGATTCTAATCAGCTGACGTTTGAAGGACTCCCACATGTCAGATGTTGATTTACCATCAAACAACCACCCCAAATCTAAATTCTTCAGATCCTGCCTAATCTTGTTATAATTAGCCTTCCCCCAATTTAGCACCTTCACCCGAGGACTACTCTTATCCTTATCCACAAGTACCTTAAAAGTTATGGAATTATGGTCACTGTTCCGGGAATGCTCCCCCACTGAAACTTCGACCACCAGGCCGTGCTCATTCCCCAACAACAGGTCCAGAATGGCCCTATCCCCAGTTGGACTATCTGCATACTGTTTCAAGAAGCCCTCCTGGATGCTCCTCACAAATTCTGCCCCATCCAAGCCCCTAGCACTAAGTGAGTCCCAGTCAATATTGGGGAAGTTAAAATCACCCACCACTACAACCCTGTTACCTTTACATCTTTCCTAAATCTGTCTACATATCTGCTCCTCTCCCTCCCGCTGGCTGTTGGGAGGCCTGTAGTAAACCCCCAACATCGTGACTGCACGCTTCCTATTCCTGAGCTCCACCCATATTGCCTCGCTGCATGACCCCTCTGAGGTGTCCTCCCGCAGTACAGCTGTGATATTCTCCTTAACCAGTAATGCAACTCCCCCACCCCTTTTACATCCCCCTCTATCCCGCCTGAAGCTTCCAAAGCCTGGAACATTTAGCTGCCAATCCTGCCCTTCCCTCAACCAAGTCTCTGCAATAGCAACAACATCATATTTCCAAGTACAAATTCAAGCTCTAAGTTCATCTGCCTTACCTGTTATACTTCTCGCATTGAAACAAATGCACTTCAGAACACCAGTCCCGCTGTGCTCAGCAACATCTCCCTGCCTGCTCTTCCTCTTAGTCCTGCTGGCCTTCTTTACTATGTCCTCCTCATTTATTTCACTAGCTGTCCTACTGCTCTGGTTCCCACCCGCCTACCACACTAGTTTAAACCCTCCCGAGTGATGCTAGCAAATCTTGCAGCAAGGATATTTGTGCCCCTTCAGTTTACATGCAACCCGTCCTTCTTGTACAGGTCCCATCTGTCCCTGAAGAGAGCCCAATGGTCCAGATATCTGAAACCCTCCCTTCTACACCAGCTGTTCAGCCACGTGTATAGCTGCACTATCTTCCTACTTCTAGCCTCACTGGCACGTGGCACAGGGAATAATCCAGAGATCACAATCCTCGAAGTCCTGTTTCTTATCTTTCTACCTAACTCCCTCAACTCACCCTGCAGGACCTCATCACTCTTCCTGCCTATGTCATTGGTACCGATGTGTACCACAACCTCTGGCTGTTCACCTTCCCCCCTTCAGAATGCCCCCTGTCCGTTCAGAGACATCCTTGACCCTGGCACCAGGGAGGCAACATACCATCCTGGAGTCTCTTTCACGTCCACAGAAGCGCCTATCTGTGCCCATGACTATAGAGTCCCCTATAACTATTACTCCTCTGCGCTTTGTCCCTCCCTGCTGAGCAACAGTGCCAGCCGTGGTGCCACTGCTCTGGCTGCTGCTGCTTTCCCCTGATAGGCCATACCTCGTCCAGAGTTGGTTCACCAAATCCTCTGTCCTCCCTGAATGTCTGCAGCAGCTCACAACACAACCTCCAACAAACCATCCACAGCACCTCCACTAACTTAACAATAATAGAAGTAAGTCAAACGCCCCTCACCTGTAAGTTGGATGCCTGGTCCTTTTAAATAATACTAGATGGGCTTCCTCATGCTGCTGAATATATGTTCAACTGAGAGTGACTAACACAGGCGGACAGTGGACATGTACAGACCAAGTTTCAAAGACGTACATCAAAGCTGACGGTATGGTACATTGACAACACATTCAAAACCATCCTCAGAGCAGCAACACATACATGGTACGATTGAGCGAGAGCCCTGCCCAGCTTGGGGCATTGTGCAGGCCGCAGTAGAAGTGCCCTGCTGTGCAGTTCACATCTCTCTATGGATCCCAGCTTCTGTACCGTCAGCACCAGTAGTGCTGTAGAGTCTAAAATAGTGGCTCGGGACAGATACAGTGTGAAAGGAATTCACTTCAGAAGGACTAATGAGAAAAGATTGAAGTCAAAACATTTTCAGGAATATGAGAATGGGCAGGAGAATGGGACTAATTGGAGGGGTGAGGCCATGGAGGGATTCAAACACAAGAATGACTATATTAAAATTAAGGTGCTGCCAGACATGGAGCCAATGTAGGTCAGTGAGCACAGGGGTGATGGGTGATCGGGATTTGGTGAGTTAGAATACAGGCAGCAGAGTTCTGCATGGTCTGTGGTTTATGGAGGTTTATAACTGGGAGGGTGACCAGGATAGAATTGGAATAGTTAAGTGTGGATTTAACAAAGGTACAGGTGAGGGTTTATGCAGCAGATTGGCTGAGACAGAGGTGGAGATGGGGGATATGACAGAGGTGGTCGTAGACAGGGTTGGTGATGGAGAGAATATGGAGATGGACTCAGCTCAGGTTTAAATAGAACACACCGATTGCAAACAGTCTGGTTCAGCCTCAGATATTGGGCAGGGTGGTGTATTTGTTTCACAGATAGGGGATGGAGTTTGTGATGGAGACCAATGACACTGGCTTCAGTCTTCCCAAAATTTACATAACAGAACAGTATTTCAGTGAAACGTGATTTACAGATGCCCTCCCGGGAAGTAGAGACAGCAACAGCAGTAAAGATGAGAGAGCAAATGTCAAGAAATCCAATAAAGTTGGCAATGGTTTATTGAGCTGATAGCTGGACATATTCACCAGGAATACAACGGCAGCAAAACGTGCAGAGTAAATTACAGGTGCAGTAATGCTGTTAAACGTGGTTTATAGAATTAATAGCTAGATAGAGAGACTTACCAGGGACACCAATAATAGCCAGGATGGGATAGTAAATGTATTGAATAATCTTCAGTGCGAGACGCATCCGAGTGTTTAATGAGTAAAAATCATAATATGTAGAAAGGTAGTAAAGATCCGAGGATAAACTCCTGTCCGTTGTTGTAACATTCCAGTCATTTGTTCTCAGATTCTGATCTATCCTTTCTCTCTCTCTGGAGCCGCTGATCTCTGTTGTGCCGGGGTTGATGTTCCGGCTGAAACTATGGGACAACACATGGGAGCCCCTTATTAATAGAAGATGGCAAACCTCTAGTGACACAATTAGGGTCCATGGAGACTGATATTATTTGCAGTCACTGAACAAACAGATTCAGTTAACCCTTTTCAATACAGCATTTTTGTACCACAATAAAGTAGATCATTTACCCAGTCTGGGTGGGATGCATGTGGGTTGCTGAGGGATGGAATGGTGGAAGTAGCAGAGGCACTGGCCAGCATATTCCAATCCCTCTTGGACATGGGAGTGATGACGTAATTTCACTGGCTCACCACTCTCTGGGTGAAGACATTTTTCCTCATTTCAGTCCTGAAAAGTTTACCCCGTATCCTTCGACTATGACCCCTGGTTCTGGACTCCCCCACCATCGGGAGCATCCTTCCTGCAACTACCCTGTCAAGTACTGTTAGAATTTTATAGGTTTCTATGAGATCCCTCTTCACTCTTCCGAACTCCAGCGAATATAATCCTAACTCTCCTCATACATCAGTCCCGCCATCCCAGGAATCAGTCTGATAAACCTTCATTACACTCTCTCTATAGCAGGAACATCCTTTCTCGGAGAAGGAGACCACAACTGCACACAATATTCCAAGTGCGGCCTCACCAAGGCCCTGTATAATTGCAGCAAGACATCCCTGCACCTGTACTCGAATCCTGTCTCTATGAAGGCCAACATAACATTCGCCTTTTTCTACCGCCTGTTGCACCTGCATGCTTACCTTCAGTGACTGGTGTACGAGAACACCCAGGTCATGTTGCATATTGCCCTCTCTCAGTTTATAGCAGTTCACATAATAATCTGCCTTCCTGTTTTTGCTAAGAAAGTGGATAACCTCACATTTATTCACATTATACTGCATCTGCCATGCAATAGCCCACTCACTCAACCTGTCCAAATCACCCTGAAGCCACTTTGCATCCTCCTCACAACTCACCCTCCCACCCAGTTTTGTGTCTTCTGAAAATTTGGAGATATTACATTTCGTTCCCGCATCTAAATCATTAATATAGAGTGTGAATAGCTGGGGTCCTAGCGCCGGTCCCTGGGGTACGCCACTAATCACTGCCTGCCTTTTGGAAAAAGATCCGTTTATCCCTACTCTTTTTTACCATCTGCCAAACAATTTTCTATCTATCGCAATACACTACCACTAATCCCATGCGCTTTAATTTTACTCACTAATCTCTTATGTGGGACTTTGTCGAAAGCCTTCTGAAAGTCCAAATAAACCACATTCTCTGACTCCCCCTCATCCACTCTATTAGTTACATACTCGAATATTCTGATAGATTTATCAAGCATGATTTCCCTTTCGTAAACCCATGCTGACTCTATCCGATTCTAACACTGTTCTCCAAGTGCTCTGCCATAAAAACTTTGATAATGGACTCTAGAACTTTCCCCACTACCGACGTCAGGCTGACTTGTCTATAATGCCCTGCTTTATTTCTACCTCCCTTTTTAAATGGTGGGGTTACAGGAGCTGCCCTCCAATCAGCTGGAACTGTTCCAAAGTCGAAAGAATCTTGAAAGATGACCACCAATGCATCCACTATTTCTAGGGTCACTTCCTTAAGTAATGTGGGATGTAGATTTTCAGGCCCTGAGGATTTATCGGCCTTCAATACCATCAACCTCTCCAACACAATTTCTCTACTAATACTGATTTCCTTCGGTTCCTTCCTCTCACTAAACCCTGTGTTCCCCAACATTTCTGGTAAGATATTTGTGCCATCCTTTGTGAAGACAGAATCAAAGTCTGCATTTAGTTGGTTAGCCATTTCTTTGTTTCCCATAATAAATTCCCATGTTTCTAACTGTAAGGACCTACATTTGTCTTAACCAATCCTTTCCTCTTCACATACCTACAGAAACCTTTACAGTCAGGTTGTATGTTCCCCACAAGCTTACTCATGTACTTTATTTTCCCATTATTAATCAATCCCTTGGTCCTCCTTTGTTGAATTCTAAACTGCCCAATCCTCAGGTCTGTTGTTTCTTTCTGGCGAATGAATATGCCTCTTCCGTGAATCTAATACTATCTCTAATTTTCCTTGGAAGCCATGGTTTGGCTACGTTTCCCATTTTACCTTTGCGCCAGACAGGAGTAAACAATTGTTGCAGTTCATCAATGCACTCTTTGAATATTGCCATTGCCTTTCCTCCATCATCCCTTTAAGTAACGTTTCCAAATCCATCAGAGCCAACTCATGCCTCATACCTTCATACTCCCGTACTTTACTTTTCCCTTCTTAATCAATCCCTTGGTCCTCCTTTGCTGAATTCTAAACTGCTCCCAATCCTCAGGTCTGTTGTTTCTTTCTGTTGAATGTATCTGCCTCTTCCGTGGATCTAATATGATCTCTAATTTTCCTAGTAAGCCATGGTTTGGCTACGTTTCCCATTTTACTTTTGCGCCAGACAGGAGTAAACAATTGTTGCAGTTCATCCATGTGCTCTTTGAATATTTGCCATTGCCTATCCACCGTCATCCCTTTAAGTAACGTTTCCCAATCCATCATAGCCAACTCGTGCCTCATACCTTCATACTTTCCTTTATTAAGATTCACGACATTAGTCTCAGAATCAACTACGTCACTCTTCATCTTAGAGTCATAGATTCGTGCAGCGTAGAAACAGGCCCTTCGGCCCACTGCGTCCATGCCGACCATAATGCCTATCTATACTAATTCCACGTGCCTGCATTAATTCCATATCCATCTATGCCTTGCTCATTCAAATACCTGTCCAGATGCCTCTTAAATGTTGCTGCTGGTCTTGCCTCCACCTCCTCCTCTGGCAGCTCATTCCAGATACCCACTATTATTTCTGTGAAAAATTTACCCCTTTGATCCCCTTTACACCTCCTCTATCTCACCTTTAATTTATGCCCTCCAGTTTTAGTCAGCCCTACCATGGGAAACAGACTCTGGCTATCTGCCCATCTATGCCTCTCATAATTTTATATACCTCTATAATGTCCCCTCTCAGCCGTCTTCGCTCGTGGGAAAACAGACCCAGCCTATCCAATCTCTCTTCATAACTCAAGCCCTCCAAACCAGGCAACATCCTTATGAATCTTTTCTGCACCCTCTCTAGCTTAATCACATCTTTCCTGTAGTGTTGCGACCAGAACTGCACACTGTACTCCAAATGCGGCCGAACCAATGTTATGTACAACTGCAACATGACATCCCAACTCTTGTACACCATGCGCAGCTGATGAAGACAAGCATGCCATACACCTTCTTCACCACTCTGCCGAGCTGTGTTGCCACTTTCATGGTACTATGTACTTGTACCCCAACGTCTCGCTGCTCAACAACACTCCCCAGGCCCTGTCATTCACTGTATATGTCCTGCCCTGGTTTAACTTCCCAAAATGCATCACTTCACACTTATCTGTGTTAAATTCCATTTGCCAATCCATTGCCCACTTTCCAAGTTTATCTATATCCTGTTGTAACCTTAGACAACCTTCTTCACTTTCTACTATTCCATCAATTTTTGTATCATCTGCAAACTTACCAATCATGTCCCCTACATTCACATCCAAGTCATTAATATATATGACAAACAAACGAGGGCCCAGAACCGATCCCTGCGGCACACCACTGGTCACCGGCCTCCAATCTAAAAAACAACCCTCCAGTTCCACCCTCTGCCTCCTATTACCAAGCCAATGTTGTATCCAATTGGCTAGCACACCCTGGATCCCATGTGTTCGAACCTTCTGGACCAGCCGACCATGCGAGACCTTGTCAAAGGCCTTGCTAAAGTCAATGTAAACAACGTCCATCGCCCTGCCTTCGTCAATCCTCATGGTCACCTCCTCAAAAAACTCAGTCAAATTCCTGAGACATGATTCCCATGCACAAAGCCATGCTGACTATCCCGAAACAGACGTTGCCTTTCCAGATGCAAATAAATCCTGTCTGTCAGAATCCCTTCCAATAACTTTCCCATCACTCATGTAAGGCTCACCGGCCTGTAGATCCCTGGCTTATCACTGCTGCCCTTCTTAAATAAAGGCACAGCATTAGCTATCCTCCAGTCTTCCGGTATCTCACCCGTGGCTAACGATAATGCAAAAACCTCTGCTCGGGCTCCAGAAATCTCCTCCCTTTCTACCCATAGCATCCCAGGATACACCTGGTCAGGCCTTGGGGGATTTATCCACCTTAATGCGCTTCAAAACCTCCAACACTGCCTCCTTTGTAATGTTGATATGCTCCAGGATATCGCTGTTCCCTCCCTTCAAATCACTAGCTTCCATGTCAAATCCATGGTAAATATAGATGCGAAGTATTCATTTAAGACCTCGCCCATTTCCCATGGCTCCACACATAGATTACCACACTGTTCCTTTAGGGGACCTACTCTCTCCCTAGCGTCCCTTTTCCTCTCAATATACTTATAGAATATTTTAGGATTCTCCTTTAGCTTATCTGCCAGCAAAATCTCATGGCCCCTTTTCACCCTCCTAATTTCCTTCTTAAGAGTACTCCTACATCCCCTGTACTCCTCGAGGGACTCGTGTGATCCCCGCTGTCTATACCTGACATATGCCTCCTCCTTTGTCCTGACCAGAACCTCAACATCCCTTGTCAACCAAGGTTCCCTAAACTTGCCAGCCTTGCCTTTGCATCTAACAGGAATATGCCAGCCCATAACTATTCCTTTCTCACTTTTAAAAGCCTCCCACTTGCCAGACGTCCCTTTACCTGCAAACCGTATCTGCCATTCAACTTTTGAGAGTTCCTGTCTGATGCCATCGAAATTAACCTTCCTCCAATTTGGGACTTCAACCTGAGGACCAGTCCTATCCTCTTCCATAACTATCTTGAAGCTCATAGAGTTAAGGTCACTGGTCCCAAAGTGCTCCCCCACTGACACATCATCTACCTGCCCATCTTCATTTCCTAAGAGGAGGTCGAGTGCAGCCTTTTCTCTCGTAGGGCCATCCACATACTGTTTCAGAAAACTATCCTGGACACACTTAACAAATTCTTGCCCATCTGATCCCTTAGCGCTAAGACAGTCCCAGTCAATATTAGGGAAGTTAAAATCACTTACTATTACAACCTTATAATTCCTACACCTATCTGTGATTTCCCTACATATATGCTCCTCCAATTCCCTCTGACTATTGGGGGGCCGATAGTATAATCCCATCAAAGTGATCACCACTTGTTTATTTCGAAGCTCTACTCAAATGGCCTCACTGGACATTCCCCCCGGGATATCCTCTCTAACTACTGCCGTGATGCGCTCCCTAATCAATAGTGCAACTCCCCATCCTCTCTTACCTCCACCTGAAGCATCGGTACCCCGTAACATTGAGCTGCCAGTCTTGCCTATCCCTCAACCACGTTTCTGTAATAGCTACAATATCACAATCCCATCTACTGACCCGTGCTCTGAGTTCATCTGCCTTATCTGTAAGGCCTCTTACATTAAAGTACATGCAGTTTAGCCTACCAGATCTTCCACGCTCCCTGTCCGGCCCCTGCCCGGCCTGCCTACTCGACTTTCTTGCATTAACCTCTACACTTACCTCAACTACCTCATCGGAGAGACTACTACTTTGAGTCCTACCCCCCTGCAAGACTAGTTTAAACCCTCCCGAGTAGTACTAACACACCTCCCCGCAAGGATATTGGTCCCCTTCCAGTTTAGACGCAACCTGACCCTCTTGTACAGGTCACCTCTGCACCAGAAGAGATCCCAATCATCCAAGTAGCTGAAGCTCTCCCGCCTACACCAGCTCTTCAGCCACACATTCATTTGCCTAATCCTCCTATTCCTACCCTCACTAGCACGTGGCACAGGGAGTAATCCTGAGATTCTTCTTCTTCTTTGGCCTCCTTGTCTCGAGAAACAATGGATAAGCGCCTGGAGGTGGTCAGTGGTGTGTGGAGCAGCGCCTGGAGTGGCTATAAAGGCGTATTCTAGAGTGACAGGCTCTTCCACAGATGCTGCAGAAAAATGCGTTTGTCGGAGCTGTTACACAGTTGGCTCTCCCTTTGCACTTCTGTCTTTTTTCCTGCCAACTGCTCAGTCTCTTCGACTCGCCACACTTTAGCCCTGCCTTAATTGCTGCCCGCCAGCTCTGGCGATCGCTGGCAACTGACTCCCGCAACTTGTGATCAATGTCAAAGGACTTCATGTCGCGTTTGCAGACGTCTTTAAAGTGGAGAAATGGACGGCCGGTGGGTCTGATACCAGTGGCGAGCTCGCTGTACAATGTGTCCTTGGGGATCCTGCCAACTTCCATGTGGCTGACATGGCCAAGCCATCTCAAGCGCCACTGACTCAGTAGTGTGTATAAGCTGGGTATGTTGGCCGCCTCGAGGACTTCTGTGTTGGAAATACGGTCCTGCCACCTGATACCAAGTATTGTCCGGAGGCAGCGAAGATGGAATGAATTGACACGTCGCTGTTGGCTGACCTACGTTGTCCAGGCCTTGCTGCCATTGAGCAAGGTACTGAGGACACAGGCTTGATACACTCGAAGTTTTGTGTTCTTTGTCAGTGCGCCTTTTTCAACACTCTCTTGGCCAGTCTGGACATAGCAGTGGTAGCTTTTCCCATGCGTTGTTGATTTTATTTTAGAGATACAGCACTGAAACAGGCCCTTCGGCCCACCGAGTCTGTGCCGACCATCAACCACCCACTGATACCAATCCGACACTAATCCCATATTCCAACCACATCCCCACCTGTCCCTATATTTCCCTACCACCTACCTCCACTAGGGGCAATTTTATAATGGCCAATTTACCTATCAACCTGCAAGTCTTTGGCATGTGGGAGGAAACCGGAGCACCCGGAGGAAACCCACGCAGACACAGGGAGAACTTGCAAACGCCACACATTTCTGCATCTAGAGACAGGTTACTGGTGATAGTTGAGCCTAGGTTGGTGAACTCTTGAACCACTTCCAGAGCGTGGTCGCCAATATTGATGGATGGAGCATTTCTGACGTCCTGTCCCATGATGTTCGTTTTCTTGAGGCTGATGATTAGGCCAAATCCTGAGATTATCCCTAGAGGTTCTACTTTTTAACCTTCTGCCTAACTCCCTGTATTCACTGTGCAGGACCTTATCTCTCTTCCTGTGTATATCGTTAGCACCAATATGGACCACGACCTCTGGCTGCTCACTCTCCCCTTTCAGAATTTTCTGCAGCCACTCTGAGACATCCTTGACCCTAGCAGCAGGGAGGCAACATACCATCCTGGTGCCTCTTTTGCGGCCACAGAAACGCCTACCTGCACCCCCTACGATAGAATCCCCTATCATGATAGCTCTTCCACCCGTTTTCCACCCCTGCTGTGCAGCAGAGCCCTCTGTGGTCCCACGGGCCTGGCTGTTGCCGCTTTCCCCTGGGAGGTCATCCCCCCAACAGTATCCAAAGTGGTCGATCTGTTTGAGAGGGGGGTGGCCACAGGGGACTCCTGCACTACCTGCCTGTGCCTACTACTCCGTCTGGTGGTCACCCATCGCTTTTCTGCCTGTGCAGCTATTACCTGCGGTGTGACCACCTCGCTAAACATGTTATCCACGACTTCCTCAGCATTATGGATGCTCCACAGTGATTTCACCCGCAGCTCCATCTCCATAATGTGGGTAGCCAGCAGCAGCAGATGGATCCACTTCCTGCACACATGGTCACCAGGGGCACTGGAAGCGTCCCTGATTTCCCACAAAGGGCAGGAGGAGCAGATCACGGGGCTGAACTCTCCTGTCATGACCTACCCTTAGACTAATTAGTTACACCCTTAATTTAAAAAAAATACTAATTACATGAGGGGCCTTTTTCTACCCACTTCAATCTAAGATTCTTAATAAACTACACTGAATTAAAAAAGAAACATTTCAGTCGTACTCACCTTATCACCAGAGTTCTTTTCCCACAAAAATAAACTTTTCACTTTTTTAAAGATATCGACATGCACTAACAGCTGCTACTCACCCAACCAATCAGCTTGCAACTCCCCCCTGCAGACACTCCCCCCTGCTCTCATGCTCACATCTATGTCCTGGGATTGCTGCAGTGTTCCAGTGAACATCAACGCAAGCTCGAGGAACAGCATCTCATCTACCGATTAGGCACACTACAGCCTGCCGGACTGAACATTGAGTTCAATAATTTCAGAGCATGACTGCCCCCCATTTTACTTTCATTTTTAGTTATTTTTTCTTCCTTTTTTTTACATTCTTTTTTACATTTTTTACAATCTTTTTTTGCATTTATTTCATTTCATCTTAGTTTGTTCAGTTTGCTGACCCACTGTTTTTTTCCAGGTTTTTTTTCAGGTTTGCACTTGCTGCTGTTCAATATTCAGTGTATTTACACCTAATCTGTACTAATGCTTTGTCTTTCAACACACCATTAACATATTGTTTGCCTTTGCTCCGTGACCTTTTGGTCAGCTATGTGGCCTGGTCCAATCTGCACCTTCTCCTTTGTTATCTCTTGCCCCACCCCCACCTCACTTGTTTATAATCTGTGACTTTTCTAATATTTGTCAGTTCCGAAGAAGGGTCACTGACCCGAAACGTTAACTCTGCTTCTCTTTCTACAGATGCTGCCAGACCTGCTGAGTGATTCCAGCATTTCTTGTTTTTATTTCAGATTTCCAGCGTCCGCAGTATTTTGCTTTTGTTATGGCCTGTTCTCTAGTTGGTTCCTCAAAGTATTGGTCCAGAAAACTATCCCATATACATTCCATGAATTCCTCCTTGACGTTATTGTGCCAAATTTGATTTGACCCAATCTATATGCAGATTAAACTCACCCATAATTACAGATGTTGCTTTATCGCATGCATCTCTAATTTCCTGTTTAAGACCATTCCCACATCACCACCACAGTTTGGGGGTCTATATATAACACCCACTAACGTTTTTTGCCCCTTAGTGTTTCTCAGCTCTTCCCATACAGACTCCACATCATCAGAGCTAATATCCTTCCTCACTATTGGGTGGAAATAAGCCGTTTTACTGATGGTGTGAATATTTGGTCGGAAGCCCATCGCCAGGCATCTCAAGGTTAACTATGTACCCACGTTTCTGAACAGTGTGACTTCGTCTCAAGCATTTACAAAGGAGAGGGATGGAGTGTGTAGCTAGGAAATGTTTGGAGCAGAGACAGAAAACAATGGCTTCAATCTTCTCAATATTTAATTGGCATTTCAGATGTGTGAGGTAATACATTTTGAAAGGATGAATGAGGAGAGACAATACAAGTTAAATGGTACAACTATAAAGGTGGTGAAATAACAGAGACACCTGGGGTGTTTGTACACAAATCTTTGAAGGTGGCACGAAAGGGTAGCGAAACAGTTAATAAATATATGGGATCCTAGGTTTTCTAAAAAGAGGCAAAATGAACAAAAGCAAGGACATCATGTGAAACATATATAAAATACTAGTTCAGCTGCACATGAAGTCTTGTGTCGAATACTGGGAACCACACTTTAGGAAGGACATGAAGCCTTTGGAGAGGTGACAGAACTGTTTTACTAGAACTTGTCCAGGCATGAGGGATTACAGTTATGTATTTGGGATTGTTCTGCTTAGAGCAGAGAACTCACAGAGGAGATTTCATTGAGGTGTTTAACATTAGGAAGGGTTTAGATAAATTAAATAAAGAGAAACTGTTTCCAATGTCCAAGGGACCGCTAACCAGAGACACAGTTTTAAGGTGATTGGTAAAAGAAGCAGACATGAGGATTTTTGTTTCTGAGTGGTTTGGATTTGGAATACAATGTCTGATAGGCTGATGGATACAGATTCAATTGTATATCCCAAAAGGGAATTGGATAAATATCTGAAGAAGAAAAAATGTTCGGATATAGTGAAAGAGTCAGGGAGTGGGAGTAACTGGATTGCTCTTTGAAAGGGCCAGCACTGAATTGATGGGCAGAATAACATCATTCAGGGCTGTGCAATTCTATGATTCTATGATTGTTCCTGTCTGTACTTTCCCAATATTCCTATCCTTTCAACAGGTGTTTGATAAAGTAGCACATAACAGCAGTGATACCGAATTAGAAACACATGGGATTAAAAGGTTCAATGTCAGCCGTGGCTCAGTTTGTAACTCTCTCCCCTTTCAATCACAAGCTTCTAGGATCAAATGTCACTGCAGGACTTGATGACAAGAATCAAGGCTGACACTGCAGTGCAGTACTGAGGGAGTGTTGCACTGTCAGAGGTGCCGCCTTATCAAAGAAAAGGTAAAGCCAGGCCCCGTCTGCCCACTCAGGTGGATGTAAAGATCCTATGGAATTATTTAGAAGGTCAGGGGAATTATTCCCAGTGTCCTGGTCAACATTTACCCCTCAAATTAACATTACAAAAACAGATCTGATCATGATCACACTGCTACTTGTGGGATCTTGCTTAGGCTTTATTAATAGAGACACAGAGTAGAATAGTCAGGATGATATATTAATCCCATAGAAAAGACTAGTTCATCTGCACCTGGACTATTGTGTCCAATAATGGAAAACCCACTTTAGGAAGGACATTAAACCTTTGGAGAGGGGATTTCACTGGAACATTTCCAGGGATGAGGGATTACAGTTATGTAGCTGGGATTGTTCACCTTAGAGCAGGGAAATTTAAAAGGAGATCTGATCGAAATGTTTAAGATTATGAAGGATTTAGATAAATTAAATAAAATGAAATTGTTTCCAATGTGTGAGGGGCCATTAACCAGAGGACACAGATTTACGGTGATTGGAAACAAGAAGCAGAGGTGACACGGGGATTTTTTTTATGCAATGGGTGTTTCGGATTTGCAGTTTGTGGTCTGGTAGGCTGAAGGATACAGATTCAATAGTAGATTCCAAAAGGGAATCGGATAGATATCTTAAGGCAGAAAAAATGGAAGAATCTGGGAAAGAGCCCGGGTGAGGGACTAACTGGAAGCTCTTCAAAAGTGACAGCACAGACTTGATGGACCAAATGGCCTCCTTCAGTGCAATGCTATTCTATAATTCCTATGATTGTTCCTGCCTGTACTTTCCCAATATTCCTATCCTTTAAACGGGCGTTTGATAAAGTACTACATCACAACCATGTTACCAAATTAGAAACACTTGGGATTAAAGGACCAATGTTAGCAGTGGCTCAGTTTGTAACTCTCTCCCCAATCAGTCACAAGCTTCAAGGATCAAATGTCACTGCAGGACTTGATCACAAGAATCAAGGCTGACACTGCAGTGCAGTACTGAGGGAGTGCTGCACTGTCACAGGTGCCGCCTTATCAAAGAAAAGGTAAAGCCAGGCCCCGTCTGCCCACTCATGGGATGGAACGATCCCATGGAATTATTTAGAAGGTCAGCGGAATTATTCCCAGTGTCCTGGCCAACATTTACCCCTCAAATCAACATCACAAAAACAGATCTGATCATGATCACTCTGCTACTTGTGGGATCTTGCTGTGCGGAAATTGGCTGTGTTTTTCCTACATTACAAGACTGACTAAACATTAAAAGGTACGCGTTGGTTGTAAATCGCTTTGGGACATGCAGTGGTCATAAAGGCGTTACATAAATGGAAGTCCTTTTTTTTATTTTCAATGCCAGCAAGCAGGAACTTAGCTCCGTGACAGAAAACGGAGAGTATTGGAGAATGGTTGTTGTTCGGTCTGGAGGGAAGTACACAGTGGGGTTCCCCAGGGTCACTGTTGGGATCACAGTTGCTGTATGTTAATGTAATGGGCTTGTGTACAGACGGGATAATGTCAAAGTTTCCAGATGACAGGAAACTCAGAAATGTTAATAAAGAGTGTGAATGATAGTAACAGACTTCAGCAGGACAGAGACTGACTGGTGAAATGTACAGGAACATGGCAGATGTAATTTAACACAGTGAAGTGTGAAGTGAGACATTTGGGTAGGAAATATGAGGAGAAACAATATAAACTCAATGGTACCATTATAAAGTGGGTGCAGGATTAGAGAGAACTGGAGGTGTACACACACAGATCTTTGAAGGTAACATGTAGTTTCCTTGGTGTTAGAGAGAGGCACAGAGTAATAAAACTCAGGAGGAAATGCTGATTTTTGTACATAATTGGTTCGGTCCCAGCTGGACAATTGTGTCCAGTTCTGATCACCACACTTTGGTAAGGATGTCAAGGACTTAGTGAAGATACAGAGATGATTTATTAGAATGGTACCAGGGACCTGGGAATTCAGTTACGTGGAGAGATTGGAAAAGCTGGGATTGTTCTCTTTAGAGCAGTGAAGGGTAAGGGGAGATTTAATATAGAATTCAAAATCATGAAGGGTTTTGATAGAGTAATTAATGTGAAACTGTTTCCAGTGTCAGAAAGTACAGTATTAAGAAGACACAGATTGAAGGTAATTGACAAAGAACCAGAGGTGAAATGAGGAGAATTTTCTTACTCAGTAAGTTGTTGGGATGTGGGATTCACTGCCTGAAAACATGGTGGAAGCAGATTCAATAATATCTTTCAAAAGAGAATTCAGCAAATACATGAATTGGAATTTAAAAAGCTGGAATGTGGGGCAAGAGGAGGGGAGAGGAACTAATTAGATATCACTTTCAAAGAGACTGCACTAACACAATGGGCCGAATATCCTCCTTCTGTGCGTCGGGTTTGTGATTCATGATCTGCCCGTGCCCGTTCTTGTTGAGGCAGGTGACACACAAAGCTTCTGCTGTCTCCTCATTTCTATGAATTCTACTTGCTGCCCAGGGTGACCCGCACTGCTGTCTGTCTGCACTGTTAACTGGGACAGAACTGTGTGTGAGGCTGGCTTGTGTTTCAGCCAGCATTCTGCTTTTAAAGGCAGTCTGTCCCTCTTAAAGGGAAGCTGCACTGAATCATAGGAGGCTGCGTGTGCTGACCGTGAATTCTGCAATTGGAAACAAGGTAAATGGAACATTAGGGCGGCACAGTGGTGCAGTGGTTAGCACTGCAGCCTAACAGCTCCAGCGACCCGGGTTCAATTCTGGGTACTGCCTGTGTGGAGTTTGCAAGTTCTCCCTGTGTCTGCGTGGGTTTCCTTCGGGTGCTGCGGTTTCATCTCACATGCCAAAGACTTGCAGGTTGATAGGTTAATTGCCAATTATAAATTGCCCCTAGTATAGGTAGGTGGCAGGGAAATATAGGGACAGGTAGGAATATGTGGTAGGAATATGGAATTAGTGTAGGATTAGTATAAATGGCTGGTTGATGATCGGCACAGACACGGTGGGCCGAAGGCCTGTTTCAGTGCTGTATCTCTAACACTAAAACTAAAAAACTATAGAGGGCTCTGCAGTTCACGGATGTGGTGCTGGAGGCCTTAGTCATGGAGGGTGACAGGAGGAAAGAGGCCATGTTTCCATGGCGTGCGGCCGAGGCCCTCAAGTAACGCTCTCTGAAGGGACTGGGAGAAGGTGGCCAGGGATGTCAATGCAAGAGGTGTGGGCCCGAGGACGTGGCAGCAGTGCCAGAAGAAGTTTAATGAGCTCACACGGGTGTTCGATGTCAGTGACTTCATCTCCAAATGGCATCTCCTACCCCCAATATCACCAACATCTCACACTGCTCAATGCACCACACCCCCATCACTCACCCATCAGGAGCACCTAACACTCAGGACTCACACCTAACATTCACATACTCCACCTCACCCTCACACACCTTCCACTGATACCAGCCTCATACCCACCTCTCACTGCCTCCACATACCTCCAGCTATTCAGCTATGGCAGGCACATCACCCAAATACAGTGAAACACAATTACTGATATTCCATCCCATCTCTTGCAGGACAAGGTGGCCCATAATCACAGGCGAAGAAGTGAACCGGCGGGGGCCAGGCAGACCTTCATCCCCTGAGCCAAAGGGAGGAGATGGTTCTCCACATCATGGGACTGGCTGTGACAGAGCCCGTAGCATCCGACATGACCGAGAGCATTCAGGATGATGCTATGCACCTGCCTGATGTCCCTTCTTAAGTCCCACCTCCCCCTCATCCTGCTGTCTGGGATGATGTACAAGCTTCAGATGGTGGGACCATTGACCTCCTGCTTTCCATCCCACCCCCAATCCCTCAACCCAACCCTCCCCTTCTGATTTTGTACTTTCCAACGATAACTGAAAACTGCCAGCTTCCCAGTCACAGCAGCTCCAGGAGACAGAGAAAGAGCAGCAGCACAGCACTGATGGTGAAGCCCCATCACTTGCTCTGATACTCACAGCCAACAGCTCAAATACTTACACTGTGTGTGCTGTAGAGGCTGGTATAGAGTCAGAATCTGCACGTGGTGAGTCACCGAGCACGAGTGAGCTGCAGCCAGGCCACGGGGAAAGGATAGTCAATGTGCCAGCTCACCGGAGGGCAAGGTCACAAACGAGTTATAATACACAGGACTCAGATGTAAACATTGCTGGAACAGCATACAGGAGAATGCTGATCGACATGTACACTGAGATACTTTGTCCATTGACAGGCCTGTCAGACACTCTGTTATCACTGTCAAGGAACATGGAGGAGTCCGGCTCCAGCATGGCACAGGACATTGCACAGAGCTAGAAGCACATTCTTTCCCATGTGGAAGTGGTCACTAACTCTATGACAGCATTGGGGGACTCAGCTGCGATACAGTGTTTGGTGACCAGTAGATTAGATTAGAACATTACAGCGCAGTACAGGCCCTTCGGCCCTCGATGTTGCGCCGACCTGTGAAACCATCTGACCTACACTGTTCCATTTTCATCCATATGTCTATCCAATGACCATTTAAATGCCCTTACAGTTGGCGAGTCTACTACTGTTGCAGGCAGGGCGTTCCACGCCCCTACTACTCTCTGAGTAAAGAAACTACCTCGAACATCTGTCCTATATCTATCACCCCTCAACTTAAAGCAATGTCCCCTCGTGTTTGCCATCACTATCCGAGGAAAGATGCTCTCACTATCCACCCTATCTAACCCTCTGATTATCTTGTATGGCTCTATTAAGTCACCTCTCCTCCTCCTTCTCTCCAACGAAAACAACCTCAAGTCCCTCAGCCTTTCCTCGTAAGACCTTCCCTCCATACCAGGCAACATCCTAGTAAATCTCCTCTGCACCCTTTCCAAAGCTTCCACATCCTTCCTATAATGCGGAGACCAGAACTGCACGCAATACTCCAGGTGCGGCCTCACCAGAGTTTTGTACAGCTGCAGCATGACCTCGTGTCTCCGAAACTCGATCCCCCTACTAATAAAAGCTAACACACCATATGCCTTCTTAACAGCCCTATTAACCTGGGTAGCAACTTTCAGGGATTTATGTACCTGGACACCAAGATCTCCCTGTTCATCTACACTACCAAGAATCTTCCCATTAGCCCAGTACTCTGCATTCCTGTTACTCCTTCCAAAGTGAATCACCTCGCACTTTTCCGCATTAAACTCCATTTGCCATCTCTCAGCCCAGCTCTGCAGCCTATCTATGTCCCTCTGTACCCTACAACATCCTTCGGCACTATCCACAACTCCACCGACCTTAGTGTCATCCACAAATTTACGAACCCACCCTTCTACACCCTCTTCCAGGTCATTTATAAAAATGACAAACAGCAGTGGCCCCAAAACAGCTCCTTGCGGTACACCACTAGTAACTAAACTCCAGGATGAACATTTGCCATCAACCACCACCCTCTGTCTTCTTTCAGCTAGCCAATTTCTGATCCAAAGCTCGAAATCACCTTCAACCCCATACTTCCGTATTTTCTGCAATAGCCTACCGTGGGGAACCTTATCAAACGCCTTACTGAAATCCATATACACCACATCCACTGCTTTACCCTCATCCACCAGTTTGGTCACCTTCTCGAAAAACTCAATAAGGTTTGTGAGGCACGACCTACCCGTCACAAAACCGTGCTGACTATCGCTAATAAACTTATTCTTTTCAAGATGATTATAAATCCTGTCTCTTATAACCTTTTCCAACATTTTACCCACAACCGAAGTAAGGCTCACAGGTCTATAATTACCAGGGCTGTCTCTACTCCCCTTCTTGAACAAGGGGACAACATTTGCTATACTCCAGTCTTCCGGCACTACTCCTGTCGACAATGACGACATAAAGATCAAGGACAAAGGCTCTGCAATCTCCTCCTTGGCGTCCCAGAGAATCCTAGGATAAATCCCATCTGGCCCAGGGGACTTATCTATTTTCACACTTTCCAAAATTGCTAACACCTCCTCCTTGTGAACCTCAATCCCATCTAGCCTAGTAGTCTGAATCTCAGTATTCTACTCGACAACATTTTCTTTCTCTACTGTAAATACTGACGAAAGATATTCATTTAACGCTTCCCCTATCTCCTCTCATTCCACACACAACTTCCCACTACTATCCTTGAGTGGCCCTAATCTAACTCTAGTCATTCTTTTATTCCTGATATACCTATAGAAAGCCTTAGGGTTTTCCTTGATCCTATCCGCCAATGACTTCTCGTGTCCTCTCCTTGCTCTTCTTAGCTCTCCCTTTAGATCCTTCCTGGCTGGCTTTAACTCTCAAGCGCCCTAACTGAGCCTTCACGTCTCATCCTAACATAAGCCTTCTTCTTCCTTTTGACAAGCGTCTTCAACTTCTTTAGTAAACCACGGCTCCCTCGCTCGACAACTTCCTCCCTGCCTCACAGGTACATACTAATCAAGGACACGCAGTAGCTGCTCCTTGAATAAGCTCCACATTTCGATTGTGCCCATCCCCTGCAGTTTCCTTCCCCATCCTACGCATCCTAAATCTTGCCTAATCGCATCATAATTTCCTTTCCCCCCGCTATAATTCTTGCCCTGCGGTATATACCTGTCCCTGCCCATCGCTAAGGTAAACCTAACCGAATTGTGATCACTATCACCAAAGTGCTCACCTACATCTAAATCTAACACCTGGCCGGGTTCATTACCCAGTACCAAATCCAATGTGGCATCGCCCCTGGTTGGCCTGTCTACATGCTGTGTCAGAAAACCCTCCTGCACACACTGGACAAAAACAGACCCATCTAAAGTACTCGAACTATAGTATTTCCAGTCAATATTTGGAAAGTTAAAGTCCCCCATAACCACTACCCTGTTACTCTCGCTCCTGTCAAGAATCATCTTCGCTATCCTTTCCTCTACATCTCTGGAACTATTCGGAGGTCTTTTGAAGACCGGTGACCTCTCCTCTCCTGTTTCTAACCTCGGTCCATACTACCTCAGTAGACGAGTCCTCAAACGTCCTTTCTGCCGCTGTAATACTCTCCTTGATTAACAATGCCACACCCCCTCCTCTTTTACAATCTTCTCTGTTTTAACCGAAACATCTAAATCCCGGAACCTGCAACATCCATTCCTGCCCCTGCTCTTCCCATGTCTCCGAAATGGCCACAACATCGAGATCCCAGGTACCAACCCATTCTGCAAGCTCACCCACCTTATTCCGGATGCTCCTGGCGTTGAAGTAGACACACTTTAAACCAAGTTCTTGCTTGCCAGTGCCCTCTTGCGTCCTTGTAACCTTATCCCTGACCTCACTACTCTCAACATCCTGTACACTGGAACTACAATTTAGGTTCCCATTCCCCTGCTGAATTAGTTTAAACCCCCCCGAAGAGCACTAGCAAATCTCCCCCCCAGAATATTGGTATCCCCCTGGTTCAGGTGACGACCATCCTGTTTGTAGAGGTCCCACCTACCCCAGAATGAGCCCCATTGTCTCAGCTTCCACAGCAGCACAGACGGCAGACACCCAGTGTCTCAGTGATCCGGTGGATTACATGGATTGCTGAGGTGTCATCAAGTGGGATTTACAGTGTCTCCGTGGAGCATGAACCTGCTGTCCTCTCTCAGGATGACAGTATTTGTTCTCCCTTCACTGTCACTCCACCAATGTCCTTGCTGTTACTCATCAGCCAGCCCAGGCTGCTGCTGCCCATATCGAGGTGGTGCAGTCTGAATCCGAGCCCTCAGTGCCCAGAGCTGCTCGAGGACGTCCTCCAAGGCAATCTGCAGTCACCCCCCAGTGAAAGTCAGCAGCCTTTCACCAGCCATGCTGCAGTCACTAGAGAAACATTGTGTAGGAGCACAAGGCAGGTCGAGGGAACTCACAAGACAGGCAGCAAGGGAATACACAAGTGTGAATAGTTCAGTTTTGTTTGTTTAATTGGTGATGGATAGAGATGTTAATGAAAAGGTTTTTGTTGGTGGCTTTTATTGCAGGATGGTGACCAAGGGGACGCTGTCACGGGGCGTTCAGATGGGTGTAATGGTGGAGAATGGTGGGGATCCATGGTGGGACAGGGAAGTTGTCCTGTGGTATCTGGAATCTTGGCAGGGACTCTCCGACAGCCTGTCCGGGTCGAAGGCAACCAGGAAATATCCTCCCTGCCTCCTCCGCTTCCTCCTGAGGGAGCCTCCGGATTCCTGGTGCCAATGACTGTGTCCTCATGATGGTGATGATATGAAGGGTGCAGCAGAACACCATGAACTTGGACACCTGCTCCAGTGTGTACTGGAGGGCTCCCCCCGAGCGGTTCAGACATTGTAAGAATTGCTTCATCACACCGATGGTCTGTTCCACTGTGTTCCTGCTGGAGTGTTTGTTTGACTGGCAGTGGAAAGTGGGTTTGGGGGTGTAGGAGGTATAGCCATGTCTGGGGTGGGGGGGGGGGTCCATTGTCTCTGAGGAACCGCATTCCGGTTTTCCATGGAGCTCCGAAATATTGGGACCAGCTGACTGTTTCAGAATGAAGGTATCCTGGCTGGTGCCAGGATAGTGGACATTCACCAACATGATGTACTGGGCATGCTCACACACCAACTGCACATTAATGTCGTGAGAGTTCCTCCAGCTCCTGTATCTCTCCCCGTTGTCAAGGGGACCCCGCAGAGCCACCTACACCATCACAAATCCCGATATCCTGACAAAGCCACAGGACCTTTCATCCTGCTTCTCTCTGCTGAGGATTGGACACAGGGCAGTCTTTGAGGTGGACAGGGGCAGACACTGAATGAGGGTCCACTGATACCCCACAAGCCTGAGGATTGGACACCGGGCAGTCTTTGTAGATCCAATAGTTGGATACAGAGAATTACCAGGTACATCAATAATAGCGAGGATTGGATCGTAAATCGTTTCAATCATCTTCAGTGCAAAATAGATCCGCCATTCTAATGTTATCCAAAAATAATCTGCAGTAATTTCGCCAAGCCAATAGGAGAAACTCCTGCTGCCCATTGTTGTAACATTCCAATCTATTGTTCTCAGATTCTGACCCATTGTTGTAACATTCCAATCTATTGTTCTCAGATTCTGATCCATTGTTGTAAGATTCCAATTCATTGTTATCAGAATCTGATCTATCCTCTCCATCTCACTGCAGCCACGGATCCCTGTTCGTGTCAGGGTTGATGCTCCAACTGAAACTATGGGATAGCACTTTGAATGGAGCCCATTATTAATAGAAGAGGGAAACCCTCCAGTGACGCAATTAGTGTCCATAGTGACTGACATTAATTACGGTCACTGAACAAACAGGTTCAGTCAACCCCTTTCAATCCAACACTTTTTGTACCACAATAAAGTAAAAGATTGACCTGGTTTAGATAGGATATATGAGGTTTGTTGAGGGAAAGAATGGTGGACATAGCAGGGGCACTGGCCAGAATCTAACAATCCTCCTTAGATATGAAAGAGTTGTCAGAGGACTGGAAGGCTATAAATGTCACACCCTGTTTCCAAAAGGAGAGATTCGATAAACCCTGTAACTACCGACCAGTCAGTGTATGTTGGTGTTTGGTAATTTCTAGAGGCCGTAGCCCAGTGCAAATAGATATCTTGCTTGGGAAAACAGGGTATAATAAATAACACGTGCCAGTGAGGATAGAAATAGGAATATGGTGCAGTTAAACACGTGGCTGAACAGCTGGTGTAGAAGGGAGGGTTTCTGATATCGAGACGATTGGGATCTCTTCAGGGACAGATGGGACCTTTACAAGAAGGACGGTTTGCATCTAAACTGGAGGGGCACAAATATCCTGGCTGCGAGTTTTGCTAGCGTCACTCGGGAGGGTTTAAACTAGTGTGGCAGGGGGTGGGAAGCAGAGCAGAAGGACAGAAAGTGAAATAAATGAGGGGGAACAAGTAAATACAGCCAGTAAGACGAAGAGGAAGAGCAGGCAGGGAGATGTTGCGGAGCACAGCGGGACTGGCGGTCTGAAGTACATTTGTTTCAATGCAAGAAGTATAAAAGGTCAGGCAGATGAACTTAGAGCTTGGATTATTACTTGTAAATCTGATGTTGTTGCTATTACAGAGAATTGGTTGAGGGAAGGGCAGGATTGGCAGCTAAATGTTCCAGGCTTTCGAAGCGTCAGGCGGGATATACAGGGTGTAAAAGGGGTGGGTGAGTTGCATTACTGGTTCAGGAGAATATCACAGCTGTACTGCGGGAGGACACCTCGGAGGGGGCATGCTGCGAGGCAATATGGGTGGAGCTCAGGAATAAAAAGGGTACAGTCACGATGTTGGAGGTTTACTACAGGCCTCCCAACAGCCAGTTGAAGGTAGAGGAGCAGATATGTAGACAGATTTTGGAAAGATGTAAAGGTAACAGGGTTGCAGTGGTGGGTGATTTTAACTTCCCCAATATTGACTGGGACTCACTTAGTGCTAGGGGCTTGGATGGGGCATAATTTGTGAGGAGCATCCAGGAGGGCTTCTTGAAACAATACGTTGATAGTCCAACTAGGGATGGGGCCGTACTGGACCTGGTATTGGAGAATGAGCCCGGCCAGGTGGTCGAAGTTTCAGTCGGGGAGCATTTCCGGAACAGTGACCATAATTCCATAAGTTTTAAGGTACTTGTGGATCAAGATAAGAGTAGTCCTCGGGTGAAGGTGCTAAATTGGGGGAAGGCTAATTATAACAATATTAGGCAGGAACTGAAGTATTTAGATTGGGGGCGGCTGTTTGAGGGTAAATCAACATCTGACATATGGGAGTCTTCAAGCGTCAGTTGATTTGAATCCAGGACCAGGATGTCCCTGTGAAGAAGAGCGATAAGCTTGGCAAGTTTCTGGAACCTTGGATAACGCGGGATATTGTGAGTCTAGTCAAAAAGGAAAAGGAAGCATTTGTAAGGGCTGGAAGGCTGGGAACAGATGAATCGTTTGAGGAATATAAAGACAGTAGGAAAGAACTTAAGCAAGGATTCAGGAGGGCGAAAAGGGTTTATATGAAGTCATTGGCAAACAGGATTAAGGAAAATCCCAAGGCTTTTTATACGTATATAAAGAGCAAGAGGGTAACCAGGGAAAGGGTTGGCCCACTCAAGGACAGAGAAGGGAATTCTACGTATGGAGCCAGAGGAAATGGGCGAGGTGCTAAATGAGTACTTTGCATCAGTATTCACCAAGGAGAAGGACTTGGTGCATGATGAGCCTAGGGAAGGGAGTGCAGATAGCCTCAGTCATCTCATTATCAAAAAGGAGGAGGTGTTGGGTGTCCTGCAAAGCATTAAGGTAGATAAGTCCCCAGGGCCTGATGGGATCTAACCCAGAATACTGAGGGAGGCAAGGGAAGAAATTGCTGGGGCCTTGACAGTAATCTTTGCATCCTCATTGGCGGCAGGTGAGGTCCCAGAGGACTGGAGAATAGCCAATGTTGTTCCTTTGTTTAAGAAGGGTAGCAAGGATAATCCAGGAAATTATCGGCCGGTGAGTCTTACGTCAGTGGTTGGGAAATTATTAGAGAGGGTTCTTCGGGACAGGATTTACTCCCATTTGGAAACAAATGGACGTATTAGCGAGAGGAAGCATGGTTCTGTGAAGGGGAGGTCGTATCTCACTAATTTGATTGAGTTTTTGAGGAAGTGACGAAGATATTAGATGAAGGAAGGGCATTGGATGTTATCTATATGGACTTCAGTAAAGCCTTTGACAAGATGGCAGACTGATACAAAATGTGAAGTCATATGGGATCAGAGGGGAGCTGGCAAGATGGATACAGATCTGGCTCAGTCATCGAAGACAGAGGGTAGCAGTGGAAGTGTGCTTTTCTGAATGGAGGGATGTGACTAGTGGTGTTCCACAGGGATCAGTGCTGGGACCTTTGCTCTTTGTAGTATATATAAATGATTTGGAGGAAAATGTAGCTAGTCTGATAAGTATGACACAAAGGTTTGTGGAGTTGCGGACAGTGATGAGGATTGTCAGAGGATACAACAGAATATAGATCGGTTGGAGGCTTGGGTGGCGAAATGGCAGATGGAGTTTAATCTGGAAAAATGTGAGGTAATGCATTTTGGAAGGTCTATTGCAGTTGGGAAGTTTACAGTAAATGGCAGAACGCTTCGGAGTATTGACAGGCAGAGAGATCTGGGCGTACAGATCCACAGGTGACTGAAAGTGGCAACGCAGGTGGATAAGGTTGTCAAGAAGGCATACGGCATGCTTGCCTTCATCGGTCGCGGCATAGAGTATAAAAATAGGCAAGTCATGTTGCAGCTGTACAGAAATATATTTAGGCCACACTTACAATATTGCGTGCAATTCTGGTAGCCACGCTACCAGAAGCATGTGGAGGCTTTGGAGAGGGTACAGAAGAGGTTTACCAGGATGTTGCCTGGTCTGGAGGGTATTTGATATGAGAGAAGGTTGGATAAGCTCGGAATGTTTTCACTGGAACGACGGAGGTGGAGGGGCGACATGATAGAGGTTTACAATGTTATGAGCGGCATGGACAGAGTGGATAGTTACAAGCTTTTTCCCAGGGTGGAAGAGTCAGTTTCTAGGGGACATAGGTTTAAGGTGAGAGGGGCAAAGTTCAGAGGGGAGATGCGAGGCAAGTTCTTTACGTAGAGGGTGGTGAGTGCCTGGAACCTGTTGCCGGGGGAGGTGTTGGAAGCAGTTACCGTAGAGACGTTTAAGAGGCATCTAGACAAATACGTGAATAAGATGGGTATAGAGGGATCCGGACCCCGGAGGTGCAGAAGGTTTTAGTTTAGGCAGGCATCGTGATCAGAGCAGGCTTGGAGGGCTGAATGGCCTGTTCCTGTGCTGTACTGTTATTTGTTTGTTCTTTGACATTCAGCACTGATAGGTTAATGGAAAATCATGTCTGATAATCTTGATCAAGTTAGTTGATGACATAACTGTGAGTGTTGATGAGGATAATGTGTTTTGTCTTATGTATATGGACTTTCAAAAGGCCTGTGATCAAATGACATTTCGTTGACTTGTTATGAAAGATGGAACACATGGATTAATGTGACAGTGATAGTGTGGATATGACACTGACTCATGGACAGAAAGCAGAGAGAAGTGGTGAACAGACATTGTTCAGACTGGGAGAGGGGGAGTATACAGTATTGTGTCTCAGGGGTCCGTATTGGAACTAGCGCTGTTCCTGACATACAAATAGATATATGAATGACATAGACCTTTATGTAAATAAAAACATAATTTCATGTCTTTCAGATGACATGAAACTCATAACTAAGGGTGGCAAACGCACAGACCACAGAATCATCCAACCTCACAGACCTTGTTTTTTAAAGAATTATTCCGGATTCATATCCAACCACAATTTATTTCTCATTCTAATTTATTTGTGTGTGGTTATCGTGTCAGTGTCTGCGTGAATGCAGTATATTTTAATTATTTTATTTAGATTCAATTAGAATTTTGAAATGTAATAAACTTACTTCTAGTTTAAACTCAAGTAAACCTGTCTGATTGGTTCTTTCACGATCACAACAAACACTCACTGAGGTGGTAAGCACGTCCACTGTTAAAAATAAATAAACCTTGTTGTGATCAAATAAACACGAAGACAAATGGGGAGACTGGGACCCATCCTCATCTGCTTTCGACAGACATCTGGAAGTTCCAGTGACCATAACCCAACAACAAACGAGAAATTGGAGTCACAGGGTTACACATCATAGACACTGTCCCATTGGACCACCGTGTCCACGCCCGCCATCAGGCCTATCTATTCTAATCCCATTTTCCAGCACTTGGCCCGTAATCTTGTACGGTATGGCGTTTTAAATGCTCATCTAAATACATCTTAAACGTTGTTGTGAGGCTTCCTGACCTTCACCCCTTCAGGCAGTGTGTTCCAGATTCCAACCACCCTCTGGGTGAAAATAATTTTTCCTCAAATTTTCTTTAAACCTCCTGCCCCTTAATTTCAGTCTTTGCCCCCCTAGTTATTGACACTTCTGATAGGGGAAAAGGTTTCTTCCTATCTCAGTCCTTATAATTTTGTGCACCTCAGTCAGGTCCCCAGTCAGCCATCTCTGCGCTAAGGAAAACAACTCGAGCCTATCCAGTCTCTCTTCATAGCTGAAATTCTCCAGCCCAGGCAACATCCTGGTGAATCTCCTCTGCAGCCTCCCCAGTGCAATCACATCCTTCCTATAGTGTGGTGACCAGATGTGTACACAGTACTCCAGCTGTGCCCTCACTAGCGATTTATCCAGCTCCATCATAGCCTCCCTGCTCTTACATTCTATAACTTGGCCAATCAAGGCACGTGTCCCATATGCCTTCCTAACCACCTTATCTCCTTGTACTGCTGCTTTCAGTAATCTATAGACAAGTACACCATGGTCCTTCTGACCCTCTGCACTTCCACGGGTCCTCCCTTCCATTGTATATTCCCTTGCTCTGTTATTCCTCCCAAAATACATCATCTCACATTTCTCAGGATTAAATTCCATTTGCCACTGTTTGCCCATCTTAATAGCCCATCTATATCGTCCTGTTATCTAAGGCTTCCCTCCTCACTATTTTCAACACCGTCAATTTTCGTGTCATCTGCGAACTTACTGATCATGCCTCCTATATTCACGTCTAAATCATTGATGCATACTACAAACAGCAAGGGTCCCAGCACCGATCCCGGTGGTACACCACTGATCACAGGCTTCCACTCGCAAAAACAGCCCTCAACCATCACCCTCTGCCTCTAGCCACTAAGCCAATTTTGGATCCAATTTGCCAAATTACCCTGGATCCCATTGTCTCTTACCTTCTTAACCAATCTCCCATGCGGGACGTTATCAAAAGCCTTACTGAGGTTCATGTAGACTACATGAACTGCTTTACCCTCATTGACACATCTAGTCACCTCCTCGAAAATTCAATCAAGTTTTTTAGACACGATCTCCCCCTGACAAAGCCATGCTGACTATCCCTGATTAATCTCTGCCTCTCCAAGTGGAGATTAATCCTGTCCTTCAGATTTTTTTCCAATAGTTTCCCAACAACTGATGTTAGACTCACTGGCCAGTAATTACCTGGTATATCCCTGCTACCCTTCTTGAATATGGTACCACATTCGCTGTCCACCAGTCCTCTGGTACCCCTCCTTTGGCCAGAGAAGTGGCAAAAACAACTGATCCTGAGAAAACAATTACAAATTTCAAAGCAGTTTTATTGTGTTTTCCACTGCTAGAGCACTAAAATATCCACATTCGAAGCCAGTACCCTCCAAAGCCAGCGCAAACGAACACGTGAACATACGAATTAAGAGCAGGAGTAGGCCACTCGGCCCCTCAAGCCTGCCTTGCCATTTAATAAGATCATCGCTAATCTGATTTTAACCTCAACTTTAACTTCTCACCTACCTCCGATAACCTGTTTCCCCCTTGTTTATCAAAAATCTATCTACCTTGCTTTAAAATATTTAAAGACTCTGCTTCTACTGCCTTTTGAGGAAGATAATTCCAAAATCTCACAACCCTCTGACAGAAAGAAATTCTCCTCTTTCCTGTTTTAAATGGGCGACTCCTTATTTTTAAATAGTGACCCCTAGCTCTAGATTCTCTCACAATGGGTAACATCCTTTTCCACATGCACCCTGTCAAGACCCCTCATGATCGTATATGTTCCAGTCAAGTCGCCTCTTACTCTTCTAAACTGCAGCGGATACAATCCTAGCCTGTCCAATCCTTCCTCCGAAGACAATCCAATCCATTCCAAGTATTAGTCTCGTCAACCTTTTCTGAACTGCTTACAATGCAGTTACATCATTCCTTAAATAAGGAGACCAGTACTGTACACAGTACTCCAGATGTGGTCTCACCAATGCCCTGTACAGCTAAAGCATAATCTCCCTACTTTTGTATTCAATTCCCCTCATGATAATCGATAACATTCTATTAGCTTTCCTAATAACGTGCTGTACCTGCATACTAACCTCTTGCGATTCATGCAGTAGAACACCCAGATCCCTCTGCATCTCTGAGCTCTGCAATCTCTCACCATTTAGATAATATGATTATTTTTTATTCTTCGTGCCAAAATAGACAAGTTCACATTTTTCCGCATTGTACTCCATTTGCCAGATCTTTGCCCACTGACTTCACATATCTATATTCCATTTTTAACCTCCTGATGTCCGCTTCACAACTTACTTTACTGCCTAACTTTGTGTCATCAGCAATTTTAGCAACTATACCTTTGGTCCATTCATCCAAGTCATTTCTATAACTTGTAAAAAGTTGAGGCCCCAACATTGATTCCTGTGTCACACCACTCATTTCACCTTGCCAACCAGAAAATGACCCATTTATGCCTACCTTCTGTTTCCTGTGAACTAGCAAATCTTCTATCCATGCCAATATGTTACCCCCTATACCATGAGCAATACCGTTTGATGTGACACCTTATCAAATGCATTCTTGAACTCCAAATACAGTACATCCACCTGTTTCCCTTTCTCCACAGCACATGCAACTTCTTCAAAGAAATCGAATAACTTTTGTTAAACATGATTTCCTTTTCAGAAAACCATGTTGACTCTGCCTGATTATCTGATTTTTCTAAGTGACTGCTATTACGTCTTTAATAATAACGTCTCACATTTTCTGCAGGACAGATATAAAGCTAACTAGCCTGGAGCTTCCTGCTTTCTGTCTCCCTGTCTTTTTGAATAAAGGAGTTCCATTCGCAATAAAGGAGTTACATACAGAGTAAAGTAACTCGGTACAGGTTAACATCCTATCAGTTGAAAAGTTGAGTAATGTGGCTGGACAGTTAGGGATTACTCTCCGTCCAAAAGCTCGGAAACCCGAAATCCTAAAACCCATGTGCAACCATTTTTCACTTGAAGCTGAAGACTCACACAGGGTTAGAATTACTAACAGATAGAGTAATGTTAGCTATGGTAAAACTAGAACAGAAGAGACGAGAATTAGAATTCCAGAGAGAGCGAAAAGAGCAAAGTGAAAGGGAAAAAGTAAGAGTATTCCAGAAGGAGAAGGAAGAAAGGGAGTTAAGGTGGCTCAAACAACTAGAGGAAGACCCAATACACCCAGTGAAGGCACAGCTAGTGAGGGAGCTACCCCGAGATCAGAACCATGCGCCGAGCTCTTAAAGTTCTCCCAGTTCATGAGAAAGTTCAATGAGGAGGATGGCGGAAT
The DNA here is from genome assembly GCF_036365525.1 of Heterodontus francisci. Taxonomy (NCBI): domain Eukaryota; kingdom Metazoa; phylum Chordata; class Chondrichthyes; order Heterodontiformes; family Heterodontidae; genus Heterodontus; species Heterodontus francisci. The sequence goes on from NW_027142065.1 coordinate 1,203,310, forward strand.
ATTTTGTCACTTTTGAAAAACTTGCAAAGCAGCTGAAATAGCCCGCAGAGAGATGGACACTGTTTTTGCAAAATAAAATAACAGGTTTATTCACTGTTTCCAGATGAAAGTTCATCAGATTTTGTGATGACTAAAAATGCTATCCTGGGTACATACGAGATAGTACCAGAGGTGTACCAGCAGAAATTCTCATCCCTTCGAAATCGGCTTGACTAAACTTACCTCGAGTTTGAAAGAGGTAAGCAGCTTCGGAACATAGGAGCTGGAGTAGGACATTCAGCCCATCGAGCCTGGCCCGCCATTCAATATCATAATTGCTGATCATCCACTTCAATGCCTTTTTCCCACAATATCCCCATATCCTATTATGTCACTGGTATTTAGAAAACTGTCAATCTCCACTTTAAACATACACAATGACTGAGATTCCCCAGCCCTCTGGGGTCGAGAATTCCAAAGATCACAACCTTCTGAGTAAATAAATTTCCCCTCATCTCTGTCCGAACTGGCTTCTCTATTATTTTAAAATTGTATCTGCTGGTTCTAGACTCCCCAACCAGAGGAAACATTTTACCAGCATCTACCCGGTCTAGCCATTTCAGTATTATGTAGGTTTCAATGAGATCATGGTGGGTGCGTGGAATGCGCTGCCAGCGGTGGTAGTAGAAGCAGATACATTAGGGGCATTTAAGCGACTCTTGGCTAGGTACATGGGCGATAGTAGAATGAAGCATAGGTAGTTACTTAGATCTTGAGTAGGTTAAAGGTTCGGCACAACACCGTGGGTCGAAGGGCCTCTACTGTGCTGTACTGTTCTATGTTCTATGACCTCTCGTTCTTTGAAACTCTGGAGAATACAGGCCCAGTTTCCCCACTCTCTCTTCACAGGACAGTCCCGCCATCCCAGGAACAAGTCTGGTGAATCTTCGTTGCACTCCCTCTACGGCAATAATATCCTTCCTAAGGTAAGGGGACCAAAACTGCACACAGCACTCCAGGTGTGGTCAAACCAAGGTTCTATACAATTGAAGCAAGACTTCACTACTCCTGTACACAAGTCCTCTTGTGATAAAGGCTAACATACCATTAGCCTTCCTAATTGCTTGCTGCACCTGCATGTTAGCTTTCAGTGACTTATTGACAAGGATACCCAGATCCCTTTGTACATCTACACTTTCTAATCTCTTACCATTTAAGAAATGCTCTGCGCATCTGTTCCTCCTACCAAAGTGGATAACCTCACATTTGTCCACTTTATATTGCCTCTGCCATGTTCTTGCCCACTCACTAAGTCTGTCCAAATTCCCTTGAAACCGCTTTGCATATTCCTCACAGCATGCATTCGCACTTATTTTGGTATCATCTGTGAACTTGGAAATATTACATTTGTCCTCATATCCAAATCATTGATATATGTTGTGAACAGCTTGGGCCCAAGCATTGATCCATGCAGCACCCCACTAGTCGCAGCTGGCTAACGCAAGAATGCGCTATTTATTCCTACTCTCTGCTTTCTGCCTGTTAACCAATCCTTAATGCATACACATATATTATCCCCTATTCCATGTGCTTTAATTTTGTTAACCGATCTCTTGTGGGAGACTTTATTGAAAGCCTTCGGAAAATCCAAGCATACCACGTCTACGGACTCCCCTTTACCAATTCGGTTAGTAACATCCTCAATAAAAACTCGAACAGGTTCGTCAAGAATGATTTCCCATTCATAAATCCATGTTGACTATGCCCAATCAGATCATTATTATCCAAGTGTCTATTTATCACATCCTTTGGAATAGATTCCAGCTTTTTGCCAACGACTGATGTAAGGCTAACAGATCCTTAATTTCCGGTTTTCTTTCTCCCTCCCTTCGTAAATAGTGGAGTGACATTTGCTACCTTCCAATCTGCAGGAACCGCTGTGGACTCTAGAATTTTGAAAGATGATCATCAATGAACCCACTATCTCCATAGTTACCTCTTTCCACACTCTGAGATGCAGGATATCATATCCTGGGGACTTGTCAACCTTCAGCCCCATTATTTTCTCCAATGCAACTTTCTTCCTAATACTAATTTCCTTCACGTCCTCATTCTCCCGAGTCCCTTGGATCTCTAATTCTGGGAGATTTCTTGTATCTCCCTCAGTTAGGACAGACACAAGATAATCATTTAGCTTCTCTGCCATTTCTCTGTTCCCCATTATAAATTCTCCTGACTTTGCCACAATGGACCCACATTTGTCTTAACCAAACGTTTCCTTTTTATGTATCTATAGAAGATTTTACAATCTGTTTTTATGTTTTCTTTTGACCAGTAGATATTGACACTCAAGATAGAGCCCACATATGTAGACCTCAGATCGTTCTCGAGGAGTTCAAAAACTCGCTCTCCCTCCCATTAAAACCCACAAAGAGGGGCAAGAGGTTGAAAGAGCCAGGCTGGTTGCTTTGCAGGCTGATGAATTTTCTCTTGTACACAAGGCCTTAACACCAAAGGGAAACACTTCCCTTGTCTCCCCGAAGACCATAGAATAAAAGGAGGATGATTGGATCCCGGCTAGCCATGGGCTAGAAGGAAAAGCTGGACACACGGGGGCCCATCCTCAAGCCAAATAGGACGGTACTGAGACCAGGAGTAATGGCCGAAGATCTGTATGTTTCCACTGTAATAAGGCCGCTCACCATCGAGCTGAATGATGGAAATGACGGGGAAAACCTGTAGGATTAATCAGAGTCCACCAGATCAGTGCTGGAAAACGGGCCCCAATGGAAAGCACGGCAGATCAGACTGTGCCTCTAACTGTGGCAGTCAGACCCAGTAAACCTACCACAGAGAGAGAGCGGGAAAACTTAACAAAATCACCGAGAGTTACCTGGAATTTGTATCCCAAGGAAAAGTGTCCCTATACCCCTTCAATGACGCAGGCAAGCCCATAGTCATACTGAGGGATACAGGGGCGACCCAATCCCTTTTGCTGGGAAAAGGCATGACCTTCCTCCGAGCGTGCAATGAATGCTAGAGTGTTAGTGAATGGTATCAGAAGATGGTATATGTCCATACTTTTATATCGGGTGCAGTTGGAGTGTGACCTAGTTTCAGGACCGCTAACCATGGAGATTGTACCTAGTTTACCGGTGGATAGATCGACCTACTCCCAGGTAATAATCTGACAGGGGGAAAGGTGCAGCTTCCCCAGTAGTTCTCGAGAAATAAAAAGAGGTCAGGGAGAAAGAGCAGTTACAGGAGAAGGTCCCTGACATTCTCCCTGATTGTGTGGTGACTCGGTCAATGGCCAAACAATCCCTTGAACTGACACTGCAGACGGATGACCCGACTGAAAAAAACTGAAGCAGAGGGAGTTGCAGAGTGCTACTATTTAAAGAATGAGGTGCTGATGAGGAAGTGTAGACCTGCTCATCAGACCTGCGGATGAACAGAGGACAGTGGTTCGCCAGATAGTGGTGCCGCTGAGGTACCTTAAAGAAATATTAAGAATGGCCCACGAACATCCAATGGCTGGACATGTCGGTGTATGAAAAATCGAAGCCGACATAAGACAGCATTCTGACTGGCCACAACTCCACAAAAATGTGATAGAGTTCTGCAAAACTGGTCAGACATGCCAGGTTGTGGGGAAGCCTCAGTCTGCAGTAAAACCTTCACCCCTAATTCCCATACCAGCTTTTGGGGAACTGTGGGAGCAGCTATGCTGAACTGTTATTTGAGTAAGTAGATTAATATAATCCTAGTGAATATATTTATACACTCATATACAAGTTGAAAGTATAGCCACATATTGTTACAGAATGGAGTATTTACCCAAGGCATTGTGGGACAAGTTAGTTAGCTTGCAGCCTTGAGCAAGGTACTGCTTAGCACAGCCAATTAGCCTGACCAAGGAGGGCCCCCATATCAGTGCATAAGACAGCAGTTTTGTGTAACTGCAGACTGCACGAAGCAATCAGGAATGCAAGCTTGATAAAGGTAGAAGGATTCATTGTGAAGACTCAAGGATAGTTGATAAGGGGGTCTGGGAACATCACAAGATGATCAGGGGGCTTGCACGAGCTGATCACGTAACCACATGATGCCTAATGAGTAATCTAATTGGTAATATGTATAATGTATGTAATCAATAACCGTTATGATTGGATTATGTCCAGCTGGGATGGAATGAGTAACTGTATATCCGTTGTGGATTTCCTTTGTTCAATGGAGTGGCACTGGACCGCCTTTAGGTAAGGTGTGCGCCCCATGATATCATGCAATAAAGTGTTTATTCTCAAAGTCTGAGTCCGGAGAATTTGTTCAATAATTTTGGCATAATCTGTATTTCTCCAACAGGAACCATTCAGCAGAGTGTTGGTGGATTGTGTGGGACACCTACTGAAAACAATAGAGGGATTACCAGTATCTTCTCACCATTTTGGATGTGGTGACCCGATTCCCAGAGATCATTCTCCGGAAGAACTATCTCTGCCAAGGTAGTAGTGGAGGGGCTAACCCAATTCTATACCCGATATGGGCTGCCTGCTGAGATCCAGATGGACCAGGGCAAACATTTTATGTCTAATCCTTTTGAAAAGGTCATGGGTAATCTGGACATAACCCAGCTAAAGTCCAAGGCTTACCAACCACAGTCACAAGGGGCTCTGGAGCGGTACCACCAGACCCTAAAAACAATGATCAGGCCATATTGCTATGAGTAACCCCATGACTGGGACATAGGGCTGGGATTTCTCCTGTTGCCTATCAGGGACTTAACCAATGATTCCACTGGCTTTAGTCTCTTTGAATTAGTTTTTGGACACGAGGTGAGAGTTCCTATTAAATTGATCAAGGAGAAGTTTTGGGGACAGAGGAATGAGGCTTCCGTGTTAGACTACATTTCCACGCTCTGGCAGTGGCTCACGGGAGCCTGTGTAGTGCCGCAGGAACACCTAAAGATCTCCCAGGCAGCTGTGAAAATGTAAACATAAAGAAATGCCAAGGTTAGAACATTTCAGCCCAGAGACCATGTATTGTTACTACTCCCAATGCAGGGTGAATCCCTGAAATCCCGGTTCAGTGGTCCATATCGAGTGGCAAAAGGAATAGCCAGGTAAATTATTTAATTGACACCACAGACCAAAGGAAAAAAAAAGTAAAGGCTGTGGAGGGGACAGACAACTACAGATCTGTCAGACAGTCAGGAGGGAAGGATTGAAAAGAATCGTGAGGGCAGGTTAGAGGAGGGCCAGGAGGAATACCAACTGGAATTTCCTATTCTCCGATTAGTGAACCCTGAAATGTTAGATAAATGCATCCCCACCCTCTCCTCCTTAAATACAGTCCAAGAGGCACCCTAAAAAGGCTGCGAACAGCATTTACATAAACATGCAAGGACAAGGAAAGTTCCCAAAAATGCATGCCAATGGTGAGTGAGATGCCTTACTTAGTCGAAGTGCCGCAGGAGAATGCAGTGAAAGCTGGACAGACATCTGCGAGCACTAATATCCCAGAGGATAAAGGGCAGATTAGAAAAAAAGATCCTCCCCATAGTAAAGGGAAAAGTGAAGGGAAAATACCCTCAAGTAACCAGCGCTTGTGTACCTCTCCAGAAAGCTAAAAGTAAGGTCAGTGTGGATCTACCCACTGAAGAACACAATGATCAGGTCCCAAACCCAAATCTAATCAAACCCAACAATTTCAAAGCAGAACTCAGCAAGAACAAAGGCCCAGAGGAAATCTCAGACACCTCACAGGGGTGAAAGAAACAAGTTATTACTCACTGTCGGTTTAGGGAGAAAGATTATCAAGGTGCAGGAACCTGAATGGTTAAAGCTTCATTGCAGGAGAGAGAAAAAAATATATAGTAGCTGTTGATGCATTGTCCAGGGTCGAACCCGACACATAACCATCCCAGAAAAAAACTCCAACTCAATTAAATCAGCACAACTGTAACAGAAAATGTCAGCTGCAGTAATTCTCAGATTAATGTGTGAATTTGAGAAGTGATTATTGGGAATAAATGTGTGTTTCCGTCTATTTCTTCCCACAATTCTGCAATGAAATGCTCCTATTATCACATTTGCAGTGTCAAGATAACACAATATGCCAAATGATGAATTTTAATTCATAGATTGGAAACTTACACTAAATATTTAATGGAAAATTCCGACAGTTAAACTCGAAAAAACAGGCAGCCAAGATGGCCACCGCAATTGGCATCTGAAATACTTTTTCACATTCCAAGGCCTACAACAGGAGACACGTCTGATGGGCCTGGACCCAAATCACTGGCTTGTTCTGGAGATTCAATGACCTAAGCTTACAATCATTAACATGGCATACAAGGCCACCCTGACACACTGACTTTGAAAGAGCAAACTCCTCCAAGTGTAAATACTGGTATCCTGAACCCTGGGGAGATAGAAGTTTCCAACCTTGAATCTCATTATAAGGGTCTAGGGAATACAGTGAGGCAGTCATGAGACCTTCTGCCCATCTCTGTGAAAGCTGTTAGTTTCTGCTGGACAAAGACAGACAAGCCAGTGGTTCAAATTGTGCAGAAGCAGAAGGGTTGTGTCCCTTCTCTCTCTTCAGATAACATCGCAAGTTTGAAAACCACATCCGACTGCGGTCCCTCCAGGTCTATAGATTACTACAGACAGAGACATCAGGGAAAGGAAGACACCTACAAGTCTGCCTCCAAGAAATCTCTGAGCCATGTGGGCCAGCCACAAAGGACACTTCCAATAGCCAAAGACTTCAAGAATACAACTTCAGCCAGAAGACCTCCGAATCGTCCAACCTCACAGAATGGGTATTTTATTTTTATATTTATTCTGGACTCCAATTCAACCATAAATTTACTTCTCACACTGTAATCTATTTCTGTGTGATTCTCGTGTGGATGTGTTTTATATTGTTAAGTATAATAAACTCACCTCTTTCGTGTTTCAACTTTCTAAACTCCTCTCAACTTTCTGTAGTATTGAGTTCTCAGTGTCGGATATATCCTTTCCTTTTCTGTCTTATCTTACCATGTCGGATCCTTGACATCCATGGGACTCTAGATTTGGCCGCCTCAATCTTTTCCTTTGTGGGAACATGTTTACCCTGAACCCCTTGAATCTCCACTTTGAATGCCTCCCAGTGCTCTGAGACTGATTTAACTTCAAGTCGCTGTTTCCAGTCCACTTTCGCTCCTCAGTTTAGTAAAATTGGCCTTGCCCCAATTGAGAACTCTAAATCCTATTCTATGTCTGTACGTTTCCATAGTTATGTTATAACTGACTGAATTCACTCCCACCAAAATGCTCTCCCCTGACAATCCATCCACCTGCCCATCGTCATTTCCTAAAACAAAGTCTAAAACTGCACCCTTTCCTGTTGGACTTTCTGCATGCTGGACAAAAATGTTGTCCTGAATGCACCTCAAGAATTCTGCTCCCTCAATTCTTTTCATACTAAAACTATCCTCGTTAACATCGGGGTGATTAATATACCCTACTATTACTGCCCTGTTGTTCTTGCACTTCTCAGAGACTTGCCTACTTATCTGCTCCTCTATCAACCTCTGACTATTTGGCTGTCGAGATCACACTCCCAGCAGTGAGATTGCCCCTTTTTGGTTCCTTAGCTCAATCCATACGGCCTCACTTGATGAACCTTCCAACATATCATCCCTCCTCACAGCTGCAATAGATTCCTTGACCAGAATTCCCCTCCTTTCTTAACCCCCTCCCTATTGCGTCTGAAAACCCGGTAACCAGGAACGTTGAGCTGCCATTCCTGTCCCTCCTTAAGCCATGTTTCTGTAATAACTATGATATCATACTGCCACATGTCTATCTTTGCCCTCAGCTCATCTGCTTTATTTGCAGCACTCCATACATTGAAATAGATACCCTTGAGCACTGCCAAACCATTTTTTCATTTTCTCACCCTCATTTCCTCTGTCTTCTAGACTCATCCATTAATTTGCCACCTTCCATTTTCATTTCTGATTTTGTCCCAGTTGAGTCTACCCTCAGGTCCCCATTCCCCCTGCTAAACTAGTTTAAACCCTCCCCAACAGTGCGAGCAAAACATTCCGCAAGGAACCCAGTCCTGGCTCTGTTCACGTGCAACCCGTCCGGCCTGTAAAGGTCCTGTCTCCCCCAGAGCCGGTCCCAGTGTCCCAGGAATATGAATCTCTCCCTCCTGCACCATCTTTCCAGCCACACATTCTTCTGTCTTATCTTTCTATTTCTATACTCAGTTGCACCTGGCACTGGGAGTAATCTGGAGAATTCTACATTTTGACTATTTTTGATGTCCTGCTTGCTAATTTCTTCCCTAGCTCCCTACATTCTGACTGCAAGACCACATCCCTCTTTCTACCTCTGTAGTTGGTTCCTATGTGGACCACGACTTCTGGCTGTTTCCCTCCTCCTTCAAGATGCTCTGCAGTCGCTGAGTGACATCCTTGACCCTGGTACCAGGGAGGCAGCACACCATCCTGGATTCACGTCTGTGGCCACAGAAGCGCCAGTCTGTTCCCCTGACTATTGACTCACCTATCACTATGGCTCTTCCAGTCATCCCTGTATCCCGCTCTGCGGCTGAGCCACCCGTGGTGCCATGGACTTGCTGTGGCTGCTCTCCCCAGGAGAATCATCACTTCCCTCAGTATACAGAACTGAATACCTGTTGGAGACTGAGATGCACTCAGGGGTCTTCGGCACTACCTGCCTGATAATTTTTGACTGCCTGCTGATCACGCATTCCCTCTCTCCCTGCATGCTCTTTTACCGTGTGGTGAGCACATCTATGAACATGCTAAAGCTGAATAAACTGGTATATGAGAAGGAAGGATGTGCAGGGTTACAGGAAGAAAACAGGGAATGGGATTAGGTGAATTGCTCATTCAGAGAGGCGGTGCAGACAGGAAGGGCTGAATAGTTCCTTCTGTGCTGTAATAACACTGTGATGGGGCATCTCAGATGGTTGTAATGGTGGAGAATGGGGGATCCATGGAGGGAAAGAGAAGTTGTCCTATGGGAACCGAAATCTTAGCAGGGACTCTCCGACCACCTGTCCGGCTGGAAGGCATCCAGGAAATATCCTCCCTGCCTCCTCCTCCTGAGGTAGCCTCCGGATTCCTGGTGCCAATGCATGTGTCCTCATGATGGTGATGATATGAAGGGTGCAGTAGAACACCATGAACTTGGACACCTGCTCCAGTGAGTACTGAAGGGCTCCCCCCGAGCGGTTCAGACATTGGAAGCATTGCTTCATCACACCGATGGTCTGTTCCACCATGTTCCTGGTGATTCTATTGCTCACATTATACCCATGTTAATTGTGTGAGGTTGGTTGGTGTGGGATGTGTTTTGGGGGTGTAGAAACATGAGCTGTGTCTAGAGGGGTTTCCTTTGCCTCCGAGAAGCCACATTCTGGTTCTGCAAGGAGCCCCAGAGTATTGGGACCGGCTGACTGATTCAGAATGAAGGTATCCTTGCTGCTGCCAGGATAGTGGACATTCACCAACATGATTTACTGGGCATGCTCACACACACATTCATGGAGTGAGAGTTCTTTCAGTTCCTGTACCTCTCCCCCTTGACATGGGGGCCCCGCGCAGACACCTACACCATCAGGAATCCCGCTCTCCTGACAAAGCCACGGGATCTCTCATCCTGCTTCTCCCTGCTGAGGGAGAAAATGATGACACAGATGTTCACCCTTACCTCCCAGAATTATCAATGTACAACACACAGGCCTAGCATCTACTGGTCAGTTAGTTTAACATCAGTGTTGAGTAATGTTTTCGAAACAATAATCAGGGGAAAAATCAACACACACTTGGCGAGGTTTGAGTTATTTAAGGATTATCAGCACAGATTTTTAAAAAGCAGATCTTGCTTGACTGAGCTAATTGAATTTATTTTGATAACCTGAGAAGGTTGATGAAGGGAATGTGTTGGATGTTGTATACATGGATTTTATGAAATTATTTGATGAACAACCACACACAAGCTTGGTTAACAAAATTGAAGCACAGAAATAGCATCGAATAGGATCAAAAATTGTCCAAATGACAGAAAAAAGAGAAATGTGTTAAATGGTTGTTTTTCAGACTGGAGGATGGTAGACAGTGAAGTTTCCCAATGGTCAGTGCGAGGAACACTGTGCTTTTTCTTTGCTACATATAAATGACATGGATTTTGGAATAATGAGTAGAATTTACATTTTTTCTGATGATTGCAATCTTGTAGGTGTGGTAAACAGGGAGGATGTCACAAACCACCTGCAACATGATATAGATAGGTTAGCAGAATAGAAAGAGAAGTGGCAGGTAGAATTTAATAAAGAGGAGTGTGAGATGATCCATTTTGTCAGAAGGAATAGGAAGGCAATATAGACTTAATGACACAGTTCTAAAGACTGTGCCGAAACAGAGGGACCTGGGGCTCCATATGCATTGATTTTTGAAGGTGCCAGGACATATTAGGAGGGTGTTTAGCAAATCATATCAGATCTTGGGCTTCATCATTAGAGGCAAAGATACAAAATAAGGAAAGTTATGCAGAAACTTCATAAAGCTTTGGTTAGACGCCAACTAGAGAACTGTGTCCAGTTCCGGTCACCACACTGGAGGAAGGATGTGAAAGTCCCTGAGAGGGTGCAGAAGAGATTTACCAGAATGATTCCAGGGATGGGAGTTTAGTTACAAAGTGAGTTTGGAGAAGATGGAGTTGTTCTCCCTGGTGCAAAGGAGATTGAGAGAGATTTGATAGAGGTGTACAAGATTATGATAGACTTAGATAAGATAGACAAGGAAAAACTATTCCCATTAACTGATGAAACACGGACTAGGGGACACAGATGGAAGGTTTTGGGTAAGAGATGCAGGGGGAATATGAGGAAGAACCTTTTTACACAGTGGATGGTAATGAGCTGGAACTCACTGCCCATGAGGGTGGTGGAAGCCAAGACAATCAATGATTTCAAAAGGAAACTGGATGGACACCTGAAGGAAATGAACTTGCAGGGATACGGGGATTGAGCGGGGGAGTGGGACTGACTGGATTGTTCAACAGAGAGCTGGCATGGAGGAGCCGCATGGCCTCCTTCTGTCTTGTAAATGTCTCTATCACTCTCTGTGACTCAATGTTGGATATGTCTACTGCTCTAGCCAGGAACGATCCAGATACACAGAAGGTCAATGAATCTGTGACCTTAACTGCCACTGACAGCTCCGTCCTCACCCTGGTGTGAGGCTCCAGGTTGTGTTACAGGAAGTAACAGTGCTCTGTGACCACCTCCTTATTGAATCAGAGTCACCTCCTGGTTTAGGTGTAGGTAGGAAAAGTGCTCTTAGAAAACCCGGGGTGGGTAGGGCCCCCTCTCCTCTCTATTTACAGAGTTTCCCCGCTCTGCTGCCTCTGCTCCATTTGTTGGTCATGTTACAGACCCAGAGACACTGTACCTACAGTCCCCATACCTCGTCCAGGGTTGGGTCACCAGATCCTCTGTCCTCCCTGAATGTCTGCAGCAGTTCACAACACAACCTCCAGAAAACCATCCACAGCACCTCCACTAACTTTACAAAAGCAGAAGTAAGTCAAAAGCCCCTCACCTGTATGTTGGATGCTGGTCCTTTTAAATAACACTGGAGGGGTTCCTCGTGCTGCTGAATGAATCTTCAGCTGAGAGTGACTACCACAGGCGGTCAGTGGACATGCACAGACCAAGTTTCAAAGAAGTACATCAAAGCTGCTGCTATGGTACATTGACATCACATTCAAATCCACCCTCAAAGGAACAACACATACAAGGTACAATTGAGCGAGAGCACTGCGCAGTTTGGGACACTGTGCAGGGCATAGTAGAGGTGGCCTGCTGTGAAGACCACGCTGACAACACATAGATGATGCGACTGGGCTGGAGCCCCGCCCAGCGTGGGATATTGTGCAGACCGCACTGGAAGTGGCCGGCTGTGCGATTCACATCTCTTTATGGATCCCAATTCTGTACCGTCAGCAGCAGTCATGATGCAGAGTCTAAAAGCGTGGCTCGGGACAGATACAGAGGGAAAGAAATTCACTTTACAAGGAGAACTGAAAAAAGAGTGAAGTCGAAAGTTTGCAGGAATATGTGAAATGGACAGGGGAAAGTGAATAAATGGAAGGGTGAGGCCATGGAGAGATTCAAACACAAGAATGAGAATATTAAAATTAAGGTGCTGCCAGACTGGGAGCCAATGGAGATCAGTGAGCACAGCGGTGATGGGTGATCGGGATTTGGTGTGAGTTAGGATACAGGCAGCAGAGTTCTGGATGGGCTGTGGTTTATGGTGGTTTATAACTGGGAGGGTGACCAGGATAGAATTGGAATAGTCAAGTGTGGATTTAACGGTGACACGGATGAGGGTTTATGCAGCAGATGGGCTGAGGCAGAAATGGAGATGGGTGATTTCACAGAGGTGGTAGTAGGCACACTTGGTTTTGGAGAGAATATGGAGATGAACTCAGCTCAGGCTTAAATGTAACACAGAAGTTGTAAACAGTCTGGTTCAAGCTCAGATATTGGGAAGGGTGGAGTATGTGCTTCCCAGATAGGGGATGGAGTTTGAGATGGAGACCAATGACACTGGCTTCAGTCTTCCCAAAACTTACATTACAGAACAGTATTTCAGTGAAACAGGGTTTACAGATCTCCTAGCCTGAAACAGAGACAGCAACAGTAGCAGAGAGAGTAAATGACAAGCACTGTAATACAGTTGACAATGGTTTATAGAGCTAATAGCTGAAGATATTCACCAGGCATACAACAGCGGCAAGAAGGGCATAGTAAATTACAGGAGCAGTAATGCAGTTAAACATGGTTTAATGAATTAATAGTTGGATAGAGAGACTTACCAGGGACACCAATAATAGCCAGAATGGGATAGTAAATGGATTGAATAATCCTCAATGTGAAATAGATACGATCGTTTAATGAGTACCAATTATAATATGTAGAAAGAGAGTAAATAACCGAGGATAAACTCCTGTCCACCGTTGTAACATTCCAATCTATTGTTCTCAGATTCTGACCCATTGTTGTAACATTCCAATCTATTGTTCTCAGATTCTGACCCATTGTTGTAACATTCCAGTCTTTTGTTCTCAGATTCTGATCTATCCTCTCTCTATCTCTCTGGAGCAGCTGATCTCTGTAAGTGCCGGGGCTGATGTTCCCACTGACACTATGGAATAACACATTGAAAGAAGCCCCTTATTAATAGAAGATGGAAAACACAATTAGGGTCCATGGAGACTGACATTAATTACAGTCACGGAACAAACAGATTCAGTTAACCCTTTTCAATCCAACACTTTTTGTACCACAATAAAGTTGAACATTTACCCAGTCTGGATGGAATGTATGAGGTTCGCTGAGGGAGGGAATGGTGGAAATAGCCGAGGCACTGGCCAGAATCTTCCAATCCCCCTTGGATATGGGCGTGATGAGAGATTTCCACAGGCTTACACCTCTCTGGGTGAAGAAACTTCTCCTCATCTCAGTCCTTGAAAGTTTTACCACGTATCCTTAGACTATGACCCCTGGCTCTGGACTCCCCCACCATCAGGAACATCCTTCCTGCATCTACCCTGACCAGTCATGTCAGAATTTTATAGGTTTCGATGAGATCCCTCCTCACTCTTCTGAATTCCAGTGAATATAGTCCTAACCGACTCAATGACTCCTCATACATCAGTCCCGCTATCCCAGGAATCAGTCTGGTAAAACTCTACTGTACTCCCTCTATAGCAAGAACATCCTTCCTCCGATAAGGAGACCAAAACTACACACAATATTACAAGTGCGGCCTCACCTGTATAATTGCAGCAAAACATCCCTGCTCCTGTACTCGAATCCTCTCGCTATGAAGGTCAACATAACATTTGCCTTTTTCTACCGAATGTTGCATCTGCATGCTTACCTTCAGTGACTGGTGTACGAGAACACCCAGGTGTCGCTGCATATTCCCCTCTCTCAGTTAAATGGTCAGCCATTCAATTGTTTTCCATAATAAATTTCCCTGTTTCTGACTGTAACGGACCAACATTTGGCTTCACCAATTTTTTCCGCTTCACATACCTATAGATACGTTTACAGTCAGTTTTTATGTTCCCTGCAAGCTTCCTCTCGAGCTCCATTTTCCCCTTCTCAATCAATCCCTTGGTGCTCCTTTGCTGAATTTTAAACTGCTCCCAATCCTCAGGTCTGTTGTTTTTCTCTGGGAAATTTATTTGCCTCTTCCTTGGATCTAATGCTATATCTAATTATCCTAGTATGCCATGATTTGGCTGCCTTTTCCGTTTTACTTTTGCGCCAGACAGGAGTAAACAATTGTGGCAGTTCATCAATGTGCTCTTTGAATGTTTGCCATTGCCTTTCCACCGTCATCTCTTTAAGTTGTCAATGTACGATCGACAACTTATGCCTCATACCTTTGTAGCTTACTTTATTAAGATTCACGACTCTCGTCTCAGAATCAATTAGGTCACTCTCCATTGCGATGAAGAATTCTATCATATTATGGTCGCTCATCCCGAGGGATCTCGCACAACTAGATTGTCAATTATTCCTCTCTCATTACACAATAACCAGTCTAGGATAGCCTGTTCTCCAGTTGGTTCCTCAAAGAATTGGCCCCGAAAACCATCCCGTATATTCTCCAGGAATTCCTCCACAATGTATTGTGACCAATTTGATTTGCCCAATCTATATGCAGATTCAAGAAACCCATAATTACAGATGTTCCTTTATCGCATGCGTCTCTAATTTCCTGTTCAATGCCATTCCCAAATTCAGCACTACAGTCTGGGGGTCTATATACAACCCCCACTAACGTTTTCTACCCCTTAGTGTTTCTCAGCTCTACCCATACAGATTCGATATCGTCAGAGCTAATATTCTGCCTCACCATTGCGTTCATTTACTCTTTAATCAGCAAAGCAACTCCACGGGGGTGGAGATAGGCCGTTTTACTGATGGTGTGAATATTTGGCAGGAAGCTCATCTCAAGGCATCTCAGGGTTAACTATGTAACTAAGTCTGTGAGCAGTTTGGCTTAGTCTCAAACATTTACAAAGGAGAGGGATGGAGTGTGTAACTAGGAAATGTTTGGAGCAGAGACAGAAAGCAATGGCTTCAATCTTCTCAATATTTAATTGGCATTGCAGATGTGTGAAGTAATACATTTAGAAAGGATGAATGAAGAGAGACAATACAAGTTAAATGGGACAACTATAAAGATGGTGAAATAACAGAGACACCTGGGATTTGTACACAAATCTTTGAAGGTGGCAGGAAAGGTTAACTTGACAGTTCATAAATGTATGGGATCCTAGGGTTTATAAATAGAGGCAAAAAGAACAAAAGCAAGGACATTATGTGAAACATATATAAAATACTAGTTCAGCTGCACCTGGAGTCTTGTGTCGAATACTGGGAACCACACTTTAGGGAGGACATGAAGCCTTCGGAGAGGGTACAGAACTGTTTTACTAGTATTTGACAGGGTATGAGGAATTACAGTTATGTAGCTGGGGTTGTTCTGCTTAGAGCAAAGAACTTTCAGAGGAGATTTGATTGAGGTGTTTAACATTCGGAAGGATTTAGATAAATTAAATAAAGAGAAACTATTTCCAATGTCCAAGAGACACAGATTTAAGGCGATTGGTAAAAGAAGCAGATATGAGGATTTTTGTTTCTGAGTGGTTTGGATTTGGAATGCAATGTCTGATAGACTGACGGATACAGATTCAATAGTATATCCCAAAAGGGAATTGGATAAATATCTGAAGGAGAAAAAATGCAAGGATATAGTGAAAGAGCCAGGGAGTGGGACTAACTGGATTGCTCTTTGAAAGGGACAGCACAGACTTGATGGGCCGAATGACCTCATTATGTCTGTGCTATTCTATGAATCTATAATGGTTCCCACCTGGACTTTCACAATATTCCTATCCTTTCACAAGGAGTTTGATCAAGTACCACATAAAAACCGTGTTACCAAATTAGAAACACATGGGATAAAAGGACCAATATCAGCTGTGGTTCAGTTTGTAGCTCTCTCCCCTTTCAGTCACAAGCTTCTAGGATCAAGTGTCACTGCAGGACTTGATCAGAAGAATCAATGCTGACACTGCAGTGCAGTACTGAGGGAGTGTTGCAGTGTCAGAGGTGCAGTCTATCGAATGAAACTTTAAACCAAGTTGCAGTCTGCCCTCTCAGGTGGATGTTAAAGATCCCATCGCACTATGTAGAAGCAGAGCAGGGGAATTATTCCCGGTGTCCTGGTCAATATTTATCCTTAAATCAACATCACAAAAACAGATCTGATCATTCTCACATGACTGCTTGTGGGATCTTGCTGTGCAGAAATAGTCTGCCTGTTTCCTACATTACAAGAGTGACTTCGCTTTAAGAAGTATACATTGGTTGTAAATCACTTTGGGACATGCAGTGGTCATGAAAGGCGTTTCATAAATGGAAGTCTGTTCTTTTATTTTCAATGTCAGCATGTGGGAAATTAGCACAGTGACAGAAAGTAGAGAGTAATGGAGAATGGTTATTGTTCAGTCTGGAGGGAAGTACACAGTGGGGTTCCCCAGGGTCACTGTTGCTGCATGTTAATGCAATGGGCTTGTGTACAGAGGGGATTATGTCTTAGTTTTCACATGGCGGGAAAGTCAAAAATGTTAATAAACAGTGAGAAGGATAGTAACAGACTTCAGGAGGACAGAGACTGACTGGTGAAATGGGCTGGCTGATGGCAAATGTAATTTAACACAGTGAAGTGTGAGGTGAAACATTTGGGTAGGAAGTGCAAGGGAAGGCAACAGAAACAAATGGGTATTGTTTAAATGAGGAGACAGGAACAGAGAGACTTGGTGTGTATTCAGACAGATCTTTGAAGGCCGCACGAAAAGTTGACAAGTTTATGTCTGATATAACAGACATCAGGTAGAAAATACTATTGAGAAGCAGGCAGAACATCGAAGGTCCAGTGGGAAAGTGAAAAAGCAAATAAGAGAAGCAAAGAGTGAGCATGAAAAGAGGCGAGCATTGAAGGAAATCCCAAAGTTTTCTATTGGGATCTAAATAGTAAAAGGGTAGTAAAAGGAACAATGGGGCCGACTCCGGACCATAAAGGGGATTTGCACATGGAGGCAGAGGATATAGCTGAGGTAATAAATGAATAATTTCCATCTGTCTTTACCAAGGAAGAAGATATGGAATCCTTTCCTTTATTAGCCGAGGTATAGAATATACGAGCAGGGAGGTTATGCTAGAATTGTATAACTCATTGGTTAGGACACAACTTGAGTACTGTGTGCAGTTCTGGTCACCTCATGACAGAAAGGATGTAATTGCACCAGAGAGGGTACAAAGGAGATTTATGAGGATGTTGCCTGGACTGGAAAAATGCAGCTCTGAGTAAAGATTGGACAGGCTGGGGTTGTTCTTCTTGGAATAGAGAAGGCTGAGGGGAAATCTGATTGAAATGTACAAAACCGGGAGGGGCCTGGATAGAGTGGAGGTGAAGGGTCTATTCACCTTCGCAAAGAGGTCAGTGACGAGGGGGCATGGAATTAAAGTGATTGGTAGAAAGATTAAAAGGGAGCTGCGGATTTTATTTTTCACCCAGCGGGTGGTGGGAGCCTGGAACTCACTTTCTGAAAGGGTAGTTGAGGCAGAAACCCACAACTCATTCACAAGGTGTCTGGATATGCACCTCAAGTGCTGTAATCTATCAAATGCTGGAAGGTAGGATTGGAATGGATGGATCGTTTTTTGGACAGCATAGACACGATGGGCCAAGTGGTCTCTCTCTGTGCCATAAACTTTCTATGATTCTAAGATGCAACCCAGGCAATGTTGAAAGAGGAGGTAATTCAGACACGAGTGGGGTTTAAAATTGATAAAGAGGAAGTATTAGATAGGCTGTCTGGAATTAAATTGAATAAAACACCAGGACCAGATGAGATGTATCCAAGGATACCGAGGGAAGTGAGGGTGGAAATCGCAGAGGCACTGGACGTAATTTTTCAGTCTTTCTTAGACTTGGCGGTGATGCCAGAGGACTGGAGAATTGTCAACGTTACACCCTTGTTCAAAAAAGGGTGTAAAGATAAAGCCAGCAACTACAGGCCTGTCAGTTAAACTTCGGTGGTGGGAAAACTTCTAGAAAGAAATAATCTTGGACAAAGCTAATAGTCACATGGACAAATGCAAGTTAATTAAACAAGCCAGCATGGACTTCTTGAGAGAACATCATGTTTAACTAATTTGCTGGAGATGTTTGAGGTGGTATCAGAGAGAGTTGATGAGGGCAATTCTGTTGATGTGGTATTGAGTTTGATTTTCACATAACGGTCTATTCAGTTTCAAATGAACCTGCCTCCACCATTCTCAAGCTGTGCATTCCAGACATTTAACTATTCCCTGCATGCAAAAACCTTTTGATACAATGCCACACAACAGACCTGTGAGCAAACTTGTAGCTCATGGAATAAAAGGGACAGTAGCAACATAGATACAAAATTAGCTGAGTGACAGGAAACAAAGTGTAGGATAGTGTAGAACTTCAAAAGGACACACACAAGTTGCTGGAATGGGCAGAGAGGTGGCAGATGAAGTTCAATACTGAGAAATATGAAGTGATTCATGTTGGTAGGAAGAACATGGGGTGACAATATACAATTCTATAGGGTGTGCAGGAGCAGAGGAACCTGTGTGTATATGTGCAGAAGTCATTGAATGCGGCAGAACAGGTTGAGAAAGTGTTTAATAAAGCTTACAGTACCCTGGGCTTTATTAATAGCGGCAGAGAGTACAAGAGCAAGGAAGTTATATTGAACTTATATAAGACACTATTTCAGCCTCAGCTGTGGTATTGCGTCCAGTTCTGGGTGCCACACTTGAGGAAAGACGTGAGGGCATTAGAGAGAGTGCAGAAAAGATTCACCAGAATTATTCCCAGGATGAGGAATTTCAGTTATGAAGGTAGATTTGAGAAGTTCGGACTGTTTTTCTCGGAGAAGGCTGAGAGGTGATTTATTAGAGGTTTCAAAAATCATGAGGTGTCTGGACAGAGTAGATAGAGAGAAACAGTTCCCACTCGTGAAAGGATCGAGAACGAGGGGGCACAGATTTAAAGTCATGGGTAAAAGAAGCAAAGACGACCTGAGGAAAATATTTTTTCACACAGTGTGTGGTTAGAGTCTGGAATGCACTGCCGGAGAGTGTGGTGGAGGCAGGTTCAATTAAAGCTGATTAGATTGTTATATGAAAAGGAAGAATGTTCAGGATTACAGGAAGAAGGCAGGGAACGGCATTCGGTGAATTACTCTTTCGGAGAGCCAGTGCAGATACGAAAGGCTGAATTGGTCCTCCTGTGCTGTAATAATTCTCTGATGTTCTTATTACAGGATGCTGACCAAGGGGACACTGTGATGGGGCTTCTCAGATGGGTGTAATGGTGGAGAATGGGGAATTCATGGCTGGAAAGGGAAGTTGTCCTATGGGAACTGGAATCTTAGCAGGGACTCTCCGACAGCCTGTCCGGGTCCAAGGCATCGAGGAAATATCTTCCCACCCATCCCCTCCTGAGGTGGCCTCCGGATTCCTGGTGCCAATGCCTGTGTCCTCATGATGGTGATGATATGAAGGGTGCAGCAGAACACCATGAACTCAGACACCTGCTCCAGTGTGTACTGGAGGGCTCTCCCCGAGCGGTTCAGACATCGGAAGCATTGCTTCATCACACCGATGGTCTGTTCCACCATGTTCCTGGCGACTCCATTGCTCACATTATACACATGTTAATTGCGTAACTAACGGTTGACGGTGGGAGGTGGTTTGGGGGTGTGGAAACATGGGCTGTGTCTAGAGGGGTTTCATTCATCTCCAAGGAGCCACATTCTGGTTCTTCATGGAGCCCCGATGTGTTGGGACCGGCTGGCTGCTTCAGAATGAAGGTATGGTGGCTGCTGCCAGGATCGTGGACATTCACCAACATGACGGACTGGCCATGCTAACACACCAACTGTACATTAATGGAGTGAAAGTTCTTTCAGTTCCTGTACCTCAACCCAGGGGTTGACATGGGGTCCCCGCAGAGCCACCGACACCATCAGGAATCCCGCTATCCTGACAAAGCCACGGAATCTCTCATCCTGCTTCTCCCTGCTGAGGGAGAAATTGATGACATAGATGGTCACCCTCACTTCCCAGAATTATCAATGGACAACACACAGGCCTAGTAACTACTGGCCAGTTAGTTTAGCATCAGTTGTGAGGACCGTTTTAGAAGCAATAATCAGGGGAAAAGGACAACACACACTTGGAGAGGTTGAGTTAATTAAGGATTGTCAGCACGGATTTCTAAAAGGCAGATCATGCTTGATGAACTAATTGAATTTATTTAGAAAATCAGAGAAGGTTGATGAAGGGAATGTGGTGGATGTTGTCTAGTGGATTGTATGAAATTATTTGACGAAGAACCACACAGAAGCTTGGTTAACAAAATTGAACCTCATGGAAAAGTATCCATTTGGATCAAAAATTGACCAATGGACATAAAAAAGAGAAATGTGTTAAATGGTTGTTTTTCAGACTGGAGGATGGTAGACAGTGATGTTCCCCAAGGGTCAGTGCTTAGGACCACTGCTTGTTTTTTTGCTATATATAAGTTACATGGATCTTGGAATACAGAGTAGAATTTCAAAAATTTCTTATGATACCAATCTTGGAGGTGTGGTAAACATTGAGGATGTTGCAAACCACCCGTAGCAGGATATAAATAGGCTAGCAGAATGGACAGAGAAGTGGCAGGTGGAATTTCATACAACGGAGTGTGAGATGATGTATTTTGTCAGAAGGAATAGGAAGGTAATATAGACTTAATGACACAGTTCTAAAGATTGTGCAGGGACAGAGCGACCTGGGGCTGCATATGCATTGATATTTGAAATTGGCAGGACATATTAGGAGAGTGTTTAGTGAAGCATATCAGATCTTGGACTTCATCATTAGAGACAATGACTTCAAAAGGATACTGGATGGACACTCGAAGGAGATGATCTTGCAGGGATACGGGGACTGACTGGGAGAGTGGGACTGACTGGATTGTTCCACAGGGAGCGGGCACCGAGGGGCCCAATGGCCTTCTTCTGTGCCATAAATATATCTATCACTCTCTATGACTCTCTGTTTGATATGTCTCCTGCTCCTGCCTGGAAATATTCAGATACATGGAAGTTCACTGAAACTGTGACCTTAACAGCCACAGACAACTCCGTCCTCACTCTGGTGTGAGGCTCCAGGTCATGTTGCATGAGGTGACACAGCTCTGTGACCACCTCCTAATTGAATTGAATCAGAATTACCTCACACACTGCTCCTGGGTTAGGTGTACATAGGAAAAGTGCTCTTGGTAAACCCAGGGTGGGTAAGGCAGAAACCCCTCCTCCTCTAACTTTACAGAGCTTCCCCTCTCTGCAGCCTCTGCTCCATTTGTTGGTCCTGTTACAGACCCTGGGACACTGTAAGGCCGGTGAGCCTTACGTCAGTGGTAGGGAAATTATTAGAGAGGAGTCTTCAGGACAGGATTTGCTCCCATTTGGAAACAAACGAACTTATTAGCGAGAGGCAGCATAGTCTTGTGAAGGGGAGACCGTGTCTTACGAATTTGATTCAGTTTTTTGAGGACGTGACGAAGATGATTGATGAGGGAAGGGCAGTGGATGTTATCTATATGGACTTTAGTAAGGCCTCTGACAAGGTCCCGCATGGCAGACTGGTACAAAAGGTGAAGTCACACGGGATCAGCGGTGAGCTGGCAAGATGGATACAGAAGTGGCTCGGTCATAGAAGACAGAGGGTATCAGTGGATGGGTGTTTTTCTGAATGGAGGGATGTGACTAGTGGTGTTCCGCAGGGATCAGTGCTGGGACGTTTGCTGTTTGTAGTATGTGCAAATGATTTGGAGGAAAATGTAGCTGGTCTGATTAGTAAGTTTGCGGACAACACAAAAGTTGGCGGAGTTGCAGATAATGATGAGGATTGTCAGAAAATACAGCAGGATATGCGTGGCTTGAGAGATGGTGCAGGAGGGAGGGGTTCAGATTTTTGGGACATTGGGACCGGTTCTGGGGGAGGTGGGACTATTGCAAATTGGACGGTCTACACCTGGGCCGGACTGGAACCAATGTCCTTGGGGCTGCTTTTGCTAACGCTGTTGGAGAGGGTTTAAACTAATGTGGCAGGGGGATGGGAACCAAAAGAGGTCAGTAGAGAGTAAGGATGCAGTAACTAAAGCCTGTAAGGAACTAGATAATGAAGTCAGCATGACTAAGGGAAAGAGTAGGCAGGGAGCAGATGATGAAAGCAAAGGGCCTGGTGGTCTGAGGTGTATTTGTTTTAATGCAAGAAGTGTAGTAGGTAAGTCAGATGAACTTAGGGCTTGGATTAGTACCTGGGAGTATGATGTTATTGCTATTACTGAGACTTGGTTAAGGGAAGGGCATGATTGGCAACTAAATATCCCAGGATATCGATGCTTCAGGCGGGATAGAGAGGGAGGTAAAAGGGGTGGAGGAGTTGCATTACTGGTCAAAGAGGATATCACAGCTGTGCTGAAGGAAGGCACTATGGTTGACTCGAGCTGTGAGGCAATATGGGCAGAACTCAGAAATAGGAAGGGTGCGGTAACAATGTTGGGGCTGTTCTACAGGCCTCCCAACAGCGAGCGTGAGATAGAGGTACAAATATGTAAACAGATTATGGAAAGATGTAGGAGCAACGGGGTGGTGGTGATAGGAGATCTTAATTTTCCCAACATTGACTGGGATTCACTTAGTGTTAGAGGTCTAGATGGAGCAGAATTTGTAAGGAGCATCCAGGAGGGTTTTCTAGAGCAGTATGTAAATAGTCCAACTCGGGAAGGGGCCATACTGGACCTGGTGTTGGGAAATGAGCCGGGCCAGGTGGTTGACGTTTCAGTAGGGGACTACTTTGGGAATAGTGATCACAATTCCGTAAGCTTTAAAATACTCATGGACAAAGACGAGAGTGGTCCTAAAGGAAGAGTGCTAAATTGGGGGAAGGCCAACTATACCAAAATTCGGTCGGAGCTGGGGAATGTAGATTGGGAGCAGCTGTTTGAAGGTAAATCCACATTTGATATGTGGGAGACTTTTAAAGAGAGGTTGATTAGCGTGCAGGAGAAACATGTTCCTGTGAAAATGAGGGGTAGAAATGGCAAGATTAGGGAACCATGGATGACAGGTGAAATTGTGAGACTAGCTAAGAGGAAAAAGGAAGCAGACATAAGGTCTAGGCAGCTGCAGAAAGACGAAGCTTTGAAAGAATATCGGGATTGTAGGCACAATCTGAAACGAGGAATTAAGAGGGCTAAAAGGGGTCATGAAATATCTTTAGCAAACAGGGTTAAGGAAAATCCCAAAGCCTTTTATTCATATATAAGGAGCAAGAGAGTAACTAGAGAAAGGATTGGCCCACTCAAGGACAAAGGAGGAAAGTTATGCGTGGAGTCAGAGAAAATGGGTGAGATTCTAAACGAGTACTTTGCATCGGTAGTCACCGAGGAGAGGGACATGACGGATGTTGAGGTTAGGGACAGATGTTTGATTACTCTAGGTCAAGTCGGCATAAGGAGCGAGGAAGTGTTGGGTATTCTAAAAGGCATTAAGGTGGACAAGTCCCCAGGTCCGGATGGAATCTGTCCCAGGTTACTGTGGGAAGCGAGAGAGGAAATAGTTGGGGCCTTAACAGATATCTTTGCAACATCCTTAAACACGGGTGAGGTCCCGGAGGACTGGAGAATTGCTAATGTTGTCCCCTTGTTTAAGAAGGGTAGCAGGGAAAATCCAGGTAATTATAGACCGGTGAGCCTGACGTCAGTGGTAGGGAAGTTGCTGGAGAAGATACTGATGGATAGCATCTATTCCCATTTGTAAGAAAATGGGCTTATCAGTGATAGGCAACATGGTTTTGTGCAGGGAAGGTCATGTCTTATCAACTTAATAGAATTCTTTGAGGAAGTGACAAAGTTGATTGATGAGGGAAGGGCTGTAGATGTCATATACATGGACTTCAGTAAGGCGTTTGATAAGGTTCCCCATGGTAGGCTGATGGAGAAAGTGAAGGCGCATGGGGTCCAAGGTGTACTAGCTAGATGGATAAAGAACTGGCTGGGCAACAGGAGACAGAGAGTAGCAGTGGAAGGGAGTTTCTCAAAATGGAGACGTGTGACCAGTGGTGTTCCACAGGGATCCGTGCTGGGACCACTGTTGTTTGTGATATACATAAATGATTTGGAGGAAAGTATAGGTGGTCTGATTCGGAAGTTTGCAGACGACACTAAGATTGGTGGAGTAGCAGATACTGAAGGGGACTGTCAGAGAATACAGCAGAATATAGATAGATTGGAGAGTTGGGCAGAAAAATGGCAGATGGAGTTCAATCAGGGCAAATGCGAGGTGATGCATTTTGGAAGATCCAATTCAAGAGTGAACTACACAGTAAATGGAAAAGTCCTGGGGAAAATTGATGTCCAGAGAGATTTGGGTGTTCAGGTACATTGTTCCCTGAAGCTGGCAACGCAGGTCAATAGAGTGGTCAAGAAGGCATACGGCATGCTTTCCTTCATCGGACTGGGTATTGAGTACAAGAGTTGGCAGGTCATGTTACAGTTGTATAGGACTTTGGTTCGGCCACATTTGGAATACTGCGTGCAGTTCTGGTCGCCACATTACCAAAAGGATGTGGATGCTTTGGAGAGGGTGCAGAGGAGATTCACCAGGATGTTGCCTGGTATGGAGGGCGCTAGCTATGAAGAGAGGTTGAGTAGATTAGGATTATTTTCAATAGAAAGATGGAAGTTGAGGGGGAACCTGATTGAGGTGTACAAAATCATGAGAGGTATAGACAGAGTGGATAGCAAGAAGCTTTTTCCCAGAGTGGGGGATTCAATTACAAGGGGACACGAGTTCAAAGTGAAAGGGGAAAAGTTTAGGGTGGATATGCGTGGAACTTCCTTTCGGCAGAGGGTGGTGGGTGCATGGAACGCTTTGCCAGCGGAAGTGGTAGACGCGGGTACGATAGCGTCTTTTAAGATGTATCTAGACAGATACATGAATGGGCAGTAAGTAAAGAGATACAAACCCTTAGAAAATAGGCGACAGGTTTAGATTGAGGATTTGGATCGGCGTAGGCTTGGAGGGCCAAAGGGCCTGTTCCTGTGCTGTAATTTTCTTTGTTCTTTGTTCTTTGTAAATTACAGGAGCAGTAATGCTGTTAAAATTGGTTTATAGAATTAATATCTAGATAGAGAGACTTACCAGGGACACCAATAATAGCCAGGATGGGATAGTAAATGTATTGAATAATCTTCAGTGCGAGATGGATACGAGTGTTTAATGACATCCAATCATAATATGTAGAAAGGTAGTAAAGATCCGAGGATAAACTCCTGTCCATTGTTGTAACATTCCAGTCATTTGTTCTCAGATTCTGATCTATCCTTTCTCTCTCTCTGGAGCTGCTGATCTCTGTTGTGCCGGGGTTGATGTTCCAGCTGAAACTATGGGACAACACATGGGAGCCCCTTATTAATAGAAGATGGAAAACCTCCAGTGACACAATTAGGGTCCATTGGGATTGACATTAATTACAGACACTGAACAAACAGATTCAGTTAACCCTTTTCAATACAGCATTTTTGTATCACAATAAAGTAGATCATTTACCCAGTCTGGATGGGATGCATGTGGGTTGCTGAGGGATGGAATGGTGGAAGTAGCAGAGGCACTGGCCAGCATATTCCAATCCCTCTTGTACATGGGAGTGATAACGTAATTTCACTGGCTCACCACTCTCTGGGTGTTGAAATTTCTCCTCATTTCAGTCCTGAAAAGTTTACCCCGTATCCTTCGACTATGACCCCTGGTTCTGGTCTCCCCCACCATCGGGAGCATCCTTCCTACAACTACCCTGTCAAGTCCTGTTCGAATTTTATAGGTTTCTATGAGATCCCTCTTCACTCTTCCGAACTCCAGCGAATATAATCCTAACTCTCCTCATACATCAGTCCCGCCATCCCAGGAATCAGTCTGATAAACCTTTGTTGCACTTTCTCTATAGCAGGAACATCCTTTCTCGGAGAAGGAGACCACAACTGCACACAATATTCCAAGTGCGGCCTCACCAAGGCCCTGTATAATTGCAGGAAGACATCCCTGCTCCTGTACTCGAATCCTGTCTCTCTGAAGGCCAACATAACATTCGCCTTTTTCTACCGCCTGTTGCACCTGCAAGCTTACCTTCAGTGACTGGTGTACGAGAACACCCAGGTCTCGTTGCATATTGCCCTCTCTCAGTTTATAGCAGTTCACATAATAATCTGCCTTCCTGTTTTTGCTACCAAAGTGGATAATCTCACATTTATTCACATTATACTGCATCTGCCATGCAATAGCTCACTCACTCAACTTGTCCAAATCACCCTGAAGCCACTCTGCATCCTCCTCACAACTCACCCTCCCACCCAGTTCTGTGTCTTCTGAAAATTTGGAGATATTACATTTAGTTCCTTCATCTAAATCATTAATATAGAGTGTGAATAGCTGGGGTCCTAGCACCGATCCCTGTGGTACCCCACTAATCACTGCCTGCCTTTTGGAAAAAGATCCGTTTATCACTACTCTTTTTTTCCATCTGCCAACCACTAACCCCATGCGCTTTAATTTTACACACTAATCTCTTATGTGGGACTTTGTCGAAAGCATTCTGAAAGTCCAAATAAACCACATTCTCTGGCTCCCCCTCATCCACTCTGTTAGTTACATACTCGAATAGTCTGATAGATTTATCAAGCATGATTTCCCTTTCGTAAACCCATGCTGACTCTATCCGTTTCTAACACTGTTCTCCAAGTGCTCTGTCACACAAACTTTGATAATGGACTCTAGAACTTTCCCCACTACCGACGTCAGGCTGACTTGTCTATAATGCCCTGCTTTATTTCTACCTCCCTTTTTAAATGGTGGGGTTACATTAGCTGCCCACCAATCAGCTGGAACTGTTCCAAAGTCGAGAGAAGCTTGAAAGATGACCACCAAAGCATCCACTATTTTTAGGTCACTTCCTTAAGTAATCTGGGATGTAGATTATCAGGCCCTGAGGATTTATCAGCCTTCAATACCATCAACTTCCCCAACACAATTTCTCTACTAATACTGATTTCCTTCGGTTCCTTCCTCTCACTAAACCCTGTGTTCCCCAACATTTCTGGTAAGATATTTGTGCCATCCTTTCTGAAGACAGAATCAAAGTCTGCATTTAGTTGGTTAGCCATTTCTTTGTTTCCCATAATAAATTCCCATGTTTCTAACTGTAAGGAGCTACATTTGTCTTAACCAATCCTTTCCTCTTCACATACCTACAGAAACCTTTACAGTCAGGTTGTATGTTCCCCGCAAGCTTACTCGTGTACTTTATTTCCCCCTTATTACTCAATCACTTGGTCCTCCTTTGCTGAATTCTAAACTGCTCCCAATCCTCAGGTCTGTTGTTTCTTTCTGGCGAATGTATATGCCTCTTCCGTGAATCCAATACTATCTCTAATTTTCCTTGTAACCCATGGTTTGGCTACCTTTCCCATTTTACCTTTGCGCCAGACAGGAGTAAACAATTGTTGCAGTTCATCAATGCACTCTTTGAATATTGCCATTGCCTTTCCACCATCATCCCTTTAAGTAACGTTTCCCAATCCATCAGAGCCAACTCGTGCCTCATACCTTCATACTTTTCTTTATTAAGATTCACGACCCTAGTCTCAAAATCAACTACGTCACTCTCCATCTTAGAGTCATAGATTCGTACAGCATAGAAACAGGCCCTTCGGCCCACTGCGTCCATGCCGACCATAATGCCGATCTATACTGATTCCACGTGCCTGCATTAATTCCATATCCGTCTATGCTTTGCTCATTCAAATACCTGTCCAGATGACTCTTAAATGTGGCTACTGTTCCTGCCTCCACCACCTCCTCTGGCAGCTCATTCCAGATATGCACTATTCTTTGTGTGAAAAATGTACCCTTTTAATCCCCTTTTATCCTCCTCCCTTTCATCTTAAATCTATGCCCTCTAGTTTTAGTCACCCCTGCCATGGGAAACAGACTCTGGCTACCTGCTCTATCTATGCCTGTCATAATTTTATATACCTCCATCATGTTCCCTCTCAGCCGTCTTTGCTCCAGGGAAAACAGACCCAGCCTACCCAATCTCTCTTTATAACTCAAGCCCTCCAAACCAGGCAACATCCTTATGAATCTTTTCTGCACCGTCTCTTGCTTAATCACATCTTTCCTGTAGTGCTGCGACTAGAACTGCACACTGTACTCCAAATGCGGAATAACCAATGTTATGTACAACTGTAACATGACGTCCCAACTCTTGTACTCCATGCCGCAGTTGATGGAGACAAGCATGCCATACACCTTATTCACCACCCAGTCTACCTGTGTTGTCACATTCAGGGAACTATGCACTTGCACCCCAAGGTCTCTCTTCTCAACAACACTCCCCAGGCCCTGTCATTCACTGGTTATGTCCTGCCCTGGTTTAACTTCCCAAAATGCATCACCTCGCACTTGACTGCATTAAATTCCATTTGCCAATCCATTGCCCACTTTCCAAGTTTATCTGTATCCTGTTGTAACCTTAGACAACCTTCTTCACTTTCTACTATTCCATCAATTTTTGTGTCATCTGCAAACTTACCAATCATGCCCCCTACATTCATATCCAAGTCATTAATATATATGACAAACAAGAGAGGGCCCAGAACCGATCCCTGCGGCACACCACTGGACACTGGCCTCCAATCTGAAAAACAACCCTCCACTTCCACCCTCTGCCTCCTATTACCAAACCAATTTTGAATCCAATTGGCTAGCACACCCTGGATCCCATGTGTTCGAACCTTCTGGACCAGCCGACCATGCGGGACCTTGTCAAAGGCCTTGCTAAAGTCCATGTAAACAACGTCCATCGCCCTGCCCTCGTCAATCCTCTTGGTCACCTCCTCAAAAAACTCAATCAAATTCCTGAGACATGATTCCCATGCACAAAGCCATGCTGAATATCTCTAATCAGATGTTGCCTTTCCAAATGCATATAAATCCTGTCTGTCTGAATCCCTTCCAATAACTTTCCCACCACTCATGTAAGGCTCACTGGCATGCAGATCCCTAGCTTATCACTGCTGCCCTTATTAAATAAAGGCACAACATTAGCTATCCTCCGGTCTTCCGGTACCCCACCCGTGGCTAACGATAATGTAGAAATCTCTGCTCGGGCTCCAGGAATATCCTTCCTTTCTTGCCATAGCATCCTAGGATACACCTGGTCAGGCCCTCGGGATTTATCTACCTTAATGCGCTTCAGAACCTCCAACACATCCTCCTTTGTAATGTTGATATGCTCCAGGATATCGCTGTTCCCTCCCTTGAACTCACTAGCTTCCATGTCGTCTCCATGGTAAATAAAAACGAGAAGTATTAATTTAAGACCTCGCCCATTTCCCGTGGCTCCACACATAGATTACCACACTGATCCTTAAGGGGACCTACTCTCCCCCTCGCGTCCCTTTTCCTCTCAATATACTTATAAAATATTTTACGATTCTCCTTTAGCTTATCTGCCAGCGACATCTCATGGTCCCTTTTCACCCTCCTAATTTCCTTATTAAGAGTACTCCTACATCCCCTGTACTCCTCGAGGGACTCGTTTGATCCCCACTGTCTGTACCTGACATATGCCTCCTCCTTTGTCCTGACCAGAACCTCAACATCCCTTGTCAACCAAGGTTCCCAAAACTTGCCAGCCTTGCCTTTGCATCTAACAGGAATATGCCAGCACATAACTATTCCTTTCTCACTTTTAAAAGCCTCCCACTTGCCGGACGTCCCTTTACCTGTAAACCGTATCTGCCATTCAACTTTTGAGAGTTCCTGTCTGATGCCATCGAAATGAACCTTCCTCCAATTTGGGACTTCAACCTGAGGACCAGTCCTATCCTCTTCCATAACTATCTTGAAGCTCATAGAGTTATTGTCACTGGTCCTAAAGTGCTCCCCCACTGACACATCATCTACCTGCCCATCTACATTTCCTAAGAGGAGGTCGAGTGCAGCCTTTTCTCTAGTAGAGCCATCAACATACTGCTTCAGAAAACTATCCTCGTCACACTTAACAAATTCTTGCCCATCTGATCCCTCAGCACTAAGCCAGTCCCAGTCAATATTAGGTAAGTTAAAATCACTTACTATTACAACCTTATAATTCCTACACCTATCTGTGATTTCCCGACATATGTGCTCCTCCAATTGAGCTGCCAGTCTTGCCTATCCCTCAACCACGTTTCTGTAATAGCTACAATATCACATTCCCATGTACTGACCCATGCTCTGAGTTCATCTGCCTTACCTGTAAGGCCTCTTACATTCTAGTACATGCAGTTTAGCCTACCAGATCTTCCACGCTCCCTGTCCTGCCACTGCCCGGCCTGCCTACTGGACTTTCTTGCATTAACCTCTACATTTACCTCAACTATCTCATCGGAGAGACTACTACTTTGAGTCCTATCCCCCTGCAAGACTAGTTTAAACCCTCCCGAGTAGTACTAACAAACCTCCCCGCAAGGATATTGATTCCCTTCCAGTTTAGATGCAATCCGACCCTCTTCAACAGGTCACCTCTGCACCAGAAGAGATCCCAATGATCCAAGTAGCTGAAGCCCTCCCGCCTACACCAGCTCTTCAGCCACACATTCCTTTGCCTAATCCTCCTATTCCTACCCTCACTAGCACGTGGCACAGGGAGTAATCCTGAGATTCTTCTTCTTCTTTGGGCCTCCTAGTCTCGAGAAACAATGGATACGCGCCTGGAGGTGGTCAGTGGTGTGTGGAGCAGCTCCTGGAGTGGCTATAAAGGCGTATTCTAGAGTGACAGGCTCTTCCACAGATGCTGCAGAAAAAATTGTTTGTCGGAGCTGTTACACAGTTGGCTCTCCCCTTGCGCTTCTGTCTTTTTTCCTGCCAACTGCTAAGTCTCTTCGACTCGCCACACTTTAGCCCTGCCTTAATTGCTGCCCGCCAGCTCTGGCGATCGCTGGCAACTGACTCCCACAACTTGTGATCTTTGTCAAAGGACTTCATGTCGCGTTTGCAGACGTCTTTAAAGCGGAGATGCGGACGGCTGGTGGGTCTGATACCAGTGACGAGCTCGCTGTACAATGTGTCTTTGGGGATCCTGCCAACTTCCATGTGTCTCACATGGCCAAGCCATCTCAAGCGCCGCTGACTCAGTAGTGTGTATAAGCTGGGGATGTTGGCCGCCTCGAGGACTTCTGTGTTGGAGATACGGTCCTGCCACCTGATGCCAAGTATTCTCCGGAGGCAGCGAAGATGGAATGAATTGAGAGTTGCTGTTGGCTGACATACGTTGTCCAGGCCTCGCTGCCAAAGAGCAAGGTACTGAGGACACAGGCTTGATACACTCGGAGTTTTGTGTTCCGTGTCAGTGCGCCATTTTCCCACACTCTCTTGGCCAGTCTGGACATAGCAGTGGAAGCTTTTCCCATGCGTTGTTGATTTATTTTTAGAGATACAGCACTGAAACAGGCCCTTCGGCCCACCGAGTCTGTGCCAACCATCAACCACCCACTGATACTAATCCTACACTATACCATATTCCAACCACATCCCCACCTGTCCCTATATTTCCCTACCACCTACCTCCACTAGGGGCAATTTTATAATGGCCAATTTACCTATCAACCTGCAAGTCTTTGGCATGTGGGAGGAAACCGGAGCAGCCGGAGGAAACCCACGCAGACACAGGGAGAACTTGCAAACGCCACACATTTCTGCATCTAGAGACAGGTTACTGGTGATAGTTGAGCCTAGGTAGGTGAACTCTTGAACCACTTCCAGAGCGTGGTCGCCAATATTGATGGATGGAGCATTTCTGACGTCCTGTCCCATGATGTTCGTTTTCTTGAGGCTGATGATTAGGCCAAATCCTGGGAGTAACCCTAGAGGTTCTACTTTTTAACCTTCTGCCTAACTCCCTATATTCACTGTGCAGGACCTTATCTCTCTTCCTGTGTATATCGTTAGCACCAATATGGACCACGACCTCTGGCTGCTCACTCTCCCCTTTCAGAATTTCCTGCAGCCACTCCGAGACATCCTTGACCCTAGCAGCAGGGAGGCAACATATCATCCTGGTGCCTCTTTTGCGGCCACAGAAACGCCTACCTGCACCCTCTACGATAGAATCCCCTATCATGATAGCTCTTCCACTCCTTTTCCTCCCCTGCTGTGCAGCAGAGCCCTCTGTGGTCCCATGGGCCTGGCTGTTGCCGCTTTCCCCTGGGAGGTCACCCCCCCAACAGTATCCAAAGTGGTCGATCTGTTTGAGAGCGGGGTGGCCACAAGAGACTCCTGCACTACCTGCCTGTGCCTACTACTCTGTCTGGTGGTCACCCATCGCTTTTCTGCCTGTGCAGCTATTACCTGCGGTGTGACCAACTCGCTAAACATGTTATCCACGACTTCCTCAGCATTACGGATGCTCCACAGTGATTTCACCCGCAGCTCCATCTCCGTAATGTGGGTAACCAGCAGCTGCAGATGGATACACTTCCTGCACACATGGTCACCAGGGACACTGGGAGCATCCCTGATTTCCCACATAGCGCAGGAGGAAAATCACGGGGCTGAGCTCTCCTGTCATGACCTACCCTTAGATTAATTAGTTACACCCTTAATTTAAAAAATACTAATTACATGAGGGGCCTTGTTCTGCCCACTTCAATCTAAGGTTCTTAATAATTAAAAAAAGAAACACTTCAGTAGTACTCACCTGATCACCAGAGTTTTTTTCCACAAAAATAAACTTTTCACTTTTTTAAAGATATCTACATGCACTAACAGCTGCTACTCACCCAACCAATCAGCTTGCAACTCTCCTCTGACGTCACTGTTGGCGTTCTTCCTGAAGAACTCTATTATATTATGGTCGCTCATCCTCAAGGGATTTCACACAACTAGATTGTCAATTATTCCTCTCTCTTTACACAATACCCAGTCTGGGATGGCCTGTTCTCTAGTTGGTTCCTCAAAGTATTGGTCCAGAAAACCATCCCATATACATTCCATGAATTCCTCCTCTACGTTATTGTGACAAATTTGATTTGACCAATCTATATGCAGATTAAACTCACCCATAATTACAGATGTTGCTTTATCGCATGCATCTCTAATTTCCTGTTTAAGACCATTCCCACATCACCACCACAGTTTGGGGGTCTATATATAACACCCACTCACGTTTTATGCCCCTTAGTGTTTCGCAGCTCTACCAATACAGACTCCACATCATCAGAGCTAATATCCTTCCTCACTATTGCGTTAATTTCCTTTTTAACCTGCAATGCAACTCCACCGTGGGTGGAAATAAGCCGTTTTACTGATGGTGTGAATATTTGGTCGGAAGCCCATCGCCAGGCATCTCAGGGTTAACTATGTAACCACGTTTCTGAACAGTTTGACTTCGTCTCAAGCATTTACAAAGGAGAGGGATGGAGTGTGTAGCTAGGAAATGTTTGGAGTGGAGACAGAAAACAATGGCTTCAATCTTCTCAATATTTAATTGACATTGCAGATGTGTGAGGTAATACATTTTGAAAGGATGAATGAGGAGAGACAATACAAGTTAAATGGTACAACTATAAAGGTGGTGAAATAACAGAGACACTTGGGGTATTTGTACACAAATCTTTGAAGGTGGCAGGAAAGGTTAACTAGACAGTTAATAAATATATGGCATTCTCGGGTTTATAAATAGAGGCAAAAGGAACAAAAGCAAGGACATTATGTGAAACATATATAAAATACTAGTTCAGCTGCACCTGGAGTC
The DNA here is from genome assembly GCF_036365525.1 of Heterodontus francisci. Taxonomy (NCBI): domain Eukaryota; kingdom Metazoa; phylum Chordata; class Chondrichthyes; order Heterodontiformes; family Heterodontidae; genus Heterodontus; species Heterodontus francisci. The sequence goes on from NW_027142065.1 coordinate 1,237,351, forward strand.
TTGTGTCGAATACTGGGAACCACACTTTAGGAAGGACATGAATCCTTCGGAGAGGGTACAGAACTGTTTTACGAGAATTTGTGCAGGCATGAGGGATTACAGTTATGGAGCTGGGGTTGTTCTGCTTAGAGCAGAGAACTTTCAGAGGAGATTTAATTGAGCTGTTTAACATTAGGAAGGGTTTAGATAAATTAAATAAAGAGAAACTGTTTCCAATATCCAAGGGACCGGTAATCAGAGACATAGATTTAAGGCGATTGGTAAAAGAAGCAGACATGAGGATTTTTGTTTCTGAGTGGTTTGGATTTGGGATGCACTCTCTGATAAGCTGATGGATACAGATTCAATAGTTGATCCCAAAAGGGAATTGGATAAATATCTGAAGGAGAAAAAATGTTAGGATATAGTGAAAGAGTCAGGGAGTGGGAGTAACTGGATTGCTCTTTGAAAGGGCCAGCACTGACTTGATGGGCCGAATGACATCATTCAGGACTGTGCTATTCTATGATTCTATGATTGTTCCTGTCTGTACTTTCCCAATATTCCTATCCTTTCAGCAGCTGTTTGATAAAGTAGCACATAACAGCAGTGTTACCGAATTAGAAACACATGGGATTAAAGGACCATGTCAGCCGTGGCTCAGTTTGTCGTTCTCTCCCCTTTCAGTCACAAGCTTCTAGGATCAAGTGTCACTGCAGGACTTGATGACAAGAATCAAGGCTGACACTGCAGTCCTGTACTGAGGGAGTGCTGCACTGTCCGAGGTGCCGCCTCATCAAATAAAAGGTAAAGCCAGGCCCCGTCTGCCCTCTCAAGTGGATGTAAAGATCCTATGGAATTATTTAGAAGGTCAGGGGAATTATTCCCAGTTTCCTGGTCAACATTTACCCCTCAAATTAACATTACAAAAACAGATCTGATCATGATCACACTGCCACTTGTGGGATCTTGCTGTGCGGAAATTGGCTGTGTTTTTCCTGCATTCCAAGACAGACAAAACGGTAAAAGGTACTCGTTAGTTGTAAGTCGCTTTGCGACATGCAGTGGTCATGAAGGCGTTACATAAATGGAAGTCCTTTTTTTTATTTTCAATGTCAGCATGCAGGAAATTAGGTCAGTGACAGAAAGCAGAGAGCAGCGGAGAATGGTTGTTGTTTAGTCTGGAGGGAAGTACAAAGTGCGGTTCCCCAGGGTCACTGTTGGAATCACTGTTGATGTATGTTAATGCAATGGGCTTGTGTACAGAGAGGACAATTTCAACGTTTTCAGAGGGCAGGAATCTCAGAAATGTTAATAAACAGTGTGATGGATAGTAACAGACTTCAGCAGGACAGAGACTGACTGGTGAAATGGACAGGAACATGGCAGATGTAATTTAACACAGTGAAGTGTGAAGTGAGACATTTGGGTAGGACGCATGAGGAGAAACAATATAAATTCAATGGTACCATTATAAAGTGGGTGCAGGATTAGAGAGACTGGGGGTGGACACACACACAGATCTTTGAATGTAACATGTAGTGTCCTTGGTGTTAGAGAGAGAGGCACAGAGTAATAAAACTCAGGAGGAAATGCTGATGTTCATCCATCATTGGTTAGGTCCCAGCTGGAGAATTGTGTCCAATTCTGATCACCACACTTTGGTAAGGATGTCAAGCACTTAGTGAATATACTGAGGTGATTTACAAGAATGGTACCAGGTATCTGGGAATTCAGTTACGTGGAGAGATTGGAAAAGCTGGGATTGTTCTCTTCTGAGCAGTGAAGGGTAAGGAGAGATTTAATATAGAATTCAAAATCATGAAGGGTCTTGATAGGTTAATTAATGTGAAACTGTTTCCAGTGTCAGAAAGTTCAGTATTAAGAAGACACAGATTGAAGGTAATTGACAAAGAACCAAAGGTGAAATGAGGAGAATTTTCTTACTCAGTAAGTTGTTGGGATGTGGGATTCACTGCCTGAAAACATGGTGGAAGCAGATTCAATAATATCTTTCAAAAGATAATTCAGCAAATACATGAATTGGAATTTAAAAAGCTGGGGAGTGAGTCAAAAGGAGGAGAGAGGAACTAATTTGATATCTCTTTCAAAGAGACTGCACTGACACAATGGGCCGAATATCCTCCTTCTGTGCGTAGGGTTTGTGATTCATGATCTGCCCGTGCCGGTACTTGTTGAGGCAGGTGACACACAAATCTCCTGCTTTCTCCTCATTTCCATGAATTCTACTTGCTGCCCAGGGTGACCCACGCTGATGTCTGTCTGCACATTAACTGGGAGCGAAGTGTGCGTGAGGCTGGCTCGTGTTTCAGCCAGCATTCAGATTTTAAAGGCAGACTGTCCCTCTTAAAGGGAAGCTGCACTGAATCACAGGAGGCTGCGTGTGCTGCTGGTGCTGCTGACTGTGAATTCTGCAATAGGAAACAAGGTAAATGGAATACTAGGACTGAGAGAGGCATCTGCAGTTCACGGATGTGGTGCTGGAGGCCTTAGTCATGGAGGGGAACAGGAGGAGGGAGGCCATGTTTTCATAGCGTGGGGCCGAGGCCCTCAAGTAACACTCTCCGAAGGGAATGGGAGCAGGTGGCCTGGGAGGTCAATGCAAGAAGTCCGGCCCCGAGGACCTGGCAGCAGAGTTGGAAGAAGTTTAATGAGCTCACACGGGTGATCAATGTCGGTGAATTCATCTCCACATGGCATCTCCTACCCCCAACACAACCAACGTCTCACACTGCTCAATGTACCACACCCCCATCACTCACCCATCAGCAATCCCTAACACTCAGGACTCACACCTAACATTCACTTACTCCACCTCACCCTCACACATCTTCCACTGGTGCCAGCCTCGCACCCACCTCTCAATGCCTCCACAAACCTCCAGCTATTCAGCTATGGTAGGCAAATCACCCAAACACAGTGAAACACAATCACTGCCATTCTGCTCTCTCTCTTACAGGACAAGGTGGCCCATAATCACAGGGAGCAGCAGTGTTCCGGCGAGGGCCAGGCATACCTTCATCCCCTGAGCCTGAGGGAGGAGATGGTTCTTCACATCATGGGACCGGCTGTGACAGAGCCCGTAACATCCGGCATCACCGACAGTATTCAGGATGATGCTGTGCTCCTGCCTTATGTCCCTTCTTAACTCCCACCTCCCCCTCATCCTGCTGTCTGGGATGATGTACAAGCTTCAGATGGTGGGACCATTGACCTCCTGCTTTCCATCCCACCCTCAATCCCTCACCCCAACTTTCCCCTTCTAATGTTATACTTTCCAATGATAACCCAAAACTACCAGCTTCCCAGTCACAGCAGCTCCAGGAGACAGAGAGAGAGCAGCAGCACAGCACTGATGGCGAAGCGCCATCACTTGGTCTAATACTCACAGCCAACAGTTCAAATACTTACACTGTGTGTGCTTTAGAGGGTGGTATAGAGTCGGAATCTACACGTGGTGAGTCACCGAGCACAAGTGAGCTGCAGCCAGGCCAGGGGGAAAGGATAGTCCATGTGTCAGCTCACCAGAGGGCGAGGTCACAAACGAGTTATAATACACAGGACTCAGATATGAACATTGCTGGAACTGCATACAGGAGAATGCTGATGGACATGTACACTGAGATACTTTGTCCATTGACAGGCCTGTCAGACAGTCTGTTATCACTGTCAAGGAACATGGAGGAGTCCGGCTCCAAGATGGCACAGGACATTGCACAGAGATTGAAGCCCATTCTTTCCCCTGTGGAAGTGGTCACTAACTCCATGACATCACTCGCAGACCCAGCCATGATACTGCATCTGGTAACCATTGTCTCAGCTTCCACTGCAGCACAGACGGCAGACACCCAACGTCTCAGTGCTGCAATGGAAGCTCAGACTGAGGTCATGAGATCCATGCTTGCTGCCATGCAGGATCAAGCTTCTCTGGTGGGTAGGGCAGAGCCCCCTCCTCTTGCCTCTTGACATAGATTGCCCTCTCTGTAGCCTCTGATCCATCTGTTGGTCATGTTACAGACCCAGAGACACTGTAACTACAGTCCCCAAACCTCGTCCAGAATTGGGTCACAAAGTCCTCTGTCCTGCCTGAATGTCTGCAGCAGCTCACAACACAACGTCCAGAAAAACATCCAAAGCACCTCCACTAACTTTACAATGGCATTAGCAGGTCAATAGCCCCTCACCTGTAAGTTCGATGCCTGGTCCTTTGAAATAACAAGTGACTAACACAGATTGTCAGTGGACATCCACAGACCAAGTTTCAAGGACAGACATCAACATTGTTGCGCTGGTGCACTGACGTCACCTTGAACCCTCCTTACACTAACAGCACATACATAGAACGCCCGGGCAAGTCCCCTGCCCAGCATGGGGCACTGTGTTGGCCACATTAGAAGTGGCCGGCTGTGCAGATAGCATCATTTTATGGATCAAGGTTTCTGTAACATTGGCACCAGCATGGAATTCACAGCCGGGGGAAATAGAGAGAAAAAGCAACTCACTTTCAATGGGGAATTGGGAAAAGAGTTGAAGGCATAAGATTTTCAAGAATATGGGATATGGACAGGGAAATGGGACTAATTGGAGGGGTGAGGCCATGGAGGGATTCAAACACATGAATGAGAATATTTAAATTAAGGTGCTGCCAGACCGGGAGCCAATGTGGATCAGTGAGCACAGGGGTGATGGGTGATCAGGATTTGGGGTGATGGGTGATCGGGATTTGGTGTATATTAGTTTACAGGCAGCAGAGTTCTGGATGGTCTGTGGTTTATGGAGGTTTATAACTGGGAGGGTGACCAGGACAGAATTGGAATAGTCAAGTGTGGATTTAACAAAGGCACAGATGAGGGCTTATGCAGGAGATGGTTTGAGACAGAGGTGGACATGGGTGATATTACAAAAGTGGCAGTAGGCAGGTTAAGTGATGGAGAGAACATGACGATGAACTCAGCTCAGGTATAAATAGAACATAGAGGTTGTAAACTGTCTGTTTCAGCCTCAGACATTGGCTAGTGAGGTCGATATAGACAGTGGATAGGGAGCAGACTTTGTGAGAGAGTTTGAAGACAGAGGCTTTAGTATTCCCAGGATTTACATGACAAGAACACAAGTCAGTGACATATGGTTTATAGATTTAATAGTTGGATACAGAGACTTACCAGGGACACCAATAATAGCGAGGATGGGATAGTAAATCGTTTGAATCATCTTTAGTGCATAATAGATTCGCATTTCTAATGTTCTCCAATAATAATCTGCAGTAACTTCGCCAAACCAATAGGATAAACTCTTGCTGCCCATTTTTGTAAAATTCGAATCTATTGTTCTCAGATTCTGATCAATCCTTTCCCACTCTCTGGAGCTGCTGTTAGTGTGGGGGTGATGCTCCCGGCTTGGAATAACACATTGAAAGAAATCCCTTATTAATGGAAGTGGAAAACTCTCCAATGACACAATTAAGGTGCATGGAGACTGACATTAATTACACACATTAAACAAACAGATTCAGTTAACCCCTGTCAAACCAACAATTAGTGTTCCAAAATAAAGTATAACAGTGACCCAGACTGGATGGGATGTGTGAGGTTTGTTAAGGGAAGGAGTGGTAGAGTCACTGGCTAGAAGCTTTCACTCCTCCTTGGCTATGGGAGTAGTGACAGGGGAGTGGAGTACGGTAAATTATGCACCCTATTTTAAAAAAAAAGAGATTGGATAAACCCTGTAACTTCTGACCAATCAGTCTAATGTTGGCGATTGGAAATTTCTGGAGGCCATAACCCAGCTCAAAAATATATATTTCTTGGAAAAACATCTGATAATAAATGACAAACAGGATGGATAGCTTGATAACCAATCATGTCTGATAATCTTGATCAAGTTAGTTGATGACATAACTGTGAGTGTTGATGAGGTCAGCGTGTTTCGTGTTATGTATATGAACTTTCAAAAGGCCTCTGATCAAATGACATTTCATAGACTTGTTATGAAAAATGGAAGACATGGATTAATGTGACAGTGATAGTGTGGATATGACATTGACTCAGCGACAGTAAGCAGAGAGAAGTTGTGAACAGACATTGTTTATTCTGGGGGTGGAGAAGTATACAGTGATGTTTCTCAGGGGTCAGTATGAGAACCATTGCTGTTCCTGACATATAGATAGATGCATGATATAGACTTAAATGTAAAAATAAACATTTCAACTCCTGCAGATGACATGAAACTCATATGTAAGGGTGGCAAAGGCGCAGACCACAGAATTATCCAACCTCACAGACTGTATATGTTTTTAAAAAATTTATCATGGACTCTCATCCAACACCAATGTATTTCTCACTCTAATTTATTTATGTGTGATTCTCGTTTGAGTGTGTGCATGAATGTGTAGCGTACATGTTTATTATTTTATTCAGATCCAGTTTAGATCGTTAAGTATAATAAACTCACCTCTTGTTTAATCTCAAGAAAACCTGTCTGACTTGCTCTTTCACGAGCACAATAAAGATATAAGGTAAAATACTCACTGAGGTGGCCAGCACGTCCAATGCGATAAAGGAATAAACCCTATTGTGGTCAAATGAGAGATAGGAGAAGAGGGGATCTGGGAACCCTCCTCACATGGCTGTAACAGAAATTGATTGTAACCCAATGACAAACGAGAAATTAGAAGTAGGAAAAACAATTGATTCCCAGAAAAAAATGAAGATTTCAATGTAGGTTTTATTGTGGCTTTCGCTGCTACAGCACTAAAAAGTTCACATTCGGAGACAGTACCATCCTAAGCCACAGTTTATGAAAATATGAACAGATGAATTAGGAGCAGGAGTAGGGCACTCGGCCCCTCAGGCCTGCTCTGCCATTCAATAAGATCATGACTAATCTGATTGTAAACTCGACTTCACATTTCCACCTGCCCCCGATAACCTTTCACCCCCTTGCTTATCAATAATCTATCTACCTCTGCCTTACAAATATTCAAAGACTCTGCTTCCAGCGCCTTTTGAGGAAGAGATTTCCAAAAACACATGACCCTCACAGGAAAAAAATCTCCTCATCTGTGTGTTAAATGGGTGACCCCCTTATTTTTAAATAGTGACCCCTAATTCTAGATTCTCCCACAATGGGAAACATCCTTTCCACATCCACCCCGTCAAGACCCCTCAGAGTCCTATATGTTTCAATCAAGTCGCCTCTTACTCTTCTAAAGGCCAGCGGATACAAGCCCAGCCTGTCCAATATTCCCACATAAGACGGCCCGCCGATTCCAGGTATCAGTCTAATAAGCCTTCTCTTTACTGCCCCCAATACATTTACATTATTCTATTAACAAGGAGACCAATACTCTACACAATACTCCAGATGTGGTCTCACCAATGCCCTGTAAAACTGAAGCATGACCTCCATACTTTGCTATTCAATTTCTCTTGCAGTAAACAATAACATTCTATTAGTTTTCCAATTACGTGCTGTACCTGCTTACTAGCCTTTTGTGATTCATGCACTTGGACACCCAGATCCCTCTGCATCTCAGAGCACTGCAATCTCTCACCATTTAGATAACAGGCTTCTTTTTTATTCTTCCTGCCAAAGTGGACAATTTCACACTTTCCTGCAGTATACTCCATTTTCCAGGTCTTTGCCCACTCACTTAACCTATCTATATTCCTTTGCAGTCCCCTATGTCCTGTTCACAGTTTAGGTTCCTACATATCTTTGTGTCATGGGAAAATTTAGCAACCATACCTTCGGTCCCTTCATCCAATTCATTTATATAAATTGTAAAAAGTTGAAGATCCCTGTGGTACACCACTCATTTCATCTTACCAACCAGAAAATTACACATTTATGCTGACATTGGGTTTTCTGTTAGCTAGTCAATCTTCTTTCCATACCAATATGTTACCCCCGACACCATGAGCTTTTATTTTCCATGATAAACTTTGATGTTGCATCTTATCAAATGCCTTATAGAAATCTAAGTGCAGTACATCCACCGGTTCCCCTTCATCCACAGCACATGTAACTTAAAGAACAAAGAACAAAGAAAATTACAGCACAGGAACAGGCCCTTCGGCCCTCCAAGCCTACGCCGATCCAAATCCTCTATCTAAACCTATCGCCTATTTTCTAAGGGTCTGTATCTCTTTGCTTCCTGCCCATTCATGTATCTGTCTAGATACATCTTAAAAGACTCCATCGTGCCCGCGTCTACCACCTCTGCTGGCAACGCGTTCCAGGCACCCACCACCCTCTGCGTAAAGAACTTTCCACGCATATCCCCCGTAAACTTTTCCCCTTTCACTTTGAACTCATGTTCCCTTGTAATTGAATCCCCCACTCTGGGAAAAAGCTTCTTGCTATCCACCCTGTCTATACCTCTCATGATTTTGTACACCTCAATCAGGTCTCCCCTCAACCTCCGTCTTTCTAATAAAAATAATCCTAATCTACTCAACCTCTCTTCATAGCTAGCGCACTCCGTACAAGGCAACATCCTGGTGAACCTCCTCTGCACCCTCTCCAAAGCATCTACATCCTTTTGGTAATGTGGCGACCAGAACTGCACGCAGTATTCCAAATGTGGCCGAACCAAAGTCCTATACAACTGTAACATGACCTGCCAACTCTTGTACTCAATACCCCGTCCGATGAAGGAAAGCATGCCGTATGCCTTCTTGACCACTCTATTGACCTGCGTTGCCAGATTCAGGGAACAATGTACCTGAACACCCAAATCTCTCTGTACATCAATTTTCCCCAGGACTTTTCCATTTCCTGTATAGTTCCCTCTTGAATTGGATCTTCCAAAATGCATCACCTCGCATTTGCCCTGATTGAATTCCATCTGCCATTTCTCTGCCCAACTCTCCAGTCTATCTATATTCTGCTGTATTCTCTGACTGTCCCCTTCAGTATCTGCTACTCCACCAATCTTAGTGTCGTCTGCAAACTTGCTAATCAGACCACCTATACTTTCCTCCAAATCATTTATGTATATCACAAACAACAGTGGTCCCAGCACGGATCCCTGTGGAACACCACTGGTCACACGTCTCCATTTTGAGAAACTCCCTTCCACTGCTACTCTCTGTCTCCTGTTGCCCAGCCAGTTCTTTATTTATCTAGCTCGTACACCTTGGACCCCATGCGCCTTCACTTTCTCCATCAGCCTACCATGGGGAACCTTATCAAACGCCTTACTGAAGTCCATGTATATGACATCTGCAGCCCTTCCCTCATCAATCAACTTTGTCACTTCCTCAAAGAATTCTATTAAGTTGGTAAGACATGACCTTCCCTGCACAAAACCATGTTGCCTATCACTGATAAGCCCATTTTCTTCCAGATGGGAATAGATCCTATGCCTCAGTATCTTCTCCAGCAGCTTCCCTACCACTGATGTCAGGCTCACCGGTCTATAATTACCTGGATTTTCCCTGCTACCCTTCTTAAGCAAGGGGACAACATTAGCAATTCTCCAGTCCTCCGGGACCTCACCCGTGTTTAAGGATGTTGCAAAGATATCTGTTAAGGCCCCAACTATTTCCTCTCTCGCTTCCCATAGTAACCTGGGATAGATCCCATCCGGACCTGGGGACTTGTCCACCTTAATGCCTTTTAGAATACCCAACACTTCCTCCCATCAAAGAAACTCCATCAAAGAAATCCAACAAACTGATTAAACATGACTTAACTTTCATAAATCCAGGTTGATTCTGCCTGATTACCTCGATTTGTTCTGAGTGCTGGCTATATCATCTCTAATAATATCTTCTCAATTTTTCCCCAAGACAAACGTGAAGCTAACTGGCCTGTAGTTTCCTGCTTTCTGTCTCCCTCCCTTTTTGAATAAAGGAGTTATATTGCCAATAAAGGAGTTACATACAGAGTGAAGTAACTTGGTATAGGTTAAACGCCCTGTCTGCTAAAAAGTTGAGTAATGTAGCCGGAAGGTTAGGGATTACACTCCGGCCAAACGCTAGGGAATACATAATCATTAGACTTGTGGCCAACCATTTTTCTCTTGAAGCTGAAGGCTCAAATAGGGTTAGAATCACTAACAGATAGAGTAATGTTAGCTAAGGTAAAACTAGAACAGAAAGGACTAGAATTGGAATTCCAGAGAGAGCGAGAAAGAGCAGAGTGAGTGTCAAGAAAGGGAAAAAGTAAGAGTGTTCCAGAAGGAGAAGGAGGAAAGGGAATTATGGCGGCTCAAACAACTAGATGAAGACCCAGTACACCCAGTGAAGGCACAGCTGCTGACGGAGCTATCCCGAGATCAGGACCATGTGCTGAGCATTTAAAGTTCTCCCAGTTCATTCTAAAGTTCAATGAGGAGGATGTGGCAGCACTTTTCTTTCCTTTTAAAACATTTTCAATGCAACTGCAATGACCGTCAGAGAACTGGATGCTGGTTTCACAAAATAAAATAATAGGAAAAGATGAAAGTTCATCAGATTATGAGAGGACTGAAAATGCTATCCTGGGCCCATATGAGATAGTACTGGAGCTGGACCAGCAGAAATTCAGAATCTTTGGAAAGCAGCTTGACCAAACCTACCTGGCGTTTGAAAGAGTTAAGCAATTTGGGAACATTGGAACATAGGAGCTGCAGTTGGACATCGAGCCTGTTCCACCTTTCAGTATGATAATAGCTGATCATCCCCTTCAATGCCTTTTTCCGACACAATCCCCATTTCCCGTTATGTCACTGGTATTTAGGCCGGGGCATTGAGTCCACCAATTGGGACATCATGTTACATTTGTACGTAACATTGGTTAGGCCGCATTTGGAGTATTGAGGGCAGTTCTGGTCGTCGCACTACACAAAAGTTGTGATTAAGCGAGAGAGGGTGCAGAAAAGATTCACAAGGATGTTGCCTGGTTTGAAGGGCTTCAGTTATAAAGAGACTGGATAGGCTGGCTCTGATTTCCCTGGAACGAAGGAGGCTGAGAGGAGACATGATAGAGGTATATAAAATTATGAGAGGCATAGATAGGGTAGATAGCCAGAGTCTGTTTCCCATGCTAGGGGTGACTAAAACTAGAGTGCGTAGATTTAGGTTGAGAGGGAGGAGGTTTAAAGGGATCAAAAGGAGGTAAATGTTTCACACAAAGAATAGTGGGTATCTGGAATGAACTGCCTGAGGAGGTGGTGGAGACAGGAACAGTAACGACATTTAAGAGGCATCTGGACAGGTACTTGAATGAACAAGGCATCGAGGGATGTGGAATTAATGCAAGCAGTTGGGATTAGTATAGATCAGCATCATAGTCAGCCCGGACGCGGAGGGCCGAATGGCCTGTTTCTATGCTGTACGACTCTATGACTCCATTTAGAAATCTGTTAATCTCTGCTTTAAACATACTCAAATACTGAGCTTCCACAGCCCTCTGGGATAGAGAATTCCAAAGATTCACAACCCTCTGAGAAAAGGCATGTCTCCTCATCTCTGTCCTAAGTGGATTTCCACTTATTTTGAAATTGTTTCCCCTGGTTCTAGATTCCCCAACCAGGGGAAACATGTTAGCTGCATCTACCCTGTCTATCACTTTCAGTATTTTGTAGGTTTCAATGAGATCACCTCTTATTCTTCGAAACTCTAGAGAATACAGGCCCAGTTTCCCCAATCTCTCTTCATGGGATGGTCCCGCCATCTCCGGAACAAGTCTGAATAACCGTCATTGCACTCCCTCTATGATCATAACATCCTTCCTCAGGTTAGGGGACCAAAACTGCACACATTACTCCAGGGGCAGTCTAACCAAGTTTCCATACAATTGCAGCAAAACGTCACTACTACTGCACTCAAATCCACTTCAATAAAGGCTAACATACCATTAGTCTTCCTAATTGCTTTCTGCACCTGCATGTTTGTTTTCAGTGACTTATTGACGAGGACATCCAGGTCCCTTCGTACAACTACACTTTCTAATTGTCTTACCGTTTAAGAAATACTCTGCACATCTGTTTCTGCTACCGAAGTGGATAACCTCACATCTTTCCACATTATATTTCAACTGCCATGTTCTTGCCCACTCACGAAGTCCGTCCAAATCCCCTTGAAGCCGTTTTGCATCTTCCTCGCAACACTCATTCCCATCTAGTTTACTGGCATCTGAAAACCAGGAAATATTACATTGGTCCCCACATCCTAGTCATTGATACATATTGTGAACAGCTGGGGCCCAAGCACTGATCCCTGCAATACCCCACTAGTCACAGCCTGCCAAGGCAAGAATGACTCATTTATTCCTACTCTGCTTTCTGCCTGTTCTTCTTCTTTGGGCCTCCTTATCTCGAGAGACAATGGATACGCGCCTGGAGGTGGTCAGTGGTTTCTGAAGCAGCGCCTGGAGTGGCTATAAAGCCCAATTCTAGAGTGACAGGCTCTTCCACAGGTGCTGCAGAGAAATTTGTTTGTCGGGGCTGTTGCACAGTTGACTCTCCCCTTGCGCCTCTGTCTTTATCCTGCCAAATACTAAGTCTCTTCGACCCGTCACATTTTAGCCCCGTCTTTATGGCTGCCCGCCAGCTCTGGCGAACGCTGGCAACTGACTCCCACGACTTGTGATCAATGTCACAGGATTTGATGTCGCGTTTGCAGACGTCTTTAAAGCGGAGACATGGATGGCCGAAGGGTCTGATACCAGTGGCGAGCTCGCTGTACAATGTGTCTTTGGGGATCCTGCCATCTTCCATGTGGCTCACATGGCCAAGCCATCTCAAGTGCCGCTGATTCAGTAGTGTGTACAAGCCGGGCATATTGGCCGCCTCGAGGACTTCTGTGTTGGAGATACGGTCCTGCCACCTGATGCCAAGTATTCTCCGGAGGCAGCGAGGATGGAATGAATTGAGACGTCGCTCTTGGCTGACATACGTTGTCCAGGCCTCGCTGCCATAGAGCAAGGTACTGAGGACACAGGCCTGATACACTCGGACTTTTGTGTTCCGTGTCAGTGTGCCATTTCCCCACACTCTCTTGGCCAGTCTGGACATAGCAGTGGAAGCCTTTCCCATGCGCTTGTTCATTTCTGCATCTACAGACAGGTTACTGGTGATAGTTGAGCCTAGGTAGGTGAACTCTTGAACCACTTCCAGAGCGTGGTCGGCAATTCTGCCTGTTAACTAATCCTTAATCCATGCCAGTACATTATCTCCTATTCCTTGTGCTTCAATTTTACTAAACAACCTCCTGTCGGGGACTTTATCAAAAGCCTTCTGAAAATACAAGTATACCACGTCCACCGACTCCCCTTTATCAAATCTGTGCGCAACATCCTCAAATAACTCCAACAGGTTCGTCAAACATTGTTTCCCATTTATATATCCATGTTGACTCTGCCCAATCAGATCCATTTATCACATTCTTTAGAATAGAGTATAGCTTGTTCCCAGCGACTGATGTAAGGCGAACATGTCTGTAGTGCCCTGTTTTCTCTCTCCCTCCATTCTTAAATACTGGGGAGACATTTTCTATCTTCCAATCTACAGGAACAGTTCCAGAATCTACAGAATATTGAAAGATATTCACCAATGCATCCACTATTTCCAAAGCTACCTCTTTCAACACTCTGGGATGTAGAATATCAGAACCTGGGGACTTGTCAACCTTCAGCTCTATTAATTTCTCCAAGCTAACCATCTTACTCATACTAATTTCCTTCACTTCCTCAATCCCCCTAGTCCCTTAGATCTCTAACTCTGGGAGATTTTTTGTATCTTCCTCAGGCAGACACAAAATAATCATTTAGCTTCTCTGCCATTTCTCTATTCCCCATTATAAATTCTCCTGACACTGCCTGTAATGGACCCACATTTGTCTTAGCTAAACGTTTCCTTTTCACGTATCTATAGAAGATTTTACAGTCCATTTTTGTGTTTGTTTTTGGCCAGTGATATGAGCTCTCAAGATAGAGCCCACATATGAAACCCTCAGAGCGGTGATCCCTCTCGAGGAGTTCACAAACTCGGCCCCCTCCCAGTAAAACACACCTAGAGGGACAGAAGGTTCAAAGGTATTCTGGCTGATGAATTTTCCCATGGACACAAAGCCATAACCCCAGAGGAAAACCCTTTCCTCGTCACCCCAAAGACCCGATAATAAAAGGTGGAAGGGAGATCGGAGCCCGAGCAGCCATGGGCAAGAACGAAAATCGGGACACACAAGGGTCCATCCTCTATGCCAAATAGGACGGTACTGAGAGCAGGAGTAATGGCTGAAGATCTGTATGTTTTCACTGGAATAAGGCAGATCACCATCGAGATGACTAATGGACGTGACGGGGAAAACCTGTAGGATTAATCAGGGTCCACCAGAGCAGTGCAGGAAAACGGGCCCTGATGGAAAACACAGCAGATCAGGCTGTGCTTTCAACTGTCGCAGTCAGACCCAGTAAACCTACCGCCGAGCGTGTGGAAAACGTAACAAAATCCCAGAGTTACAAGGATTTAGTATTAAAAGGAAAAGTGACCCCATACCCCTCGAGTGGGACAAGCAAGCCCATCGTCATAGTGAGGGATACAGGGGCCACCCAATCCCTTCACCTGGGAAAAGGCATCACCTTTCCTCCAGAGAGTACAGTGAATGCTGGAGTGTTAGTGAATGCTATCGGAAGACAGTATATGTCCATATCTTTATATCAGCTGCACTTGGAGTGTGACCCAGTTTCAGGACCGGTAACCATGGGAATTGTACCTAGATTACCGGTGTATGGGTCGACCTGCTCCTGGGTAATGATCTGACAAGGGAAAAGGTGGCAGCTTCCCCAGTAGTTCTTGAGACACCAAAAGAGGTCAGAGAGACAGACCATTTACAGAAGAAGATCCCAGGCATTCTTCCTGATTGTGTGGTGACTCGGTCCATGGCCAAACAATCTCCTGAACTTACACAGCAGACGGATGACCCTACTGTCTGGTTGTCTGAAACCTTCTTTGGGAAGTTAGAGGACCCAAAGTATGTGTTAAACAGATCCTCCTTAGTTGAGTCTCTGTGTTAAAAAAATAGCACAGACTGTCCAAACCAAAAGTGAAGCAGAGGGAGTTGCAGAGTGCTACTATTTAAAGAATGAGGAGCTGATGTGGCAGTGGAGACCTGCTCACAGACCTGCGGATGAAGACTGGACAGTGGTTCACCGCATAGTGGTGCCGCTGAGGTCCCTTAAAGAAATATTAAGAATGTCCCACGAACATCCACTGACTGGACATGTCGGTGTACGAAAAATCGAAGACCGCATAAGAGAGCATTTTGACTGGCCACAACTCACAATTCACCAAAGTGAAGGACTTGGTGGAGGATAAGCCAATGGAAGGGAGTGTAGATAGTCTCGGTCATGTCGTTATCAAAAAGGAGGCGTTGGGCGTCTTGCAAAGCATTAAGGTAGGTAAGTCCCCAGGGCCTGATGGGATCTACCACAGAATACTGAGGGAGGCAAGGGAAGAAATTGCTGGGTCCTTGATTGAAATCTTTGCATCCTCATTGGCTACAGGTGAGGTCCCAGAGGACTGGAGAACAGCCAATGTTGTTCCTTTGTTTAAGAAGGGAGGCAAGGATAATCCTGGAAATTATAGGCCGGTGAGCCTTACGTCAGTGGTAGGGAAATTATTAGAGAGCATTCTTCGGGACAGGATTTACTCCCATTTAGAAACCAACAAACTGATTAGCGAGAGGCAGCATGGTTTTGTGAAGGGGAGGTCGTGTCTCACTAACTTGATTGAGATTTTTGAGGAAGTAACGAAGATGATTGATGAAGGAATGGCAGTGGATGTTCTCTACATGGACTTCAGTAAAGACTTTGACAAGGTCCCTCATGGCAGACTGATACAAAAGGTGAAGTCACACGGGATCAGAGGTGAGCTGGCAAGATGGATACAGAACTGGCTCGGGCATAGAAGACAGAGGGTATCAGTGGAAGGGTGCTTTTCTGAATGGTGCACTGTGACTTGTGGTGTTCCGCAGTTCTGTGACCTTTGCTGTTTGTAGTGTCTATAAATGATTTGGAGGAAAATGTAGCTGGTCTGATTAGTAGGTTTGTGGACAACACAAATATTGGTGGAGTTGTGGATAGTGATGAGGATTGTCAAAGGATACAGCAGGATATAGATCGGTTGGATACTTGGGCGGAGAAATGGCTGATGGAGTTTAATCCGGACAAATATGAGGTAATGCATTTTGGAAGGTCTAATGCAGTGGGACGTATACAGTCAATGGCAGAACCCTTAGGACTATTGACAGGCAGAGAGATCTGGGCGTACAGGTCCACAGGTCGCTGAAAATGGCAACGCAGGTGGATAAGGTAGTCAAGAAGGCATACGGCATGCTTGCCTTCATCGGTCGGGGCATAGAGTATAAAAATTGGCAAGTCATGCTGCAGCTGTACAGAACCTTAGTTAGGCCACACTTAGAATAATGTGTGCAATTCTGGTCGCCACACTACCAGAAGGACGTGGAGGCTTTGGAGAGGGTACAGAAGAGGTTTACCAGGATGTTGCCTGGTCTGGAGGGCATTAGCTATGAGGAGAGGTTGGATAAACTCGGATTGTTTTCACTGGAACGACGGAGGTGGAGGGGCGACATGATGGAGGTTTACAAAGTTATGAGTGGCATGGACAGACTGGATGGTTAGAAGCTTTTTCCCAGGGTGGGAGAATCAGTTACTGGGAAAAATAGGTTTGCGGTGAGAGGGGCAAAGTTTAGAGGGGATGTGCGAGGCAAGTTCTTTACACAGAGGATGGTGAGTGCCTGGAATTTGCTGCCGGTGGAAGTGGTGGAAGCAGGTACGATAGCGACGTTTAAGAGGCATCTTGACAAATACATGAATAGGATGGGAATAGAGGATACAGTCCCTGGAAGTGCAGAAGATTTTAGTTTAGGCAGGCATCAAGATCGGCGCAGGCTTGGAGGGCCGAATGGCCTGTTCGTGTGCTGTACTGTCCTTTGTTCCATGAAGATGTGGTTGAGCTCTGTAAAACTGGTCACATGTGCCAGGTTGTGCGGAAGCCACAATCGACAATAAAACCTGCATCCCTAATTCCCATACAGTTTTTGGGGAACCCTTCGGCAGAGTGCTGGTGGATTGTGTGGGAGACCTGCTGAAAGCAAAGTGGCGTCTACCAGTATCTTCTCACCATTATGGACGTAGTGGACCAATACCCAGAGGCCATTCCCCTGAGGAGCTATCTCAGCCAATGTAGTGGTGGAGGGTCTGAACCAATTCTTTACACGATATGGGTTGCCTGCTGAGATCCAGATGGACCTGGGCACACATTTAATGTCCAGTATTTTTGAAAATGTCATGGGTAATCAGAACATAACCCAGCTAAAGTCCTGAGCCTAGCACCCGCAGTCACAACGGGCTTTGGAGCGGTACCACCAGACCCTAAAGGCAATGATCTGCTCATACTGCTATGAGTAACCCTATGACTTTAACAAAGGGCTGGGATTTCTCCTGTTGGTTACCAGGGACTTATCCAGTGATTCCACTGGCTTTAGTCTCTTTGAATTAGTTTATAGACAGGAGATGAGAGATCCTCTTTAACTAATCAAGGAGAAGTCTTTGTGCACATCGGCACTAATGATATAGGTAAAAAACGGGATGAGGTCCTACAAGCAGAGTTTAGGGAGTTAGGAGCCAAGTTAAAAAGTAGGACCTCAGAGGTAGTAATCTCAGGATTACTACCAGTGCCACGTGATAGTCAGAGTAAAAATGAAAGAATAGTCAGGATGAATGCGTGGCTTGAGAGATGGTGCAGAAAGGAGGGGTTCAGATTTTTGGGACATTGGGACCGGTTCTGGGGGAGGTGGGACTATTACAAATTGGACGGTCTACACCTGGGCCGGACTGGAACCAATGTCCTTGGAGGTGCTTTTGCTAACGCTGTTGGGGAGGGTTTAAACTAATGTGGCAGGGGGATTGGAACCAATTGAGGTCAGTTGACAGTAAGGAGGTAGTAACAAAAGCCTGTAAGGAACTAGATAATGAAGTCAGTGTGACTAAGGGGAAGAGCAGGCAGGGAGCAGATGATGAATATAAAGGGACTGGTGGTCTGAGGTGCATTTGTTTTAATGCAAGAAGTGTAGTAGGTAAGGCAGATGAACTTAGGGCTTGGATTAGTACCTGGGAGTATGATGTTATTGCTATTACTGAGACTTGGTTGAGGGAAGGGCATGATTGGCAACTAAATATCCCAGGATATCGATGCTTCAGGCGGGATAGAGAGGGAGGTAAAAGGGGTGGAGGAGTTGCATTACTGGTCAAAGAGGATATCACAGCTGTGCTAAAGGAGGGCACTATGGAGGACTCGAGCAGTGAGGCAATATGGACAGAACTCAGAAATAGGAAGGGTGCGGTAACAATGTTGGGGCTGCACTACAGGCCTCCCAACAGCGAGCGTGAGATAGAGGTACAAATATGTAAACAGATTATGGAAAGATGCAGGAGCAACAGGGTGGTGGTGATAGGAGATTTTAATTTTCCCAACATTGACTGGGATTCGCTTAGTGTTAGAGGTCCAGATGGAGCAGAATTTGTAAGGAGCATCCAGGAGGGTTTTCTAGAGCAGTATGTAAATAAACCAACTCGGGAAGGGGCCATACTGGTCCTGGTGTTGGGGAATGAGCCCGGAAAGGTTGTTGAAGTTTCAGTAGGGGACTACTTTGGGAATAGTGATCACAATTCCGTAAGCTTTAAAATACTCATGGACAAAGACGAGAGTGGTCCTAAAGGAAGAGTGCTAAATTGGGGGAAGGCCAACTATACCAAAATTCGGCAGGAGCTGGGAAATGTAGATTGGAAGCAGCTGTTTGAAGGTAAATCCACATGTGATATGTGGGAGGCTTTTAAAGAGAGGTTGATGAGCGTGCAGGAGAGACATGTTCCTGTGAAAATGAGGGATAGAAATGGCAAGATTAGGGAACCATGGATGACAGGTGAAATTGTGAGACTAGCTAAGAGGAAAAAGGAAGCATTCATAAGGTCTAGGCGGCTGATGAAAGACGAAGCTTTGAAAGAATATCGGGAATGTAGGACCAATCTGAAACGAGGAATTAAGAGGGCTTAAAGGTGTCATGAAATATCTTTAGAAAACAGGGTTAAGGAAAATCCCAAAGCCTTTTATTCATATATAAGGAGAAAGAGGGTAACTAGAGAAAGGATTGGCCCACTAAAGGACAAAGGAGGAATGTTATGCTTGGACTCAGAGAAAATGGGTGAGATTCTAAACGAGTACTTTGCATCGGTATTCACCGAGGAGAGGAACATGACGGATGTTGAGGTTAGGAACAGATGTTTGATCACTCTAGGTCAAGTCGGCATAAGGAGGGAGGAAGTGTTGGGTATTCTAAAGGGCATTAAGGTGGACAAGTCCCCAGGTCCGGATGGGATCTATCCCAGGTTACTGAGGGAAGCGAGAGAGGAAATAGCTGGGGCCTTAACAGATATCTTTGCAGCATCCTTAAACACGGGTGAGGTCCCGGAGGACTGGAGAATTGCTAATGTTGTCCCCTTGTTTAAGAAGGGTAGCAGGGATAATCCAGGTAATTATAGACTTGTGAGCCTGACGTCAGTGGTAGGGAAGCTGCTGGAGAAGATACTGAGGGATAGGATCTATTCCCATTTGGAAGAAAATGGTCTCATCAGTGATGGGCAACATGGTTTTGTGCAGGGAAGGTCATGTCTTACCAACTTAATAGAATTCTTTGAGGAAGTGACAAAGTTGATTGATGAGGGAAGGGCTGTCGATGTCATATACATGGACTTCAGTAAGGCGTTTGATAAGGTTCCCCATGGCAGGCTGATGGAGAAAGTGAAGGCGCTTGGGGTCCAAGGTGTACTAGCTAGATGGATAAAGAACTGGCTGGGCAACAGGAGACAGAGAGTAGCAGTAGAAGGGAGTTTCTCAAAATGGAGACGTGTGACCAGTGGTGTTCCACAGGGATCCGTGCTGGGACCACTGTTGTTTGTGATATACATTAATGATTTGGAGGAAAGTATAGGTGGACTGATTAGCAAATTTGCAGACGACACTAAGATTGGTGGAGTAGCAGATAGTGAAGGGGACTGACAGAGAATACAGCAGAATATAGATAGATTGGAGAGTTGGGCAGAGAAATGGCAGATGGAGTTCAATCAGGGCAAATGCGAGGTGATGCATTTTGGAAGATCCAATTCAAGAGTGAACTATACAGTAAATGGAAAAGTCCTGGGGAAAATTGATGTCCAGAGAGATTTGGGTGTTCAGGTCCACTGTTCCCTGAAGGTGGCAACGCAGGTAAATAGAGTGGTCAAGAAGGCATGCGGCATGTTTTCCTTCATCGGACGGGGCATTGAGTACAAGAGTTGGCAGGTCATGTTACAGTTGTATAGGACTTTGGTTCGGCCACATTTGGAATACTGCGTACAGTTCTGGTCGCCACATTATCAAAAGAATGTGGATGCTTTGGAGAGGGTGCAGAGGAGGTTCACCAGGATGTTGCCTGGTATGGAGGGCGCTAGCTATGAAGAGAGGTTGAGTAGATTAGGATTATTTTCATTAGAAAGACGGAGGTTGAGGGGGGACCTGATTGAGGTGTACAAAATCATGAGAGGTATAGACAGGGTGGATAGCAAGAGGCTTTTTCCCAGAGTGGGGGTTTCAATTACTAGAGGACACGAGTTCAAAGTGAAAGGGGAAAAGTTTAGAGGGGATATGCGTGGAAAGTTCTTTACGCAGAGGATGGTGGGCACCTGGAATGCATTGCCAGCGGAGGTGGTAGATGCGGGCACGATGGAGTCATTTAAGATGTATCTAGACAGATACATGAATGGGCAGGAAGAAAAGAGATACAGAACCTTAGAAAATAGGCGACATGTTTAGAGAGAGGATCTGGATCGGCGCAGGCTTGGAGGGCCGCAGGGCCTGTTCCTGTGCTGTAGTTATCTTTGTTCTTTGTTCTTTGTTCTTTGACAAGTCTTTGGGACACAGGGATGAGTCTTCCATGTTAGACAACATTTCCATGCTCTGGGAATAGTTCACGAGAGCCTCTGTAATGGCTCAAGAATACCGAAAAACCTCCCAGATAGCTATGAAAATGTAAGCAGGCAAAAATGCCGCGGCCAGAACATTTCAGGACAGAGACCATGTATTGTTATTCCTCCCAATGCAGGGTGAACCCCTAAAAGCCCAGTTCAGTGGTCGATATCGAGTGGCAAACGGAATAGTAAGGTAAATTATTTAATTGACACAGCAGACCAAAGGAAAAAAAGTGAAGGCGTTGGAGGGGACAGACAAGTACAGATCTGTCAGACAGTCAGGAGGGAAGGATTGAAAAGGACAGTGAGGACACGTTAGAGGAGGGCCAGGAGGATTCCCAACTAGAACCCCCTACTCTCCAATTAGCCAAACCTGAAATGTTAGAGAAATTAGACCACACGCTCTCCTCCTTAAATGCAGGACAAACAGGTACCCTAAAAAGGCTGCCAACAGCCTTTGCAGAAACGTGCAGGGACAAAGGAAGGTTTCCAAAAAGGTAAGCCAATGGTGAGGGAGATGGCTGACCTAGTGGAAGTGCTACAGGAGAGTGCAGTGAAAGCCGGACAGACACTCGTGAGCACTAATGTCCCAGAGGACATAGGGCAGATCATAAAAAGAATCCTCCCCATAGTAATGAGAAAAGGGAAGGGAAAATACCCAAAAGTGAACAGCACTTGTGTACCTCACCAGAAAGCTAAAAGTGAGGTCAGTGTGGATCTACCCATTGAAGAATCCAATGATCAATTCCCAAACCCAAAGCTCATCAAACACAACAATTTCAAAGCAGAACTCAGCAAGAACAAAGGCCCAGATGAAACCTCAAACACCTCACAGGGGCTAAAATAAACAATGCATTACACACTGTCGGTTTTGGGAGAAAGATTATCAAGGTGTAGGAACCTGAATGGTTCAAGCTTCATTGCAAGAGAGAAAAAAAAACAATGTAATCGCTGATGAATTGTCCAGGGTGGAACCCGACATGTAACCATCCCAGAAAAACTCCAACGCAATTAAGTCAGCACAACTATAACAGACACTGTCAGCTGCAATAATTCTAAGATTAATGTGTCAATTTGAGAAGTTATTATTGAGATTGAATGTGTGTTTCCCTCTATTTCTTCCCACAATTCTGTAATGAAAAGTTCCTGTTATCACATTTCTTTCCGTGTGCTGCAGCGCTGTCAAGATAACACAATTAGTCAAATGAGGAATTTTAATTCATCGGTTGGAAACTTACAGTAAACTTTAATGGAAAAAATCCTACAGTTAGCCTTGAAAAATCTGGGAGCCAAGATTGCCACCGCAATTGGTATTAGAATTAGAATTGGAATTAGAATATTACAGCGCAG
The DNA here is from genome assembly GCF_036365525.1 of Heterodontus francisci. Taxonomy (NCBI): domain Eukaryota; kingdom Metazoa; phylum Chordata; class Chondrichthyes; order Heterodontiformes; family Heterodontidae; genus Heterodontus; species Heterodontus francisci. The sequence goes on from NW_027142065.1 coordinate 1,259,713, forward strand.
TACAGGCCCTTCGGCCCTCGATGTTGCGCCGATCATCTGACCTACACTATTCCATTTACATCCATATGTCTATCCAATGACCACTTAAATGCCCTTAAAGTTGGCGAGTCTACTACTGTTGCAGGCAGGGCGTTCCACGCCCCTACTACTCTCTGCGTAAAGAAACTACCTCTGACATCTGTCCTATATCTTTCACCCCTCAACTTAAAGCTATGTCCCCTCGTGTTTGCCATCCTCATCCGAGGAAAAAGACTCTCACTATCCACCCTATCTAACCCTCTGATTATCTTGTATGTCTCTATTAAGTCACCTCTCCTCCTCCTTCTCTCTAACGAAAACAACCCCAAGTCCCTCAGCCTTTCCTCGTAAGACCTTCCTTCCATACCAGGCAACATCCTAGTAAATCTCCTCTGCACCCTTTCCAAAGCTTCCACATCCTTCCTATAATGCGGTGACCAGAACTGCACGCAATACTCAAGGTGCGGCCTCACCAGAGTTTTGTACAGCTGCATCATGACCTCGTGGCTCCGAAACTCGATCCCCCTACTAATCAAAGCTAACACACCATATGCCTTCTTAACAGCCCTATTAACCTGGGTAGCAACTTTCAGGGATTTATGTACCTGGATACCAAGATCTCTCTGCTCATCTACACTACCAAGAATCTTCCCATTAGCCCAGTACTCTGCATTGCTGTTACTCCTTCCAAAGTGAATCACCTCACACTTCTCCGCATTAAACTCCATTTGCCATCTCTCAGCCCAGCTCTGCAGCCTATCTATGTCCCTCTGTACCCTACAACACCCTTCGACACTATCCACAACTCCACCGACCTTCGTGTCATCAGCAAATTTACTAACCCACCCTTCTACACCCTCATCCAGGTCGTTTATAAAAATGACAAACAGCAGTGGCCCCAAAACAGAACCTTGCGGTACACCACTGGTAACTAAACTCCAGGATGAACATTTGCCATCAATCACCACCCTCTGTCTTCTTTCAGCTAGCCAATTTCTGATCCAAAGCTCTAAATCACCTTCAACCCCATACTTCCGTATTTTCTGCAATAGCCTACCGTGGGGAACCTTATCAAACGCCTTACTGAAATCCATATACACCACATCCACGGCTTTACCCTCATCCACCTGTTTGGTCACCTTCTCGAAAAACTCAATAAGGTTTGTGAGGCACGACCTACCTTTCACAAAACCGTGCTGACTATCGCAAATGAACTTATTCTTTTCAAGATGATTATAAATCCTGTCTCTTATAACCTTTTCCAACATTTTACCCACAACCGAAGTAAGGCTCACAGGTCTATAATTACCAGGGCTGTCTGTACTCCCCTTCTTGAACAAGGGGACAACATTTGCTATCCTCCAGTCCTCCGGCACTATTCCTGTCGACAATGACGACATAAAGATCAAGGACAAAGGCTCTGCAATCTCCTCCCTGGCTTCCCAGAGAATCCTAGGATAAATCCCATCTGGCCCAGGGGACTTATCTATTTTCACTCTTTCCAAAATTGCTAACACCTCCTCCTTGTGAATCTCAATCCCATCTAGCCTAGTAGGCTGTATCTCAGTAATTTCCTCGGCAACATTTTCTTTTTCTACTGTAAATACTGATGAAAAATATTCATTTAACGCTTCCCCTATCTCCTCTGATTCCGCACACAACTTCCCACTACTATCCTTGATTGGCCCTAATCTAACTCTAGTCATTCGTTTATTCCTGATATACCTATAGAAAGCCTTAGGGTTTTCTTTGATCCTATCCGCCAATGACTTCTCGTGTCCTCTCCTTGCTCTTCTTAGCCCTCCCTTTAGATCCTTCCTGGCTAGCTTGTAACTCTCAAGCGCCCTAACTGAGCCTTCACGTCTCATCCTAACATAAGCCGCCCTCTTCCTCTTGACAAGCGCTTCAACTTCTTGAGTAAACCACGGCTCCCTCGCTCGACAACTTCCTCACTGCCTGACAGGTACATACTTATCAAGGACACGCAGTAGCTGCTCCTTGAATAAGCTCCACATTTTGTTTGTGCCCATCCCCTGCAGTTTCCTTTCCCATCCTACACATCCTAAATCTTGCCTAATCGCGTCATAATTTCCTTTCCCCCAGCTATAATTCTTGCCCTGCGGTATATACCTGTCCCTGCCCATCGCTAAGGTAAACCTAACCGAATTGTGATCACTATCGCCAAAGTGCTCACCTACATCTAAATCGAACACCTGGCCGGGTTCATTACCCAGTACCAAATCCAATGTGGCATCGCCCCTGGTTGGCCTGTCCACACACTGTGTCAGAAAACCCTCCTGCACACACTGGACAAAAACAGACCCATCTAAAGTACTCGAACTATAGTATTTCCAGTCAATATTTGGAAAGTTAAAGTCCCCCATAACCACTACCCTGTTACTCTCGCTCCTGTCGAGAATCATCTTCGCTATCCTTTCCTCTACATCTCTGGAACTATTCGGAGGTCTATAGAAAACTCCCAACAGGGTGACCTCTCCTCTCCTGTTTCTAACCTCGGCCCATACTACCTCAGTAGACGAGCCCTCAAACGTCCTTTCTGCCGCTGAAATACTTTCCTTGATTAACAATGCCACACACCCCCTCTTTTACCCTCTTCTCTGTTCTTACTGAAACATCTAAATCCCGGAACCTGCAACATCCATTCCTGCCCCTGCTCTACCCATGTCTCTGAAATGGCCACAACATCAGGATCCCAGGTACCAACCCAAGCTGCAAGCTCACCCACCTTATTCCGGATGCTCCTGGCGTTGAAGTAGACACACTTTAAACCAAGTTCTTGCTTGCCAGTGCCCTCTTGCGTCCCTGTAACCTTATCCCCTACCTCACTACTCTCAACAGCCTGTACACTGGAACTACAATTTAGGTTCCCATTCCCCTGCTGATTTAGTTTAAACCCCCCCGAAGAGCACTAACAAATCTCCCCCCCAGGATATTGGTACCCCTCTGGTTCAGGTGAAGACCATCCTGTTTGTAGAGGTCCCACCTACCCCAGAAAGAGCCCCAATTATCCAGGAAACCAAAACCCTCCCTCCTACACCATCCCTGCAGCCACGTGTTCAACTCCTCTCGCTCCCTATTCCTCTCTTCGCTAGCACGTGGCACAGGCAACATCCCAGAGATAACAGCTCTGGTTGTTCTCGCTCTAAGCTTCCACCCTAGCTCCCTGAATTTCTGCCTTAAATCCCCATCTCTCTTCCTACCTATGTCGTTGGTGCCTATGTGGACCACGACTTGGGGGTGCTCCCCCTCCCCCTTAAGGATCCCAAAAACACGATCGGAGACATCACGTACCCTGGCACCTGGGAGGCAACACACCAACCGTGAGTCTCTCTCGTTCCCACAGAACCTCCTATCTGTTCCCCTAACTATAGAGTCCCCAATGACTAATGCTCTGCTCCTCTTCCCCTTTCCCTTCTGAGCAACAGGGACAGACTCTGTGCCAGAGACCTGCACCACATTGCTTACCCCTGGTAAGTCGTACCCCCCAACAGTATCCAAAACGGTATACCTGTTGTTGAGGGAAACGGCCACAGGGGATCCCTGCACTGCCTGCTGGTTCCCTTTCCTTCCCCTGACGGTAACCCATCTACCTACTTCTTTTACCTGAGGTGTGACTGCCTCCCTATAACTCCTGTCAATAATCCCCTCCGCCTCCCGAATGATCCGAAGTTCATACAGCTCCAGCTCCAGTTCCCTAACGCGGTCTGCGAGGAGCTGGAGTTGGGTGCACTTCCCGCAGATGCAGTCAGCAGGGACACTCTCGGCGACCCCTACCTCCCACATTCTGCAGGAGGAACATACAACTGCCTTTGCCTCCATTCCCACTATTCTAGATTCCCAATAAATCTACTGAAAAACCAAACAAAAAAAAAGTCAAAACTTGTTCGCTTAGCAATCCGACGGACTGAACTTTTTAAATAAAAAGCTTACCTTATCAACACACCAGAGTCCTTTTTTTTGGTTAGAGGAGGAGGGTGGGTGGGAGACACTACACGTGTAGTGTCTCGGGTACTGCCACTGCCCAAATAAATACTTTTCCCTTACCCAGCAGTCCCCTGGTCCTCCGAAACAAAAGGGGATTAACTTGTAACTTACTGAAATTGACCGCTCAGCTGAAAGTCCGCTCCGCACCTTGTTCTGTCAAAGCTGCTCCTCGCAAAAGACAAAGATTTTAAAACTGCCCAAATAAATACTTTTCCCTTACCCAGCAGTCCCCTGGTCCTCCGAAACAAAAGGGGATTAACTTGTAACTTACTGAAATTGACCGCTCAGCTGAAAGTCCGCTCCGCACCTCGTTCTGTCAAAGCTGCTCCTCGCAAAAGACAAAGATTTTAAAACTGCCCAAATAAATACTTTTCCCTTACCCAGCAGTCCCCTGGTCCTCCGAAACAAAAGGGGATTAACTTGTAACTTACTGAAATTGACCGCTCAGCTGAAAGTCCGCTCCGCACCTCGTTCTGTCAAAGCTGCTCCTCGCAAAACCTATCTGAAAAACCTTTTCACATTCCAAGATCTCCAACAGGAGACACATGTCTGATGAGCGTGGAGCGAAAACGTTGGCTTGCTCTCGTTATCGAATTACCGTAGATTGCATTCATTAACACGGCATACAAGACCTCCCTGACACATTGACTTTAAAAGAACAAACTCCTCCAAGTGTAAATACTGGTATCCTGAGTCCTGGGGAGATAGAAGTTCCTAACCTTGAATCACATTATAAGTGACCAGAGAACACAGTGAATCAGTCACGAGGCCTACTGTCCATCTGTGTGAAAGCTGGGAGTTTCCCCTGGACAAAGACAGACAAGTCAGTGATTCAAGCTGTGCAGAAGCAGAAGGACTGTATCCCCCCTCTCTCTCTCCATCTCTCTGTCAAGATAACAACAGACGTTTGAAAAACACATGTGACTGTGGACCCTCCAAGCCTACAGATTACTACAGAGAGAGGCACCAGGGGAAGATAGCCACCCACAAGTCTGCCACCAAGAAAACACTGAGCCACGTGGGCCAGCAACAGAGGGCATTTTGACCAGCCAAATACTTCAAGAATACAAATTGAGCCAGAAGACCACCGAATCTACCAACATCACAGAATGAGTATACTCCAATCCAACCACAAATGTACTTCTCACTCTGTAATATCGTTGTGTGTGATTCTCGTGAGTGTGTGTGTAAGTGTGTGGTGTACTTTTTATGATTTTATTTCGATCGGGTTTAGATTGTTAAGCATAATAAACTCACGTCTTCCGTCTTTAAACTCAAGAGACCCTGTCCGATAGGTTGCTTCACCATCACATCAAAGGGAAACGGTAAAATACTCACTGAGATGGTTAGCACATCCACTCTCTGAAAAGGACAAACCCTATTGCGGTCAAATAAGAGGAAGGACAAGAGAAGCGACTGTGACCCCTCCTCACCTGGCCGAAACAATAGGCAGGGTTGCGGATGGAGAGAATATGGGAATGAACTCAGATCAGCATTAAACAGATAGCAGAGGTTGTAAACTTCCTGGTTCAGCCTTAGACAATTGCCAGTGAGGGAATGTAGATCGTGAATAGGGAATAGAGTTTGTGAGAGAAACTGAAGACACGATTTAAATGACAAGAGTTCCAAATCCGTGAAATATGGTTTATACAACTAATAGTTGGATACAGAGACTTACCAGGGACACCAATAATAGCGAGGATGGGATAATAAATCGATTGAATAATCTTCAGAGCATAAAAGATCCGCCGTTCAAATGTTATCCAACCGTAATCTGCAGTGAGCCAGTAAAACCAATTGGAGAAACTCCTGCTGTCCTTTGTTGTAACATTCCAATCTATTATCCTCAGATTCTGACCCATTGTTGTAACATTCCAATCTATTATCCTCAGATTCTGACCCATTGCTGTAACATTCCAATCTATTGTTCTCAGATTCTGATCTATCCTCTCCCTCTCTCTCTGGAGCTGCTGATCCCTGTTAATTCCGGTGGTGATGTTCCCGCTGACAATATGGGATAATGCATTGAAAGGAGCCCCTTATTAATAGAAGATGGAAACCCTCCAGTGACACAATTATGGTCCATGGAGACTGACATTGATTACAGTCACTGAACAAACAGGTTCAGTTAACTCCTTTCAATCCAACACATTTTGTACCACAATAAAGTAGAACATTTATCCAGTCTGGATAGGATATCTGAGGTTCAATGAGGGAAAGAATTGTGGAAACAGCAGCAGCACTGGTCAGAATCTTCGAATCCTCCTTGGATATGGGAGTGCTGACAGAGGACTGGAAGGCTGAAAATTTACACCTTGTTTACAAAAGGAGAGGTTGGACAAACCGTGTAACTACTGACAAATCAGTCTAATGTTGGTGGTTGGAAACTTCTGGAGGCCGTAACCCAGCACGAAGCACTCGTTGCCTGTAAAATCATGGGTTAATAAATGACAAGCAGCAGAGATAGGTTAACGGGAAATCATTTTCTAATCTTGATCGAGTTCGTTGCGGACATAACTGTGAGTGATAATGAGAATAGCGAGTTTCGTGTAATGGAATCATAGAAACAAAGAAAGGTTAAGGTACAGAAAGAGGCCGCTTGGCGTGTTATTGCTGTGCCAGCCGATAAACGATCTATCTATTCGAATCCCACCTTCCAGCATTTGGTTAATAACCCTGCAGATTGCAGCACTTGAGCTGCATATCCAGACTTCTTTTGAATGGGTTGAGGGTCCCTGACTGAACTACCCTTTCAGGCAGTGAGTTCCAGACTCACACCAACGCAGGGGACACAGTACTGAGCCTTGCAGAACGCCACTGGAAAAATCCCTCCAATTTCTAAAATACCCTCAACAATTACCCTTTGTTTCCTGCCCCTGAGCCAATTTCCTATTTCTGGGTTAACAAATGTTTTCCTCAACTCCCCCTTAATCTTTCCACCAATCATTTTAAATCTATGCCCCCTCATCGCTGTCCTCTCTGCTAAGGTGGATAGACCCTTCACCTCCACTCCATCTAGGCCCCTAAAAATGTTGTACATTTCAATCAGATCTCCCCTCAGTCTTCTCTGTTCCAAGGAGAACAACCCCAGCCTATCCAATCTTTCCTCATAGCTGCATTTTTCCAGTCCTGGCAACGTCCTCGTAAATCTCCTCTGTACCCTTTCTGGTGCAATTACATCCTTTCTGTAATGAGGTCACCAGAACAGCACACAGTACTCAAGTTATGGTCTACCCAAAGAGTTATACAGTTCCAGCATAACCTCTGTGCTCTTATTTTCTATACTTTGGCTAATAAAGGAATTGATTCCATATGCCTTCTTAACCACCTCATCGACCTGTCCTGCTACCTTCAGGTATATGTGGACATTGACTCCAAAGGTCCCTCACTTCCTCTACACGTCTCACATGTTCCCATTTATCGTATATTCCTTTGCCTTGTTTGACCTCCTCAATTACATCCCCTCATACTTAATCAGGTTGAATCCCATTTGGCACTTTTCTGCCATCGATATCTTCCTGCAACCTACAGCAATCCTCCTCGCTATCTACCACATGGCCAATCTGTGTGTCATCGACAAACCTCTTGATCATGCTTCTACATTTACGTCCAAATCGTTAATATATACCATAAACAGCAGGGGACCCAGTACTGAGCCCTATGGATCGCCACTGGAAGCAGCCCTCCAGTCAATAAAACACCCGTCAGCAATTACACTTTGTTTCCTGCCACTGAGCCAATTTTGTATCAACCTGGCTGTATTTCCCTGGATTACATGGGATTTTATTTTTTTTAACCAGTCTGACATGTGGGACCTTGTCAAAAGCCTTGATAAAAAGATCCATGTAGGCCACATGAACTGCACTACCCTCATCTATCTTCCTTGCTACTTCTTCAAAAAATTCAAACAAGTTGGTCAAACTAGAGCGTCCCTTAACAAATCCATGCTGATATCCTTGATTAGCCTGTGCCTTTCTAACAGACAGTTTATCCTGTCTCGCAGAATAGATTCTAATAATTTGCCCACTACTGAGGTTAGACTGACTGGCCTGTAATTTTTCAGTCTAACCCTGGCTCCCGTTATAAAGAGAGGTATAATGTAAACAGTACTCCAATCCTCTGGCACCACACATGTACCCACTGACGACTGGAAAATGATGGTCAGACCCTCTGCTATTTCCTCTCTTGCTTCTTTTAACAGCCTAGGATGCATTTTATCCGGATCTGGTGACTTATCAACTTTCAAGGATGCTAATCCCAATAATACTTCCTCTCTCCCGCTGGATATCACATCAAATACTTCATATTCCTCCTCCTTAGCTACAATATCTACATCATACCCCTCTTTTGTAACGTGAAACACGAAGTATTCATTAAGAACCATACCAGCATCTTCCACCCCTGCACATGCTTATGCAATTATGTATAAACACTTATGTGAACAGACTTTCAAAAGGCTTGTGATCAAATGACATTTCATAGAACTGTTATGAAAATGGAACACATGGATTAATGTGACAGTGATAGTGTGGATATGACACTGACTCAGGGACAGAAAGCAGAGAGAAGTAGTGAACAGACATTGTTCAGACTGGTGGAGGAGGGGGAGTATACAGTGCAATTTCTCAGGAGTCAGTATTAGAACCAGTACTCTTCTTGACATATAGATAAATGGATACATGACAAAGACTTACCTGTGAAGAGCAGAGTCTCAACATTTGCATAAGCCAGGAAAATTATAAATGTAGTAACCAGTGTGAAGGATAGTAGCTGCTTCAGGAGGACATGGGCAGTCAGCTGGTGAAATGAGAATACATATGGTGAATGAAATTTAACACATAGAATTGGGGAAGTGATTATTTTGTGAGGGAGAATAAGGGGAGTGAATAGAAACTAAACTGCACCATTTAAAAGATGGTACCGGAGCACAGAGACTGGGTGCGTATGTACACAAATCTTCAATGGTGGCTGGACAAGTTGTGAAGATTTTAAAAAGGCATCCGTGATCCTTAGCTTTATAACTAGAAGCAAAGAATTAAAAAAAAACACAAGAACATTCCGCTAAGACTAGAAATGACTGTTTGAGCCTCAGCCGGGATATTGTTTCCAATTCTGGACACCACACTTTATGAAGATCTCAAGGCCTTGGAGATGGTACCTAGGTGTTATACTAGAATGGTAACAGGGATGAGGGACTTCAGTTATGGGGAGAGAATCTGGGATTGTTCTCCTTGGAGCAGAGAAGCTAAAAGGGAGATTTAATAGAGGGGCTGAAAATGATGATGTGTTTTGCTACAATAAAGAAGGAGAATCTGGTTTCACTGGATGAAGGTTCAGTAACCAGAGAAAACAGTTTAATGTTGATTAACAAACAAACAGAGGAGAGATGAGGAGATTTTCATTTCTTTACACAGCGAGTGTTTATGATTTGTAATTCACTTCCTGAAAGGGTTGTGGAAGCAGATTTAACAGAAACTTTCAAAAGGGAACTGGATCAATATTAACAAGGTGATTTTCTGGACTGGGAGAAAAAACAGGGGAGAGGAATAATTGAAAATTTCCTTCAAACAGCTGGAACTGGTACGATTTGTTAAATAGTCTCCTCCTGTGCTGTGTGATTCTCTGACTGTCTGATAACAGAAACCATTGAGTACGTATCTCATGTGAACAATTGACATTCAGTAGTTTTTAATCCTGACATTAATTGTTACTTGTTTTCTGATGAAGACAACAGCAGAAAGACAGTTACAAGGAGCTGGTGAGATAAATTGTGTTGATAATTTGTTTATTGGGTATGACGTCTCACTCTGATCACAGACCTCGCCTGGTTTCAATCCGTCAATTCCAAATTCATTGATTTTATTACTATTTTATTTCCTGTCTATTTGTTCTCAGGATATGGGTGATACTGACAAGGCCAGCATTACTTCCCCATCCCTGGTTACCATGAGAAAATGGTGAGTCTTCATCTTGAACCACTGCAGTCCCTGTGGTTCTAGCAAACAAAATAACATTTAGTATTTTGAGGAGACAGTTTCATCACTGGGAATTTCAGTAAGAGTTAGGTTTGAACATGAGGATGAGAGTTTTCAAATCAAGATGTTGCCGGAGCAGGGGCCAATGTAGGTCAACGAGCACTGGAGTGATGGATGAACGGGACTTGCTTTGAGTTTAGATACAGGCAGAAGAGTTTTAGATGAACACATGTTTGTGGCAGAGTCAGTACAGGTTAGATGCAGAGTAAAGCTCACTCTACACTGTCCCCCATTAAATACTCAGAGGACAAGTACAGCACTGGGGTTGGCTGCTGCCTAATTGGAGGTGCTGAGTAGTTAACGAGGTTCAGCTGACTGTGGCTGTGTGAAGAGGCTGGAAGCTGTGTGACTGCTGCAAGAGGGAGAAACTGAGATTGAAGGAAAGGTTTTTCCACATTGGCAACAGGAGTCTGGGGGAGAGGAGCTAATTAGATAGCTCTTTCAAAGAGACAGTCCTGACACAATGGGCCGAATAGCCTCTTTCTGTGCTGCGCCAATCACTAATTCTACGAGCAAGAGACAAAGAGTGAAGTGCGTGAGGGAGAGAGACAAAAAACGTGAAAGAGGGAAAGGTCAATAGAAAGTGCGAAAAAATCGTGTTTGCATCACTTTTTCAGCAGAGGAGTCATGATTTGCCCATCCCCGTTCCTGTTGAGACCGGTGACACACAAACGTCCTGCTGCCTCCTCATTTCCATGCATTCTCTGTACACCACAAAGCGACCCGGTCTGCTGTCTGTCTGCAAGTTTAACAGGGGCCTAACTGTGTGTGAGGCTGGCTCGTGTTTCTGCCAGGCTTCAGCTCTTCAAGGCAGTCTGTCCCTCTTAACGGGAAGTTGTGCTGAATCACAGGAGGCTGCTGTTGCTGATTGGGAATGCTGCAATTGGAGACAAGGTCAATGGAATCTAGGACAGAGAGAGGGCTCTGCTGTTCACGGATGTTGTGTTGGAGGCCTTAGTCATGGAGTCTGAAAAAGGAGAGAGGCCATGTTTCCGTGGAGTGGGCTGGAGACCCTCAAGGAACGTCCTCCGAAGGGAATGGGAGCAGGTGGCCAGGGAGGTCAATCCAAGAAGTCTGGCCCTGAGGACCTGGCCGCAGAGCCAGAAGAAGTTTAATGAGCTCACACGGGTGGTCAATGTGAGTGAATTAATCTCCACATGGCATCGCCTAACCCCAACACCACCTAACTCTCACACTGCTCAATAGACCACACCCCCATCACTCACCCATCAGCAGTCCCTAACACTCAGGACTCACACCTAACATTCACATACTCCATCTCACCCTTACACACGTTCCACTGATGCCAGCCTCACACCCACCTCTCACTGACTCCACATTCCCGCAGCTATTCAACTGTGCCAAGGACATCACCCAAACACAGTGCAACACAATCACTGACATTCTGTCCTCTCTCTTACAGAACTTGGTGGCCGACAATCACAGAGAGCAGCAGTGAACCGACGGGGACCAGGCAGACCTTTATCCCCTTAGCCTGAGGGAGGAGATGGTTCCTCACATCATGGGACCGGCTGTGACAGAGCCCGTAGCATCCGGCATCACCGAGAGCATTCAGCATGATGTTATGCACCTGCCTTATGTCTCTTCTTAACTCCCACCTCCCCCTCCTCCTGCTGTCTGGGATGATGTACAAGCTGCAGATGGCGGGACCATAAATTCATGCTTTCCATCCCACCCCCAATCCCTCACCCCAACCCTCCTCTTCTGATTTTATACTTTCCAATGACAACCCAAAACTGCGAGCTCCCCAGTCACAGCAGCTCCAGGAGACAGAGAGAGAGCAGCAGCACAACACTGAGAGTGATGCCCCATCATTTGGTCTAAAATTCATAGTCACCAGATCAAATACTTACACTGTGTGTATCTTAGAGGCTGGTATAGAGTCGGAATCTGCACGTGGTGAGTCACCGAGCACGAGTGAGCTGCTGCCAGGCCGGGGGAAAGGATAGTTCATGTGTCAGATCACCAGAGGGTGAGGTCACAAACGAGTTATAATACACAGGACTCAGATGTAAATATTGCTGGAACAGCATACAAGAGAATGCTGATGGACATGTACACTGAGATACTTTGTCCATTGACAGGCCTGTCAGACAGTCTGTTATCACTGTCAAGGAACATGGAGGAGTCCAGCTCCAACGTGGCACAGGGCATTTCACAGAGCTTGAAGCCCATTCTTTCCCCTGTGTAATTGGTCACTAACTCTATGACTGCACTAGCGGACTTAGCCCTGATACAGTGTCTGGTGACCATTGTCTCTGCTTCCACTGCAGCACAGACAGCAGACAACCAACGTCTCAGTACTGCAGTGGAAGCTCAGACTGAGGACATGAGATCCATGCTTGCTGCCATGCAGGATCAGACTGCTGTCATCATGGCTGTGGATCTCAGTGTTCAAAGGGGTTTGCAGGCTCTCACAGCAGTCCAGCAATCTATGATCCAGTAGATTACTAAGATTGCTGAGATGTCGCCCCGGGGGAGTGACAGTGTCTCCGTGGAGCATGTACCTGTTGTCCCCTCTCAGGATGACAGTATTTGTTCTCCCTTCACTGTCACTCCACCAGTGTCCTTGCTGTTACCCATCAGCCAGCCCAGCCTGCTGCTGCCAATGTTGATGTGGTGCAGTCTGAATCCAAGCCCTCAAGGCCCAGAGCTGCTCGAGGATGTCCTGCAAGGCCACCTGCAGTCTCCGCAGTGAATGTCAGAAGCCTTCCACCAGCCATGCTGCAGTCATTGGAGAAACACTCTGTTGGAACACTAGGCAAGTCGAGGAAACCCACAAGACAGGCACTAAAGGAATACACAAGGGTGAATAGTTCAGTTTTTTTTGTACAATTGGATGTGTTGTTGGATAAAGATGTTTATGAAAAGATATTTGTTGGTGGTTTTTAGAGCAGGATGATGACCAAGGAGACGCTGTGATGGGTCGTCTCAGAAGGGTGTACTGGTGGTGAATGGGGAACCCATGGTGGGAAAGGGAAGTTCTCCTATGGAACTGGAATCTTAGCAGGGACTCTCTGACAGTCTGTCCGGGTCGATGGCATCCAAGCAATATCCTCCCTGCCTCCTCCTCCTCCTCCTGAGGTGTGCTCCGGATTCCTGGTGCCAATGACTGTGACCTCATGATGTTGATGATATGAAGGGTGCAGCAGAACACCATGAACTTGAACACCTACTCCAGTGTTTATTTATGGACTCTCCCCGAGCGGTTCAGACATCAGAAGCATTGCTTCATCACACCGATGGTCTGTTCCACCATGTTCCTGGTGACTCCATTGCTCACGTGATACACATGTTAATTGTGCGAGGTTGGTTGGCGGTGGGAGGTGGTTTGTGGGTGTAGAAACATGGGCTGCATCTAGAGAACGGTTTCTTTTATCTCCAAGGAGCCAAATTCTGGTTCTGCATGGGGGGACAAAGTGCTGGAACCGGCTGACTGCATCAGAATGAAGGTATGGTGGCTGCTGCCAGGTTAGTGGTGTGGACATTCACCAACATGATATACTGGGCATGCTCACACAACAACTGTACATTCATGGACCGAGAATTCTTTCAGTTCCTGTACCTCTCCCCGTTGACATGGGGGCCGCAGAGCCACATACACCATCAGGAATCCCGCTGTCCTGACAAATCCACGGGATCTCTCATCCTGCTTCTCCCTGCTGAGGGAGAAAATGATGACATAGATGGTCACCCTCAACTCCCAGAATTATCAATGGACAACACACAGGCCTCGCAACTACTGGTCAGTTAGTTTAACATCAGTGGTGAGTAAGGTTTTAGAAGCATTAATCAGGGAAAAAGGACAACACACACTTGGAGAGATTGAGTTAATTGAGGATTGTCAGCACGGATATCTAAAAGGCAGACCATGCTTGACGAACTAATTGAATTTATTTAGAAAATCAGAGAAGGTTGATGAAGGGAATGTGGTGGATGTTGTCTTCGTGGATTTTATGAAATTATTTGATGAAGAACCACACAAAAGCTGGGTTAATAAAATTGAACCTCATGGAATAGTATCCAATTGGATCAAAAATTGCCCAGAGGACATGAAAAAGAGAAATGTGTTAAATGGTTGTTTTTCAGACTGGAGGATGGTAGACAGTGATGTTCCCTAAGGTTCAGTTCTTAGGAACACTGTTTTTATTTTGGTATATATAAATGACATGGATCTTGGAATGCGAAGTAGAATTTCAAAATTTTCCGAAGATACCAATCTTGCAGGTGTGGTAAACAGGGAGGATGCTACAAACCGTCTGCAACAGAGCAAAGAACAAAGAACAGTACAGTACAGGAACAGACCATTCGGCCCTCCAAGCCTGCGCCGATCTTGATGCCTGCCGAAACTAATACCTTCTGCACTTCCGGGGCCCATATCCTTCTATTCCCTTCCTATTCATATATTTGTCAAGATGTCTCTTAAACGTCGCTATCTTACCTGCTAACACCACCTCCCCTGGCAGCAAGTTCCACGCACTCACCACCCTCTGCGTAAAACACTTGCCTCGAACATCCCCTCTAAACTTTGCCCCTCGCACCTTAAACCTATGTCCCCGAGTAACTGACTCTTCCACCCTGGGAAAAAGGTTCTGACTATCCACTCTGTCCATGCCGCTCACAACTTTGTAAACCTCTATGAGGTCGCCCCTCCACCTCCGTCGTTCCAGTGAAAACAATCTGAGTATTTTCAACCTCTCCTCATAGCTAATGCCCTCCAGACCAGGCAACATCCTGGTAAACCTCCTCTGTACCGGCTCCAAAGCCTCCACGTCCTTCTGGTAGTATGGCGACCAGACTTGCAAGCAATATTCTAAGTGTGGCCTAACTAAGGTTCTGTACAGCTGCAACATGACTTGCCAATTTTTATACTCTATGCCCAGACCAATGACGATAAGCATGCCGTATGCCTTCTTTACTACCTTATCCACCTGCGTTGCCACTTTCAGTGACCTGTGGACCTGTACGCCCAGATCTCTGCCTGTCAATACTCCTAAGGGTTCTGCCATTTACTGTATACCTCCCACCTGCATTAGACCTTCCAAAATGCATTACCACACATATGTCCAGATTAAACTCCATCTGCCATTTCTCCGCCCAAGTCTCCAACCGATCTATATCCTACTGTATCCTTTGACAATCCTCATCACTATCCGTAACTCCACCAACCTATGTGTCGTCTGCAAACTTATTAATCAGACCAGCTAAATTTTCCTCCAAATCATTTATATATACTATAAACAGCAAAGGTCCCAGCACTGATCCCTGCGGAACACCACTAGTCACATCCCTCCATTCAGTAAAACACCCATCCACTGATACCTTCTGTCTTCTGTGACCAAGCCAGTTCTGTATCCATCTTGCCAGCTTACCTCTGATCCCGTGTGACTTCACCTTTTGCACCAGTCTGCCATGCGGGACCTTGTCAAAGGCTTTACTAAAGTCCATACCGACAACTTCCACCGCCCCTCCCTCATCAATCACCTTCGTCACTTCCTCAAAAAACTCAATCAGATTAGTAAGACACGACCTCCCCCTCACAAAACCATGCTGTCCCTCGCTAATAAGTTCATTTGTTTCCAAATGAGAGTAAATCCTGTCCCGAAGACTCCTCTCTAATAGTTTCCCTACCACTGACATAGGGCTCACCGGCCTATAATTTCTTGGATTATCCTTGCCTCCGTTCTTAAACAAAGGAACAACATTGGCTATTCTCCAGTCCTCTGGGACCTCACCTGTAGCCAATGAGGATGCAAAGATTTCTGTCAAAGCCCCAGCAATTTCTTCCCTTGCCTCCCTCAGTATTCTCGGGTAGATCCCAACAGGCCCTGGGGACTTATCTACCTTAATGCTTTTCAAGACACCCAACACCTCCTCCCTTTTGATAATGAGATGACTGAGACTATCTCCATTCCCTTTCCTCGGCTCATCATCCACCAAGTCCTTCTCCTTAGTGAATACTGAAGCAAAGTACTCATTTCGCACCTCGCCCATTTCCTCTGGCTCCATGGATAGATTCCCTCTCTGTCCTTGAGTGGGCCAACACTTTCCCTGGTTACCCTCTTGCTGTTTAATCTATGTATAAAAAGCCTTGGGACTTTCCTTAATCCTGTTTGCCAATGACTTTTCATGACCCCTTTTAGCCCACCTAACTCCTTGCTTAAGTTCCTTCCCACTGTCTTCATATTTCTCAAGTGCTTCATCTGTTCCTAGCCTTCCAGCCCTTAAAAATGCTTCCTTTTCCTTTGCGCATAGATAGGACATAGATAGGCTGGCAGAATGGACAGAGAAGGGACAGGTAGCATTTAATACAGAGGAGTGTGAGGTGATGTATTTCGTCAGAAGGAATAGGAAAGCAATGTAGGCTGAATGACACAGTTCTAAAGATTGTGCAGGATCAGAGGGACCTGGGCCTCCATATGAATTGATCTTTGAATGTGGCAGGACATATTAGGAGGCTGTTTAGCAAAGTGTTGGTGAATTTTCTGAGCTTTGCTAATTATTACTTAACTTTGTAGAAATGGAAATACAGGACGCAGCTTGTAGCTAACATAACCAACGGTCATAAAATGTAGACAGAGCAACTGACCACAACCCACTGTCTTAGGAAGGGACAGAGCTCATGATGGATTTTGGGGAAGTGAACACAGACTGTTCGTTGCTGACTCTTCCGCTTTTATCATGTTTGTGCAACCTAGCCAGAAGTAACGGCCAGATATAGTGTCTGGAGTGGGCATTGAATTAAGGAACGAGCTTGTTATTGTTGAAACTGATGTTTTGCTGACCTCAGACTCTGCGTGGTGCACAGTCACGTAGGCGATGTTGTGATCATCTTGTGGGCGTTTATCTAATTGTGAAATTGTTAGCTCTGCCTCTGTTATACTATATAAGTCGACGGTTATCTGTAGCTCTTGGGAGTAGCACTGGACCGCCTTTAGGTAAGGTGTGTTCCCCCATGATATCATGCAATAAAGTGTTTGTTCTCAACGTCTGAGTCCAGAGAATTTGTTCACCAATTGGGCACAGTCTGGATTTTCTCCAACACAAAGCATATCAGATCTTGAGTTTCATCATCAGAGACAAAGATACAAAAGCAGGGAAGTTATGCTGGAACGTTATAAAGCTTTGGTTAGGCCCCACCTAGAGAACTATGTCCAGTTCTGGTCACCACACTTTCGGAAGGATGTGAAGGTCCCTGAGAGGGTGCAGAGGAGATTTACCAGAATGGTTCCACGGATGGAGGTTTTAGTTACAAGGTTAGTTTGGAGAAGATGGAGTTGTTCTCCCTGGAGTAAAGGAAATTGAGAGAGATTTGATAGAGGTTTACAAGATTATGATAGGCTTGGATACGATAGACAAGGAAAAACTGCTCCCATTAACTGATGAAACACAGACTAGGGGGACACAAATGGAAGGTTTTGGGTAGGAGATGCAGGGAGAATATGAGGAAGAACCTTTTTACACAGTGGATAGTAATGAGCTGGAGCTCACTGCCCATGAGGGTGGTGGAAGCTGAGACAATCAATGATTTCAAAAGGAAACTGGATGGACACCTGAAGGAAAGGAACTTGCAGGGATATGGGGATTGAGCGGGGGATTGGGGCTGACTGAATTGTTCCAGAGAGAGCTGTCGCAGAGGGGCTGAATGGCCACCTTCTGTGTCGTAAATATCTCTATCACTCTCTGTGACTCTATGTTGGATATGTCTCCTGCTCCTCTCTGGAAAGATCCAGATACACAGAAGTTCAATGAAACTGTGACCTAAACAGCCACTGACAGCTCGATCCTCACCCTGGTGTGAGGCTCCAGGTCGTGTTACAGGAGGTGACACTGCTATATGACCACCTCACACACTGCTCCTGGGTTAGGTTTAGGTAGGAAAAGTGCTCTTGGAAAACCCGGGGTGAGTAGGGCAGAGCCCGCTCCTCCTCCCACTTTACAGAGCTTCCTCTCTCTGCAGCCTCTGCTCCAGTTGTTGGTCATGTCATAGCCCAGAGACACCGTAAGTACAGTCCCTATTCATTGTCCAGTCTTGGGTCACGAAATCCTCTGTCCTCCCTGAATGTCTGCAGCGGCTCACAACACAGCCTCCAGAGAACCATCCACAGCACCTCCAATAACTTTACAATAACAGAAGTAAGTCAAAAGCCCGTCAACTGTAAGTTGGATGCCTGGTCCTTTTAAATAATACCAGAGGGGGTTCCTCGTGCTGCTGAATGTATGTTCAGCTGAGAGTGACTAACACAGGCGTTCAGTGGACATGCACAGACCAAGTTTCAACGACGTCCATCAAAGCTGCTGGAATGGTACATTGATATTAAATTCAAACCCACCCTCAAAGGAACAACACATACATGGTACGATTGAGCTGGAACCCTGCGCAACATGGTGCATTGTGCAGGCCACACTGGAACTGGCCGGCTGTGAAGGCTACACTAACAGCACATAAATGATACAACTGGGCTGGAGCTCTGCCCAGCATGGGGTATTGTGCAGGCCACAGTAGAATTTCACATCTCTTTATGGATTACAGCTTCTGTACCGTCAGCACCAGTAGTGTTGTAAAGTCTAAAATCTTGAATCGGCTCAGATACAGAGGGAAAGAAATTCACTTTAAAAGGAGAACTGAAAAAGTTTGAAGTCAAAAGATTTTCAGGAATATGGGAATGGATAGAGGAATGGGACTAATTAGAGGGGTGAGGTCATGGAGGGATTCAAACACAAGAATAAGAATATTAAAATTAAGGTGCTGCCAGACTGGGAGCCAATGGAGATCAGTGAGCACAGAGGTTTCGGGTGATCGGGATTTGGTGTGAGTTAGGATACTGGCAGCAGCGTTCTGTATGGGCTGTGGTTTATGGAGTTTTATAACTGGGAGGGTGACCAGGATAGAATTGGAATAGTCAAGTGTGGATTTAACAATGACAGGGATGAGGGTTTATGCAGCAAATGGGCTGAGGCAGAGGTGGAGATGAGTGATATTACAGAGGTGGTAGTAGGTTGGGTTGGTGATGGAGAGAATATGGAGATGAACTCAGCTCAGGTTTTAATATAACACAGAAGTTGTAAACTGTCTGGTTGAGCCTCGGATATTGGGCAGCGTGGAGTATGTGCTTCCCAGATAGGGGATGGAGTTTGTGATGGAGACCAATGACACTGGCTTCAGTCTTCCCAAAATTTACATTGCAAAACAACATTGAAGTGAAACAGGGTTTACAGATCTCCTAGCCTGAAATAGAGACAGCAACAGCAGCAAAGATGAGAGAGTAAATTACGAGAACTGTAATACAGTTCACAATGGTTTATGGAGCTGATAGCTGGGGATATTCACCAGGAATACAATGGCAGCAAGAAGGGCAGAGTAAATTACAGGAGCAGTAATGCAGTTAAACATGGTTTATAGAATTAATAGATTAATAGAGAGACTTACAAGGGACACAAATAGCAGCCAGGATCGGATAGTAAATGTATTGAATAATCTTGAGTGCACGATAGATACGAGTGTTAAATGAGTACCGATCATAATTTGTGGAAAGATAGTAAAGCTCCGAGGATAAACTCCTGTCCATTGTTGTAACATTCCAATCTATTGTTCTCAGTCACTGTCCAATTGTTGTAACATTCCAATCTACTGCTCTCAGATTCTGATCCATTGTTATCACATTCCGATCTATTGTCCTCAGTTTCTGATCTTTCCTCGCTCTCTCTCGGAAGCTGCTGATCTCTGTGAGTGCTAATTTTCCCGCTGACACTATGATATAACACATTGAAAGAAACCCCTTATTAATAGGAGATGGAAAACTTCCAGTGACACAATTAGGGTCCATGGAGACTGACATTAATTACAGTCACTGAACAAACAGATTCAGTTAACCCTTTTCAATCCAATCATTTTTTTACCACAATAAACCCGACCATTTACCCAATCTGGTTGGGAAGAATAATGGTTGCTGAGGGAAGGAATGGTGGCAATAGCAGAGTCACTGGCCATAATACCATTTGCCTTTTTTTCTGCTTGTTGCACATGCATCCTTACCTTCAGCGACTGGTGTCCGAAAACATCCAGGTCTCGTTGCATTTTCCCCTCTCGCAGTTTATAGCCATTCAGATTATCTGCCTTCCTGTTTTTGCTACCAAAGTGGATAACCTCATATTTATCCACATTATACTGCATCTGCCATGCATTTGCCCATTGACTCAACCTGTCCCAATCACCCTGAAGCCTCTTTGCATCCTCCTCAAAACTCACCCTCCCACCCAGTTTTGTCTCTTCTGAAAATTTGGAGATATTAAAATTAGTTCCCTCATCTAAATAATTAATGTATATTGTGAATAACTGGGGCCCGAACACTGATCCCTGTGGTACCCCACGAGTCACTGCCTGCCATTCAGAAAAAGACCGGTTTTCTCCTGCACTTTGTTTCCTGTCTGCCAACCAATTTTCTATTCATCGCAATACACTACCCCCAATTCCATGCGCTTTAATTTTACACCCTAATCTCTTATGTGGGACTTTGTTGAGAGCCTTCTGAAATTCCAAATAAACACATCCACTGGCTCCCCGTCATCAACTCTACTAGTTGCATCCTAGAAGAATTCTAGTAGATTTGTCAAGCATGATTTCCCTTTCGTAAATCCATGATGACTCTGTCTGATTCTACCACTGTTCTCCAAGTGCTCTGCGATAAAATCTTTGACAATGGACTCTAGAATTTTCCGCACTATCGACGTCAGGCTGACTTGTCTAAAATTCCCTGCTTTCTCTCTACCTCCCTTTTTAAATAGTGGGGTAACATTAGCTACCCTCCAATCTTTAGAATCTTGGAAGATGACCAACAATACATCCACTTTTTCTACGGTCACTTCCTTAAGTAATCTGGAATGTAGATTATCAGGCCCTGAGGATTTATCGGCCGTCAATCCCATCAATTTCCCCAACACCATTTCTCCACTAATACTGATTTCCTTCAGTTCCTCTCTCTCACTAAACACTGTGTTCTCCAACATTTCTGGTATGATATTTGTGTTCTCCGTTGTGAAGACAGAACCAAGGTATGCATTTAGTTGGTTAGCCATTTCTTTGTTGCCCATAATAAATTCCCCTGTTTGACTGTAAGGGACCTACATTTGTTTTCACCAATTTTTTCCTCTTCACATACCTACAGAAACTTTTACAATCAGTTTTTATGTTCCCCACAAGCTTACTCTCGTACTCTATTTTCCCATTCTTAATCAAGCCCTTGGACCTCCTTTGCTGAATTCTAAACTGCTCCCAATCCTCAGGTCTGTTGTTTTTTTCTGGTGAATTTGTATGCCTCTTCTTGGAATTTAATGCTATCTCTAATTTTCCTAGTAAGCCATGGTTTCCCATTTTACTTTTGCGCCACACAGTAATAAACAATTGTTGCAGTTCATCCATGCGCTCTTTGAATATTTGCCATTGCCTATCCACCATCATCCCTTCAGGTAACATTAGTCAATCCATCATTGCCAACTCGTGCCTCATACCTTCAGAGTTTCCTTTATTAATGTTCAGGACCCTAGTCTCAGATTCAGCGAGGTCACTCTCCATCTTGATTAAGAATTCGAGAATATCATGG
Organism: Heterodontus francisci; assembly: GCF_036365525.1. Classification (NCBI taxonomy): domain Eukaryota; kingdom Metazoa; phylum Chordata; class Chondrichthyes; order Heterodontiformes; family Heterodontidae; genus Heterodontus; species Heterodontus francisci. The sequence continues at coordinate 1,281,392 of NW_027142065.1, forward strand.
TCGCTCATCTCCAAGGGATTTCACACAACTGGATTGTCAATTATTCCTCTCTCATTACACAATACCCAGTCTCGGATGGCCTGTTCTCTAGTTGGTTCCTCAACGTATTGGTCCAGAAAACAATTTCGTACACACTCCAGGATTTCCTACTCTACAGTGTTGTGACAAATTTGATTTGACCAATCTATGCACAGATTAAAGTCACCCATAATTACAAATGTTCCTTTATCGCATGCGTCTCTAATTACACAACCCCCACTAACGTTTTCTGTCTCTTAGTGTTTCTCAGCTCTATCCATACATATTCGACATCGTCAGAGCTAATATCCTTCCTCACTCTTGCTTTAATTTCCTCTTTAACCAGCGATGCAACTCCACTGGCGCTGAAAATAGACCGTTTTACTGATGGTGTGAATATTTGGTAGGAAGCTCATCTCAAGACATCTCAAGGTTAACTATGTAACCAAGTTTGTGAACAGTTTGGCTTGCTCTCAAACATTTACAAAGGAGAAGGATCGAGTGTCTTGATAGGAAATGTTTGGAACAGAGGCAGAAAACAATGGCTTCAATCGTCTCAATATTTAATTGGCATTGCAGATGTGTGAGGCAATACATTTTGGAAAGATGAATGAGGGGAGAATATACAAGTTATATGGTACAACTGTAAAGGTAGTGAAATAACAGAGACACCTGGGGTGTTTGTACACAAATCTTTGAAGGTGGTAGGAAAGGTTAACGAAACCGTTAATAAATATGTGGGATCCGAGGTTTGATAAATAGAGGAAGAAAGAGCAAAAGCAAGGCCATTATGCCAATCATATATAAAATACTAATTTAGCTGCACCTGGAGTCTTGTGTCAAATACCGGGAACCACACTTTAGGAAGGACATGAAGCCTTCGGAGAGGGTAAAGAACTGTTTTACTAGAATTTGTCCAGGCATGAGCGATTACAGTTATGTAGCTGGGGTTGTTCTGCTTTGAGCAGAGAACTTTCAGAGGAGACTTGATTGAGGTGTTTAACATTAGGAAGGGTTAAGATAAATTAAATAAAGAGAAACTGTTTTCAGTGTCCAAGGGGCCACTAACCAGAGGCACAGATTTAAGGCGATTGGATTTTTGTTTCAGAGTGGTTTGGATTTGGACTGCACTGTCTGATAGGCTGATGGATACTGATTCAATAATAGATCCCAAAAGGGAATTGGATAAATACCTGAAGCAGAAAAAATTGCAAGAATATAGTGAAAGAGTCAGGGAGTGGGACGAACTGGCTCTTTGAAAGGGCCAGCACTGACTTGATGGGCCGAATGACCTCATTCAGTCTGTGCTATTCGATAATTCTATGATTGTTACTCCCTGCACTTTCCCAATATTCCTATCCTTTCACCAGGCTTTTGATAAACTACCACAAAGCAGCCGTGTCACCACATTAGAAACACATGGGATTAAAGGACCAATGTCAGCCTTGGCTCAGTTTGTAGCTCTCTCCCCTTTCAGTCACAAGCTTCGTGGATCAAGTGTCAGTGCAGGACTTGATCACAAGAATCAAGGCTGACACTGCAGTGCAGTACTAAGGGAGTGTTACACTGTGAGAGGTGCCATCTTTAGAATGAAACGTTAAACCAAGGCCACGACTGCCCTCCCAGGTGGATGTTAAAGATCCCATGGGATTATTTCGAAGAGCAGGGGAAATCTCCCCAGTGTCCTGGTCACTATTTACCCTTCAATCAACATCACAAAAACAGATCTGATCATCATCACATTGTTACTTGTGGGATCTTGCTGTGTAGAAATTGGCTGCCCTGTTTCCTACATTATGAAACTGACTAAGTGTTAAGAAGTATTTATTAATTGGACGTCACTTTGGGACATGCACTGGTCATGAAACACGTTACATAAATGGGAGACTGTTCTTTTATTTACAATGCCAGCATGCAGGAAATTAAGTCAGTGACAGAAAGCAGAGAGTATTGGAGAATGGTTATTGTTCAGTCTGGAGGGAAGTACACTGTGGGATTCCCCAGTGTCACAGTCGGGATTACTGTTGCTGTTTGTTATTGCCGTTGGGTTGTGTAGAGCCAGGACAATGTCAAAATTTTCAGATGGATGGAAGCTCAGAAATGTTAATAAACATGATAAGGATATTAACAAACTTCAGGAAGACAGAGACTGACTGGTAAAATGGGCAGGAACATGGCAGATGTAATTTAACTCAGTGAAGTGTGAAGTGAGACATTTGGGTAGGAAGCATGTGGAAAAACAATATAATCTAAATGATACCATTATAAAGTGGGTGCAGGATTAGAGAGACCTGGCATGTGCACACACAGATCTTTGAAGGCAACATGTAGTGTCCTTGGTGTTAGAGAGAGAGAGAATCAGAGTAATAAAACTCAGGAGGAACTGCTGATCTTTATACATCATTGGTTAGGTCCCAGCTGGAGAATTGTGTCCAATTCTGATCACCACACATTGGTAAGGATGTCAAGGACGTAGTGAAGATACAGAGGTGAATTACGAGAATGGTACCAGGGATCTGGGAATTCAGTTGCATGGAGAGATTGGAAAAGCTGGGATTGTTCTCTTTAGAGCAGTGAAGGGTAAGAGATTTCATATAGAATTCAAAATCATGAGCGGTTTTCATAGGGGAATTAATGTGAAACGGTTTCCAGTGTCAGAAAATTCAGTATTAAGAAGACACAGATTGAAGGTAATTGACAAAGAACCAGAGGTGAAATGAAGAGAATTTTCTTACACAGTGAGTTGTTGGGATCTGGAATTCACTGCCTGAAAACATGGTGGAAGCAGATTCAATAATATCTTTCAAAAGGGAATTTAACAAATACTTCAAAAGGAGAAAACACGCAGGAGTCTGGGGAAAGGGGAGGGGGCGTGGAACTAGTTAGATAGCTCTTTCAAAGGGACAGCACTGACACAATGGGCCGACGGACCTCCTTCTGTGGTGCATCAATCTCTGATTCTATGAGAAAGAGACAGAAAGTGAAAAGAGGGAGAGAGAGGGAGTAAATGTGAAAGATGGAAAGGGAAATAGCAAGAACGAGAAAATCAGGTTTTCATCGCTTTTTGGGCAAAGTGATCATGATCTGCCTGTGTCCATTCCTGTTGAGGCAGATGACACACAAAGCTCCTGCTGTCTCCTCATTTCCATGAATTCTACGTATCGCCCATGGTGACCCGCGCTGCTGTCTGTCTGCACGCTTAACAGGGACCTAACTGTGTGTGAGCCTGGCTCGCCTTTCAGCCAGCATTCAGCTTTTAAAGGCTGTCTGTCCCTCCTGAAGGGAAGCTGCACTGAATCACGGGAGGCTGCTGCTGCTGACTGTGAATGATGCTATTGGAGACAAGGTAAATGGAGTACTAGGACGGGGAGACGGCTGTGCGCTTCACGGATGTGTTGCTAGAGGCAAAAACAAGAAATGCTGGAATCACTCAGCAGGTCTGGCAGCATCTGTGGAAAGAGAAGCAGAGTTAACATTTCTGAAACGTTAACTCTGCTTCTCTTTCCGCAGAAGCTGCCAGACCTGCTGAGTGATCCCAGCATTTCTTGTTTTTGTTTCAGATTTCAAGCATCCGCAGTAGTTTGCTTTTATTTTAGTGCTGCTAGAGGCCTTAGTCATGGAGGGTGATAGGAGAGGAATGCCCATGTTTCTGTAGGGTGGTGTGGAGACCCTTAAGGAACGCACTCCGAAGGGAATGGGAGCAGGAGGCCAGGGAGGTGAATGCATGAAGTATGGCCCCGACGACCTAACAACAGAGCCAGAGATGTTTAATGAGCTCACACGGGTCAATGTCATGGAATTCATCTCCACATGGCATCTCCTACCCCCAACACAACCAACCTCTCACACTGCTCAATGTACCACACACCCATCACTCACCCATCAGCAGTACTTAACACTCAGGACTCGCACCTAACATTCACATGCTCCACCTCACCCTCACACACCTTCCCCTGATACCAGCCTCACACCCACATCTCATTGTCTCCACATATCTCCAGCTATTCAGCTTTGGCAGGCACATCACCCAAACACAGTGCAACACAATCACTGACATTCTGCCCTCTCTCTTAAAGGACAAGGTGGCCCATAATCATAGAGAACAGCAGTGAACCGGCGGGGACCAGGCAGACATTCAAACCCTGAGCCTGAGGGAGGAGATGATGCTCCACATCATGGGTCCGGCTGTGACAGAGCCCGTAGCATCTGGCATCACCGAAAGAATTCAGGATGATGCTATGTTCCTGCCTTATGTCCCTTCTTAACTCCCACCTCCCACTCATCCTGCTGTATGGGATGATGTACAAGCTGCAGATGGTGGGGCCGTGGACCTCCTGCTTTCCATTCCACCCCCAATCCCTCACCACAACCCTCCACTTCTGATCTGATACTTTCCAATGACAATCCAAAACTGCCAGCTTCCCAGTCACAGCAGATCCAGGAGACAGGGAGAGAGCAGCAGCACAGCACTGATGGCGAAGCCCCAGCACTTGGTCTAATACTCACAGCCAACAGTTCAAATACTTACACTGTGTGTGCTTTAGAGGCTGGGATAGAGTCGGAATCTACACGTGGTGAGTCACCGAGCACGACAGAGCTGCAGCCAGGCCAGGGGGAAAGGATAGTTCATGTGTCAGCTCACCAGTGGGCGAGGTCACAAACGAGTTATAATACACAGGACTCAGATGTGAACATTGCTGGAGCAGCACACAGGAGAATGCTGATGGACATGTAGACTGAGATACTTTGTCCATTGACAGGCCTGTCAGATAGTTTATTGTCACGATCAAGGAACATGGAGCAGTCCGGCTCCAACATGGCACAGGACATTGTACAGAGCTTGAAGCCCATTCTTTCCCCTGTGGAAGTAGTCACTAACTCCATGACAGCACTAGCGGACCAAGCCGTGATACAGTGTCTGGTGACCATTGTCTCAGCTTCCACTGCAGCACAGGCGGCAGACACCCAACGTCAGCACAGTGCCGCAGTGGTTAGCACTGCAGCCTCACAGCTCCAGCGACCCGGATTCAATTCTGGGTACTGCCTGCGTGGAGTTTGCAACTTCTCCCTGTGTCTGCGTGGGTTTCCTCCGGGTGCTCCGTGTTCCTCCAACCACCAAAAGACTTGCAGTTTGATAGGTAACTTGTCCATTACAAAATTGCCCCGAGTATAGGGAGGTGGTAGGGGAATATAAGAACAGGTGGGGATGTGGTAGGAATATGGGATTAGTGTAGGATTAGTATAAACGGCTGGTTGATGGTTAGCACAGTTTCGGTGGGCCGAAGGGCCTGTTTCGGTGCTGTATATTGAAATCTAAATCTAAATCTAAAAAAATCTAGTCTCGATGCTGCAGTGGAATGTCAGGCTGAGGTCATGACATCCGTGCTTGCTGCCAGGCAGGATCAGACTGCTGTCGTCAAGGCTGTGGATCTCAGTGTTCAAAGGGGTTTGCAGGCTCTCACAGCAGTCCAGCAATCTGTGATCCAGTAGATTACTAGGATTGCTGAGATGTCGCCCCGTGGCAGTGACAGTGTCTGCGTGGAGCATGAACCTGCTGTCCTCTCTCAGGATGACAGTATGTTTTATCCCTTCACTGTCACGCCACCAGTGTCCTTGCTGTTACCCATCAGCCAGCCCAGGCTGCTGCTGCCCATGTCGAGGTGGTGCAGTCTTGAATCCCTCAAGGCCCAGAACTGCTCGAGGACGTCCTCCAAGGCCATCAGCAGTCAGCCCAGTAAAAGTCAGCAGCCTTCCATTAGCCATGCTGCAGTCACTGGGGAAACACTGTGTAGGAGCACTAGATAGGTCGAGGGAACCCACAAGACCGGCACGAAGGGAAGACCCAAGGGTGAATAGTTCAGTTTTGTTTGTATAATTGGATGTGTTGTTGGATAAAGATGTTAATGAAAAGATTTTTATTGGTGGTTTTTATTGCAGCATAGTGACCAAGGGGACACTGTGATGGTGCGTCTCAGATGCGTGTCATGGTGGAGAATTGGGGATCAATGTTGGGAAAGGGAAGTTGCCCATGGGAAATGGACTCTTAGCAGTGACTCTCCAACAGCCTGTCCGGGTCGAAGGCATCCAGGAAATATCCTCCCTCACTCCTCCTCCTGAGGTAGCCTCCGGATTCCTGGTGCCAATGCCTGTCCTCATGATCATGATGATATGAAGGGTGCAGCAGAACACCATGAACTTAGACAGCTGCTCCAGTGAGTACTGGAGAGCTCCCCCCGAGCGGTTCAGACATCGGAAGCATTGCTTCATCACACCAATGGTCTGTTCCACCATGTTCCTGGTGACTCCATTGTTCACGTTATATACAGGTTATTTTCATGCGGTTGGTTGGCATTGATGCTGGGCGTAGAATTATGAGTCATGTACAGAGTGAGGTAGGCATTGTCTCCGAGGAGCCACATTCTGGTTCACCATAGAGGCCCGAAGTGTTGGGACCGGCTGCCTGCTTCAGAATGAAGGTATGGTGGCTGCTGCCAGGGTCGTGGACATTCACCAACATGATGTACTGGGCATGCTCACACACCAACTGTACATTAATGGAGTGAGAGTTCTTTCAGTTCCTGTACCTCTCCCCGTTGACATTCGGGCCCCGCAGAGCCACCTACACCATTAGGAATCCCGCTACCCTGACAAAGCCACGGGACCTCTCACCCTGCTTCACCCTGCGGAGGGTGAAAATGATATATTCACCTCACCCGACATAGATGGCCTCCATTAACCAGCAGATACATCAATGGACAGCATAGAGAGAGATAATGGATACGTCGCCCGCTGCTGCCTGGCAGATCCAGATACATAGAAGTTTAATGAAACTGTGACCTTTACGGCTACAGACAGCTCCGTCCTCACCCTGGTGTCAGGCTCCAGGTCGTGTTACAGGAGGTGACACAGCTCTGTGACCACATCCTTATTGAATCAGCGTCACCTCACACACTGCTCCTGGGTTAGGTGTAGGTAGGAATAGTGCTCTTGGAAAACCCGGGGTGGGTAGGGCAGAGCCCCCTCCTCCTCCCTCTTTACAGAGCTTCCCCTATCTGCAACCTCTGCTCTATTTGTTGATCATGTTACAGACCCAGAGACACTGTAACTACAATCCCCATACCTCGTCTAGAGTTGGGTCACTAAATCCTCTGTCCTCCCTGAATGACTGCAGCTGCTCACAACACAACCTCCAGAGAACCATCCACAGCACCTCCACTAACTTTACAATAGCAGAAGTAAGTCAAAAGCCCCTCACCTGTAAGTTGGATGCCTGGTCCTTTTCAATAACCCTAGAGGGGATTCCTTGTGCCAGCTGAATATATGCTTAACTGAGAGTGACTAACACAGGTGGTCAGTGAACATGCATAGGCCAAGTTTCAAATCTGCTGGAACAGGTTGTTGATATAACATCCAGACCCCTGTTCAGTCTACCAGTACATGCAGGGTACTCTTAGACTCGTGCCCTTTCCAGCATGAGCACTGTGTACGCTACACCAGAAATGCCCAGCAGTGTGGATTCCACTGCACCAGCACCAATGATGGTACTTAGACCAAATCAGAGTCAGAGACAGATCCATAGCGAATGAAATTCACTTCAAAACGAGAAATGATAAACACTTCAAATAGAACAAATGGAAGGAATATGGGAAACCGACAGGGGAATGGGGATAATTGGAAGGCAGAGGCCATTTAGAGCTTTTAATCCAAGTATGATTATATTAAAATTGTGGCATTGCCAGACTGGGAGGTAGGTTATGTGAGTGAGTACAGGGGTGATGGGTGATCTGGACTGGGTGTGAGCTGTGATGCAGCCAGTAGATTTCTGAATGAGCTGCAGTTTATCGAGCTTTGTTATTGTGAGCATGACCAGGAAGACATTGGAATCATCAGGTAAGGATCTAAGAAAGGCACGGCTGAGGGTTTATAAGTAGATGAACTGAAGGAGATGTGGAAATGAACAAAATTATAGAGGTGGCTGTCGGCAGGGTTAGTGATCGACAGGATATTGAATTGGAACTTAGCTTAGGATGAAAGGAATCGCTGACGTTGTGAAGAGTCTGGTTTGTTCTCAGACATTGGACAGGGAGTGTGATAGAGTCAGTGGACAGAGACAGAATTTGTGACAGAAACCGATGGCAGTGGATTTAGTCTTCCCAATATTTAAATAAAAGGAACAGCAATGCAGTGAAACATGATCTATAGTTCTAATAGCTGGATAGAGAGGCTTACCAGGAACAACAATATTAGCAAGAAAGGCAGAGTAATTGACAAGAACAGTACAGAAGTTAATCATAGGTTATAACATTAATAGCTAGGTAGAGAGAGACTTACCAGGGACACCAACAATACCGAGGATGGGATAGTAAATCGTTTGAATAGTCAAAAGCGCGAAATAGATCCGATATTGTAAAGAAAGCCGATGATAATTTGTAGAAAGATAGTCAGACGCCCACGAGAAACTCCTGTCCATTGTTGTCACATTCCAATCGATTGTTCTCAGATTCTGACCCATTGTTGTAACATTCCAATCGATTGTTCTCAGCTTCTGATTTATCCTCTCCCTCACTCTGGAGCCACTTATCCCTGTCAGTGCCGGTGGGAGGGGTGGGGATGGGGGGGTGGGGGGGGATGATACTATGGGATAACACATTGGAAGGAGTCCTGTATTAATAGACGTTGGAAACCCTCCAGCGACACAATTAGGCTCCATGGAGACTTACATTAATTACAGTCACTGAACAAACAAGTTCAGTCAACCCATTTCAATCCAGCACTTTCCGTATCACAATAAACATTTACCCGGTCAAGACGGAATGTATGAGGGTTACTGAGGGAAGGAATGTTGGAAATAGCAGAGCCACTGGCCCGAATCGTCCAATCCTCCTTTGATATGGGAGTGATGACAGAGGACTGGAGTGTCGCAAATTCTGCACCCTGTTCGAAACAGTAGTGATAGGCTACACCCTAGAACTACTGACCCATCAGTCTAACCTCACTGAAATGTTGGGGAAGCTTGTAGAGACTGTAATCTGGGACAAGATAATCGTGGTCTGAATAGCATGAGTTTATAAATGACAAGAAGGTCCACCAGATATGTTCGTGGCAAATCATGTCTGACAAACTTGATCAAATTCTTTGATGAAGTAATGGAGAGTGTTGCTGCGGATAGCATGGTTGCTACTTTGTATATGAACAATCAAAAGTCGTGGAATCAAATGCCATTTAATAGATTTGTTAGGAAGTCTGAACCTCATGGATTCAAGAGGCAGTGACAGTGTGGATATGACATTGGCTAAGGGACAGAATACAGAGGGAAGTGGTGATCTATTGTTGCTCAGACAGTGAAGGGGATTATACAGTGATGGTCCCCAATGGTCGGTATTCAGGCCATTGCTCTTTTATAAAACATACATAAATATATATCTGTGTATTGTGTTTGTGTGTAACATTTACTTATCTATAAAAGGCATAATTTCAATGTTCTCAGGTGACAGAAACTCGGAAATGTAAAAAACTAAGGATGATATCAGAGGGATTCAGGGAGAGAGATGACATGAGGAAATGAGGCAGATGAAATTTAGTGCAGACATGGGCAAAGGGAGGAAGAATGAGGTGAGGCAATGTAAATGAAATGGGGCAGTTTTACATTGGGTGCATGAACAGATGTCTTTGAATGTAGCAGAACAAGTCGATAAAATTATTAAAACACATCCGGGATATCGAACTTTATAAAAAGAGGCATCGCGTGCAAAAGCAAGGAAGCTAACTAAAACTTTAAAAATCACTGGTTAGGTCTCAGCTGAGGAATTGTGTCCAATTCTGAGCATTACTTATTAGAAAGGATGTCAGAACCTTGGAGAAGGTGCAGAGGATATTTACTGGAATGGTCCAGGAATGAGGGAATTCATGTTCACGGGGAGACTACAGAAACAGGAATTAGGGCAGATCAGGTAAAGGAGAAATTTAATAGAGCAAACCACAATTATGTGCAGTTTTGAAAGAGCAAGATAAACGGTTTCCTTTGGGTAAAGGACCAATAACAATACTCAAAATACTTGGCAAAAGATGCAGATGTGGCACAAGGAAAACATTTTTATACAGTGAGTTGCTTTAGTCTGGAATACACGGTCTGAAGATGTGCTGGAAGTAGATTCAAGAGCAAGTTTCAAAAGGGAACTGGATAAATGCTGCAGAGGGGGATTTGCAGGACTTTGGGAAAAGAGGAGGAAAGAGGGGTAAAATAAAAAGCTCTTTCAAAGATGGCACAGGTACGATGGGCCAATGGACTGCTTCCATGTTTTGTGATTCTCCGATTCTATGGTAACAGAATCCATTGAGTCCTTATTTCGTGTGTACAATTGATGTCCAGCAGTTCTTGAGCCAGCGGCTCATTGTTACTTGTATCCTCACACAGATAACAGAAGAAAGGCAAACACAAGGGCCAGGTGAGATGAATTGTGCTGACAATTTACTTATTGATTTATGACGTCTCTCTCTTTGATCACTTCAATCAGTCAGTTACAAACACATTGATTTTGTTCCTATTTTATTTCCTGTCTATTTGTTCTCAAGATATGAGTGATACTGACAAGGCTGGCATTACTTCCCAATCCCTGGTTCCCATGAGAAAATGATAGGCCTTCATCCTGAACCACTGCAGTCCATGTGGTGAAGATGTTCCCACAATACTGTTACAGAAAGGATTTCAGGCTTTTAACCCAGTGATGATGAAGGAACGATGATTTCTGTCCAAGTCTAGATGGTGTTTGGCTCGGAGGAGGGGAATGTGGAGGTGATGGTGTTTTGTGTTAGAGTCCGAGCTGAAGTCTACCCCCTCCCCTCTATCTCGTGTCCCTTGACTGTAAACTGGAATTGTTCTCTTTCGAGCAGTAATGTTAAATGGAGATTGAATAGAGATATGCAAAATCTTGAACAGTATTTGATGGAGTAAAGACAGAGAATTTGGTTTCACTGGAAGTACTGTCAGTCACCAGAGGACACATTTTTAAGGTGATGGGCCAACAAAAATGCATTGATTTATTATAAACCGGAATTCACAGCCTGAAAGAGTGGTGAAGCAGATTCAATAATAAATTTAAAAAAGGGAATTGATTCAATAGTATCAGAGGAGATTTTCAGCGAAGTGGTAATTGTGTAGAGGAGAGGGACAAATGGGATTGCTCCTTCAAACAGCATGCACAGACACGATGGGCCAAATAGCCTCCTCCGTGCTGGATGATTCTTTGAGTCTGTGAAAACAGAAAATATTGAAACCTTACCTGATTTGTACAACAGACGGGCAACAATTTTAAGCAGAGGCTGATCATTACTTGTACTTTGATATGGTTCAGGAAAACATCATGTTGGATTAACACAGATGAGGGAAAGAATTAGTCCTTTCCTGCTCTGTTTGTTTGGTCAGTACCACACTGTGTGGAAGTAACACAGATCAGGGATAGACGGACAGCAATTTTAAGCAGAGGCTGATCGTTACTTGTACTTGGAGCATACCTTGTTGGATTAACACAGGTGAGGGAGAGAGATGGAAATCTCCTGCTCTGTGTGTGGGGGTCATTAACACAACATGTTGGATTGGCACAGGCCAGGGAGAGAAATAGAAATTTCTTGCTGTGTCTGTACCACACTATGTGGGAATGACACAGATCAGGGAGAGAATGGTCCTTTCCTGCTCTCTGTGTGTACGTGGGGGTCATTACCACATCGGGTGGAAGTGACACAGATCAGGGATAGAATTGGTCCTTTCCTGCTCTCTGTGTGGTTCAGTACCACACTGTGTGGGATTAAGAGGCCGGGGATAGAATTGGGTCTTTCCTGCTCTCTGTGTGGGTCAATACAACACCGGGACGATTTAACACAAGCCGGGGACAGAATTGGATCTTTCCTGCTCTCTGTGTGGGTCAGTACCACACCGGGTGAGATTAACACCGTCCAGGGATAGAATTGAATCTTTCCTGCTCTCTGTGCCTGGGTCAGGACCACACCGGGTGTGATTAAGACACACCGGGGATTGAATTGGGTCTTTCCTGCTGTCTGTGTGTGTCAGTGCCACACCGGGTGGGATTAACACAAGCCGGGGATAGAAGTGAGTCTTTTCTGCTCTATTTGGAGCTCAGTACCACATTGGGTGAAAGCTGCTTACTCAGCACAGCCTGAGGATGGAGCCTGGTCTGTCCCAATGAGGACAGAGAGTGACTGGTGAAATGGCCAGTCACCCGGCAGATTGAACTTTACACATTGAACTGTGAAGTGATACATATCGGTAGGAAATATGAGGAAAGGCAATATAATGTGGGTGGTGGAATGGACAGATCTCGGGCTGTCCTAATTTCTGAGGCAGCAGGACACTGAGAAGGCTGCTAAAAAATAACAACATATCGTGTCCTTGGTTTTATAAACACAGCACAGAGTAATAAAACTCAGGAGGAAATGCTGGTTTTTAGACATCATTGGTTAGGTCCCAGCTGGAGAATTGTGTCCAATTCTGATCACCACACTTTGGTAAGGATGGCAAGGACTTAGTGAAGATACTGAGGTGATTTACTAGATTGGTACCAGGGATCTCATGGAGAGATGGGAAAAGCTGGGATTTTTCTCTTTAGAGCAGTGAAGGGTAAGAGGGGATTTAATATAGAATTCAAATTCATGAAGGGTTTTGATTGGGTAATTAGTGTGAAAATGTTTCCAGTGTCAGAAAGTTCAGTGTTAAGAAGACACAGATTGAAGGTAATTGACAAAGAACCAGAGGTGAAATGAGGAGAATGTTCTTACACAGCGAGTTGTTGGGATCTGGAATTCACTGCCTGAAAACATGATGGAAGCAGATTCAATAGTAATATGGTGGAGAAGGCAGATGGAATCCTTTCCTTTATTAGCTGAGGTATAGAATATAAGAGCAGGGAAATTATGCTGGAACTGTATAACTCATTGGCTGGGCCACAACTTGAGTACTGAGTGCAATTCTGGTCACCTCATTACTGAAAGGATCTAATTGCACTAGAGAGGATACAGAGGAGATTTATGAGGATGTTGCTAGGACTAGACAAAATGCAGCTGTGAGGAACGATTGGATAGGCTGGGGTTGTTCTTTTTGGAATAGAGAAGGCTGAGAGGAGATCGGACTGAAATGTCCATAATTTTGAGGGATCTGGACAGAGAGGAGGTGAAGGGTCTGTTTACCTTAGTAGAAAGGTCAGTGACTAGGGGGGAATAGATTTAAAGTGATTAATCGAAAGATAAGAGGGGATATGAGGAAGACCTTTTCATACAGAGTGTGGTGGGGTCTGGAACTCACTGCCTGACAGTGTAGTTGAGGCAGAAACCCTCAACTCATTCAACAGGATTCTGGATATACACCTCAAGTACCGTAATCTGCAGAGCTATGGCTCAAATGCTGAAAGTGGGATTAGAATGGGTGGATCGTTTTTCGGTCACCACTGATACAATGGGCCAAGTGACCTCTTTCAGTCAGGAGGCTGCTGCTACTGACTGTGAATGCTGCAATTGGACAGAAGGTAAATGGAATACTAGGACAGAAAGAGGGCTCCGCAGTTCACGGATGTGGTGACCCTAGATCAGATCTTACAGTGGTGTAGGAGAGGGAACAGGGTTCATGTCAAAGTCATGTCTTCCTTTTATATGATCCTGTATAATGGACAGGGACTACTGGACAGTAATGTGCTCAAAGGTTATCAGCAGTAATTGATTATCTCTATATTTGTATATTGTAGAACATTAAAACATACCCCTGCTCTGGTGTCCATTGCACCCTCAATATTCATGATTAAAATATCAGAGGAGTGTGAACCAGTCACCTCTGATCACCCTGAGGTACAGGCGATTCTCGAGTCGGTGCTGAGTGTATTCACAGCCCATAAAGATGACTGTGGAAACATGAGCAGACCTGAAGAAATTAACTGACCATTGCATGATCCATGAAGCAGTATTCATACCGAGCTGAGATTATATCATATATTCCAGACAACATCAGGTTATTGTTATACCAGGGTGCAGTTCACAAAGACACATTCACTACTAACTGTCCGATTTTGCCGGTTACAAAACCAGATGGCAGCTGGGGACTGACTATTGACCATACAAACTCAACTCAGTCACCCCTGTGTGAACTCGGTTGTCTGAGAGACACCAACCCTACTCTCCCGGATTCCCAGCGGCAGGGCTGACTTCACCACGCTGGATATCTCTAATGTTTATTGGAGTATCCCAGTAAAACTAGAGAAACAATTTAAATTTACATTAACTTCTGAGGACCAGAGTTACCCCTGGACATGTCTGTCACAAGGGGTTCCACAATAACCCTACTATTTTCCACAAACGTATGGCCGGGGCCGTTAGGAACCTTTCACAGTCTTCCTGCTTGCTGAAATAAATTGATGGTCTCCTCCTCATCACCACAGACCGTGTCCACACATTTAACCCTTTTACAGGAACTACTGCAGTTACTTTGGGAGCTGGACTAAAAGACCATCCACGTAAGGCCCAGCTGGTGTAACATCGTGTCATCGTTCTATATGTCTAAATTGGCTCATCCAACATCAGCCCAGACCAACATCAGGTCGAAACCATCCAGTGTATAACCCTGTCCACCTCAAAGACAGCCTTGTGTCCTATCTTCAGGCTGGTGGGGTATCAGTGGACCCTCATCCAGTGTCTACCCTTGTCCACCTCAAAGACTGCCCAGTGTCCTACCCTCAGGCTGGTGGAGTATCAGTGGACACAATTCCAATGTCTACCCCTGTCCACCTCAAGGACTGCCCAGTGTCCTATCCTCAGGCTGGTGGGTATCAGTGGACCCTCATCCAGTGTCTACCCCTGTCCACCTCAAAGACTGCCCTGTGTCCTATCCTCAGGCTGGTGGGTATCAGTGGACCCTCATCCAGTGTCTACCCCTGTCCACCTCAAAGACTGCCCAGTGTCCTACCCTCAGGCTGGTGGAGTATCAGTGGACACAATTCCAGTGTCTACCCCTGTCCACCTCAAGGACTGCCCAGTGTCCTATCCTCAGGCTGGTGGGTATCAGTGGATCCTCATCCAGTGTCTACCCCTGTCCACCTCAAGGACTGCACTGTGTCCTATCCTCATGCTGGTGGGTATCAGTGGACCCTCATCCATTGTCCACCCCTGTCCACCTCAAAGGCTGCCCTGTGTCCTATCTTCAGGCTAGTGGGGTATCAGTGGACACAATTCCAGTGTCTACCCCTGTCCACGTCAAGGACTGCACTGTGTCCTATCCTCATGCTGGTGGGCTATCAGTGAACCCTCATCCAGTATCTACCCCTGTCCACGTCAAGGACTGCACTGTGTCCTATCCTCATGCTGGTGGGTATCAGTGAACCCTCATCCAGTGTCTACCCCTGTCCACCTCAAAGACTGCTCTGTGTCCTATCCTCAGGCTGGTGGGGTAGCAGTGAACCCTCATCCAGTGTGTACCCCTGTCCACCTCAAAGACTGCCCTGTGTCCTATCCTCAGGCTGGTGGATTATCAATTGCCCCTCATCCAGTGTCTACCCCTGTCCACCTCAAAGCCTGCTCTGTGTCCTCTGCTCAGGCTGGTGGGGTATCAGTGGAGCCTCATCCAGTGTCTACCCCTGTCCACCTCAAAGACTGCCCTCTGACCTAACCTCAGGCTGGTGGAGTATCAATTGCCCCTCATCCAGTGTCTACCCCTGTCCACCTCAAAGACTGCCCTTTGTCCTACCCTCAGGCTGGTGGAGTATCAGTGGACACAATTCCAGTGTCTACCCCTGTCCACCTCAAGGACTGCCCAGTGGCCTATCCTCAGGCTGGTGGGGTATCAGCAGACCCTCATCCAGTGTCTACCCCTGTCCACCACAAAGACTGCCCTGTGTCCTATCCTCAGGCTGTTGTGGTATCAGCGGACCCTCATCCCTCGATTTGCTGAGACTGTGACTCCTCTTTATGAACCACCGAATGGTGATGATGACCAGGTTTATCCCATTTGGACTGAAGAGAACACAGAAACAGTAACACAACTAAAGAAATCTGTCGCCCAGGCAACGTGTCTTACCTCACCGAACCCCGACAAGACTTTCAACATGGATGTGGGGACACAGTGACAACCTGGCTGCTGTCCAATGCCGAGAAAACCAGGAGAAAATACTCCCCATTGTGAATTACTCCAGAATTGTGAGTGGGCCTGAACTGATTTACTCTGTTTGTGAAGGACATTTGTTAACCATGTTCTGGGGAATCAAACATTTTACTTACATCACGGGGTTCAACAGGGTGATACTGTCCAGTCCATTATACACCTTCCCAGTATAGGAAAGCTGTTGTAATAGAATACCCATGTCATAGAATCATAGAGCCTTAGTCAATTCTGGCGCAGAATGGGACATTTCAACTCATCGAGTCCGTGCCAGCGCTTTGTAGATAAATCAAGTCTGTCTCATTCCCCAGCTCCATGGATGACAAGGAGCCTGCAGGGTAAGATACAGCAGGAAGGGCATGTTTATGTCCCACACCGATAACTCAATACAACAGAAAACCAAGAGGAGTATAGAAAGTGGAGGCTGATATCAAAAAGGAATTTACGAAAGCAAGGAGAAATCATAAAAAAATATTGGCAAGCAAAATCAAGGTGAACCCATATATGTTTTTTCTTTCAATACATTAAGGCGAAGAGGACAACTAAGGAGAGAGTAGAGCCCATTAATGACCGATAAGGTAACCTATGTGTAGGGACAGTAGTTACTGACATGGTTCTTAATGAATACTTTGTGACTGTCTTCACAAAAGAGGGGAACGGTGCAGATATTGTAGTTAAGGAGGAGGTGTGTGAATTATTGGATGTGATAAACATAGGCAGAGAGGAATTACTAATGGAATTAGCCTCATTGAAAGTTGATACATCACCATGGCGTGATGAAATGTACCCCAGGTTGTTAAAAGAAGCAACAGAAGGAATAACCAAAGGTATGTCCATGATTTTCCAGTTCTCACTGGATACAGGTGTGGTGATGGAGGATTGGAGAACTGCTAACATTGAACCACTGTTTAAAAAGGGAGCGAAGGATAGACCGAATAACTACAGGCCAGTCAGTCTAACCTCAGAGTGGGAAAATTATTGTAATCTATTCTGAGAGACATGATAAACTGTCACTTAGAAAGGCACAGGTTCATCAGGGATAATCACCATAGATGTGTTAAGGCAAGATTGTGTCTGACTAACTTGCATGATTTATTGATGAAGTAACAAGGACGATAGATGAGGTTAATGTCGTTGATGCGTCTACTTGGATTTTAGCAAGGTTTTTGGCAAGGGCCCACATAGCAGACTTGTTAAAAATAAAATCCCAGGGGATCCAGGGAAATGCAGCAAGGTGGATGCAAAATTAGCTCAGTGACAGGAAAGAAAGAGTAATTGTTGACAGGCGGTTTAGCGACTGGAGGGATGTTTCCAGCAGCATTTAATGGAGGCAGTGGTGTAGTGGCAATGTCACTGCACTTGTAAATCCAGCAAACCCAGGTTAACACTCTGGGGACGTAGATTCGAATCCCACCATGACACATAATGAAATTTGAAATCAATTAATAGTTCTGGAATTAAACAGCTACTCGAATGGTGACCATGAAACCATTGTCGATTGTTTGAAAAGCCCATCTGGTTTACTAATGTCCTTTAGGGAAGGAGATCTGCTGTCCTTATCTGATCTGGCCACATGTGACTCCAGACCCACAGCAATGTGATGGACTCTTAAATGGCTTCACACGCCACTCAGTTCAAGGGCAATGAGGATGGGCAATAAATGCAGGCCCAGACAGTGACGACCAAATCCTGAGGGGTGGAGAATACTGAGAAGTGTAGAGGTAGTGACTGACCTTTGAGTGAATGCCCACAGATAGCTGAAGGTCGCAGGACAGGTCAATAAGGTGATTAAGAAGGCATATGGAATGCTTTCCCTTATTCGCTGAGGTAAAGAATATAAGAGCTGGGAAGTTATGCTGGAACTACGTAAATCATTGGTTAGGCCACAACTTGAGTACTGAGTGTAGTTCTGGTCACCTCATTACATAAAGGATGTAATTGCACGAGAGAGGGTACAGAGGAGATTAACAAACATGTTGCCGGGACTGGGAAAATGCAACTATGAAGAAAGATTGGATAGGCTGGGGTTGTTCTCCTTGGAACAGAGAATTCTGAGGGGAAAAATG
The DNA here is from genome assembly GCF_036365525.1 of Heterodontus francisci. Taxonomy (NCBI): domain Eukaryota; kingdom Metazoa; phylum Chordata; class Chondrichthyes; order Heterodontiformes; family Heterodontidae; genus Heterodontus; species Heterodontus francisci. Next base: position 1,299,623 of record NW_027142065.1, read on the forward strand.
ATTGAAACGTACAAAAGGTTGAGGGCCGTGGATATAGTGGAGGTGAAGGGTCTATTCACCTTAGCAGAGAGATCAGTTACAACAGGGCATGGACTTAAAAGATTGGTAGAAAAATTAGAGGGGAAATGAGGAAAATAATAACCCAGGGTGTGGTGGGGTAGGGGTCTGGAACTCACTTTCTGAAATGGTAGAAGGGGCTGAAAACCTCATCTGATTTTAAATGTGCCTGTTACACCTCAAGTGATTTAATCTGCAGAGCTAGAGACCAAATGCTGGAAGGCGGGATTGGGCTGTGGAGGTCGTTTTTTGGACAGCAGAGACACAATGGGCCAAGTGGCCTCTTTCTGTGTTGTAAACATTCTATGATATTTCTATGCTTTTCTAGGTGCAGATAGGCGGTTTTAGTGAAGGTGTGCATATGTGGTCAGATGTTCATCTCGGGGTCAAATAAGATACCAAGGTGTGAACAGTCTGGTTTAGTCTCACACGGTTGCCAGGGAGAGGGATAGAGTCGGTAGCTAGGGAATGAAGTTAGGAGCAGGGACTGGAAACAATGTCTTCAATCTTCTGAAATTTGAATTGTCATAGCAGAGATGTGAGGTAATACATTTTAGAAGGATGTCTGTGGAGAGACAACACAAGCTACATGTTACAGTGTAAAGGGAGTGAAAGAAGAGAGAGACCTGGGCAGTTTATGTGTAAATCGTTGACGATCACAGGACAAGTTAACAATGCAGGCAATGAAGCATATGAGATCCTGGGCTTTATAAATCGAGGGATAGAAAACAAAACTGGGAAGTTATGTTAAATCTATATAAAACACGACAGCATATCCCAGTAAATGACACATGGAATAGCAGAATTTGAAACATATGGTACCAGGGATCTGGGAATTCAGTTACATGGAGAGATTGGAAAAGCTGGGATTTTTCTCTTTAGAGCAGTGAAGGGTAAGAGGAGATTTAATATCGAATTCAAAATCATGAAGAGTTTGGAGAGAGTAATTAATGTGAAACTGTTTCCAGTGTCAGAAAGTTCAGTATTAAGAAGACACAGATTGAAGGTAATTGACAAGGAACCAGAGGTGAAATGAGGAGAATTTTCCTTCACAGCGAGTTGTTGGGATCTGGAATTCACTGCCCGAAAACATGGTGGAAGTAGATTCAATAATATCTTTCAAAAGGGAATTTATAAAAAAGACAGGAAAAGGCGAAAAAAAGAGTCTGGGATAAAGAAGGAGAGTGGTAATAATTAGACAGCTCTTTCAAAGAAACAGAACCAACACAAAGGACCGAATAGCCTCCTTCTGTGCTGCATATGTCTCTAATTCTATGAGCAGCAGACAGAGAGTGAAGGGAGAGAGAATGAGAAAGGGGAAAGAGGGAAAGGAAAATAGAAAGAGGGAGAAAACAGGGTTTGCATCGCTTTTTGGGCAGAAGGGTCATGATCTGCCAGTTGAGGCAGGTGACACAAAATTTCTGCGGCCTCCACATTTCATTTCCATTAAGTCGAGGGGCCGCCCAAGGGTGACTCACGCTGCTGGTCTGTACGCTTAACAGGAGCCTTAACAGTTTCTGAGACTAGCACGTGTTTCAGCCAGGATTAAGCCTTTGAAGACAGTCTGTCCCTCTTAAAAGGAAGCTGCACTGAATCACAGGAGGCTGCTGCTGCTGACTGTGAATGCTGCAATTGGAGAAAAGGTAGATGGAATACTAGCACAGGGCTCTGCGGTTCACGGATGTGGTGCTGGAGGCCTTAGTCATGGAGGGTGACAGGAGAAGAGAGGCCATGTTTCTGTGGGGTGGGGTGGAGACTCTCAAGAACCGCACTTTGAAGGGAATGGGAGCAGGTGGCCAGGGAGGTCAATGCAAGAAGTCTGGCCCCGAGGACCTGGCAGCAGTGTCAGAAGAAGTTAAATGAACTCACACGGGTGGTCAATGTCAGTGAATTCATCACCACATGGCATCTCCTACCCCAACATCACCAACCTCTCACACGACTCAATGTACCACACCCCCATCACTCACCCATCAGCAGTCCCTAACACTCAGGACTCACACTCAACATTCACATACTCCACATCACCCTTACATACCTTCCACTCATACCAGCCTCACATCCACCTCTCACAGCCTTCACATACCACCAGCTATTCAACTATGGCAGGCATATCACCCAGACACAGTGCAACACCATCACTGAAATTCTGCCCTCTCTCTTGCAGGACAAGGTGACCCATAATCACAGGGAGCAGCAGTGAACCGGCGGGGACCAGGCATAGCTTCATCCCCTGAGCCTGAGGGAGGAAATGGTTCCCCACCTCATGGGAACGGCTGTGACAGAGCCCATGGCATCCGGCATCACCGGGAGTATTCAGGATGACATTATGTTCCTGCCTTATGCCCCTTCTTAACTCCCACCTCCCCCTCATCCTGCTGTCTGGGATGATGTACAAGCTGCAGATGGTGGGACCATGGATGTCCCTGCAGTGTATATGTGAGGTTGAGTGATTTGTGGAGAGCACGTTAATAGATGTGGTCACCCCACAGCTTATGGGTATGCAGAGAGAGAGAGAGGGAATGGGTGATCACCAGACGTCAGGAAGAATCAGGCAGGTAGCACAGGTGACCCCAGAGTGCATATCACTCTCCAACCAGTATTCAATACTGAGGAATGTGATGTTTCATCTGGGGACCGCAGCCAGAGACAAGGCCATGGTACCCTGGCTGTCTCACCTGTACTGGGGGTGGGAGGGGGTACAGGGAAGACTAGAATGTTGACAGTGACAGGATATTCGATAGTCACGGGAACAGACGAGCGTTTCTGAGGCCGCAGACATGTATCCAGGATGGTGTGTTTTCTCCCTGGTGTCAGGGTCAAGCATATCACTGAGTGGCTGTAGAGCATCCTAAATGTGGGGGGTGAACAGCCAGTAGTCGTGGTCCACATCGGTACGAATGAGCTGGGCAGACAGTGGAAGGTGGTCCTGCAGTCAGAATTCCGGGCGCTAGGAAATAAGTTAGCCATCTCAAAGCAGTAATCTCCGGATTACTCCCAGTACCCCGTGCGAGTGAGTACAGAAATAGGAGGATTGCACAGATGTATGTGTGGCTGGAAGGATGCTGCAGAAGCAGTGAGGTTTATATTTCTGGACACTGGGACCAGTTCTGGAGAATGTGGGATCTGTACCGGCCGGACGGTTGCACCTGAACAGAGTTGGACTAATTTCCTTGCAGGGTGATTTGTTAGTGCTACTGGAGAGGGTTTACACTAAATTGACAGGTGTGTGGGAACCAGGAGTAAACATCAGAGAGGAATTCTAAAGTGCACAGAATACTGGGAGAGATGGATAACACTATAGTAGGGTTTAGAAAGTTATTAGTTGAGGTCTGAGTAAGGGAGGAAGTAATAAAGTTTACATCAGGGTTGATGTGCATTAATGTGAATACGGAGTGTGGTTAATAAGACTGGTGAGGTACAGGTGCAGATTGCCATATGGAAATATGATGTTGTGGCTATAACAGAGATCTGGTTCAAAGAAGGGCAGAACTGGGTGTTAAATATTCCTGGATACAAGGTGTTCAGAAAAAATAGGAAAGGGAGAAAAGGATTAAGGGTGGTGGTATTGATTAAGGAGAACATTACAGTGCTGGAGAGAGTGAAAGTCCCGGGGACATGTGTGGGGAGATGGGAGGTGGGAGTGGGGGTGGGTGGGGGGGGTGCGTGGGTGGGTGAAGGACATAATCTATTTGGATAGAGCTAAAGAACAAAAAAGGTGCATTTACATTGCTTGGTGTTGTCTATAGGCCATCAGCTAATGGGAAGGATGTGGAGGAACAAATCTGCAAGAAAATTACTGAAAGATGCAAGAATTATAGAGTAGTTACAATGGGGGAACATTCATTATCCTAATAAGAACTGGGATAGTAGTAATGTAAAGGGCGGAGGGAGGCAGGAGTTACTACTGTGTGTGCAGGAAACATTTCTACAACAATATGTTGCTAGTCCGAGAAAGAAGGCACTGCTAGAACTGGTTCTCGAGAATGAGCTGGACCCAAGTGGATTAAGTATTAGTAGGAGAACATTGCGGGGACAGTGATCATTGTGTCATAAGGTTTTTGTTGACTATGGGAAAGGACAAAGAGCAATCCAGTGTAAGAATAATTAACTATGAGAAAGTCAACTTCAATAAGTCATCCGGTGTAAAAATTTAGCTGGGGCGAATAAATTAGAGTCACCGTTTGGCAGGAAAACAGGAGCTGAACAATGGGCTACCTTCAAAGAAGAGATAGTTCGGGCAGAGTGCTGGTGAACGGTTATTTTTCACACTGGAGGACGGTAGACAGTGATGTTTTCCAAGGGTCAGTGCTGGGACCAACTCATTTTTTTTGCGATATATAAATGAGATGGATCTTGGAATTCAGATTAGAATGACAAAATTTTCCGATGATACCATACTTGGAGGTGTGGTAAACAGTGAGGATGATGCAAACTGCCTACAACAGGATATAGATAGGCTAGCAGAATGCGCAGAGAAGTGGCAGGTGGAATTTAATACAGAGGAGTGTGAGGTGATGCATTTTGTCAGAAAGAATAGGAAAGCAATATAGACTTAATGGCATAGGTCTAAAGATTGTGCAGGAACAGAGGGACCTGGGACTCTATATGCATTGATCTTTGAAGGTGGAAGGACATATTGGGAGAGTGTTAATCAAAGCTTATCAGATATTGGGCTTCATGATTAGAGGCAAAGATACAAAATCAGGGAAGTTATGCTGAAAATTTGTAAAGCTTTGGTTAGGCCCCAACTAGAGAACTGTGTCCAGTTCTGGTCACCACACTTCAGGAAGGATGTGAAGGTCCTTGAGAGGGTGCAGAGGAGATTTACCAGAATAGTTCCAGGGATGGGAGGGGGGAGCGGCGGATGGTTAGTTACAAGGATAGTTTTGAGAAGATGGAGTTGTTCTCCCTTGAAGTAAAGGGGATTGAGAGAGATTTGATAGAGTTGTACAAGATTATGATGGCTTAGATAAGATAGACAAGGAAAAACTGTTCCCATTAACTGATGAAAGACGGACTCGGGGACACAAATGGAAGGTTTTAGGTAATAGATGCAGGGGGAAAATAAGGAAGAGCTTTTTTACACAGTGGGTGGTAACGAGCTGGAACTCACTGCCCATGAGGGTGGTGGAAGGCAAGACAATCAATGATTTCAAAAGGAAACTGGATGGGCACCTGAAGGAAAAAAACTTGCAGGGATCTGGGGAATGAACGGGTTATTGGGATTGACTGAACACGGAGGGGCAGAATGGCCACCTTCTGTGTCGTACGTGACTCCATGACTCCATCAATTTCGACCACTCTATGTCAGTTTAGTTTAGTTTAGAGATACAGCACTGAAACAGGCCCTTCGGCCCACCGAGTCTGTGCCGACCATCAAACAGCCATTAATACTAATGCTACACTAATCTCATATTCCTACCACATCCCCACCTGTCCCTATATTTCCCACCTACCTACACTAATGGAAATTGTGAACGGCCAATTTATCTATCAACCTGCAAGTCTTTGGCATGTGGGAGGAAACCCACGCAAAAACAGGGAGAACATGCAAACTCCGCACAGGCAGTACCCAGAATTGAACCCGGGTTGCGGGAGTGGTGTGGTTGCGGTGCTTACCACTGCGCCACTGTGACGCCTGCTATTGCCTTGAAAGATCCAGATACATTGAGGTTCAATGAAACTGTGACCTTAACAGCCACTGACAGTTCCGTCCTCACCATGGTGTGAGGCTCCAGGACGTTCTACAGGAGGTGACACTGCTCTGTGACCACATCCTTATTGAATCAAAGTCACCTCACACATTGCTCCGGGGTTAGGTGCATGTCGGAATGGTGCTCTTGGAAAACACGGAGTGGGTAGGTCAGAGCCCCCTCCTCCTTCCTCTTCACAGAGCTTTACCTCTCAGCAGACTCTGCTCCATTTACTGATCATGTTACAGACCCAGAAACACTTTAACTACAGTCCCCATAACTCGTCCAGTGTTAGGTCACCAAATCCTCTGTCCTCCCTGAATGTCTGTAGTTGCTCACAACACAACCTGCAGAAAACCATCCACAGCACGTCACTAACTTTTCAATAGCAGAAGTAAGTCTAAAGGCCCTCACCTGTAAGTTGGATGCCTGGTCCTTTTAAATAACATTGGAGGGAGTTCCTCGTGCTGCTGAATGTATGTTCATCCGACAGTGGCTAAAACGGGCGGTCACTGGACATGCACAGATCAAGTTTCAAAGACGTACATCAAAGCTGTCAGAATCGCTGACTGACGTAACATTCACAACACTCCACATATGAGCATCACATGCATGTTATAACAGGACGAGACCCTTGCCCCGCATGGGGCACTGTGCTGACCACACCAGAGCGCTGTCCAGCATGGCTCACTGTGCTGACCACAATAGATCCCTGCCAAGCATGGGGCACTGTGCTGACCACACTAGAGCCCTGTCCAGCCTGGGACACTGTGCTGACCACACTAGAGCCCTGTCCAGCATGGGGCACTGTGCTGACCACACTAGAGCCCTGTCCAGCCTGGGACACTGTGCTGACCACACTGAAGCCCTGTCCAGCATGGGACACTGTGCTGACCACACGAGAGCCCTGTCCAGCCTGGGACACTGTGCTGACCACACTGAAGCCCTGTCCAGCATGGGACACTGTGCTGACAACACGAGAGCCCTGTCCAGCATGGGGCACTGTGCTGACCACACTAGAGCCCTGTCCAGCATGGGGCACTGTGCTGACCACACTAGATCCCTGTCCAGCATGGGGCACTGTGCTGACCACACGAAAGCCCTGTCCAGCATGGGGCACTGTGCTGACCATACTAGAGCCGTGACCAGCATGGGGCACTGTGCTGACCACACTAGAGCAGTGTCCTGCATGGGGCACTGTGCTGACCACACTAGAGCCCTGTCCAGCATGGGGCACTGTGCTGACCACACTAGAGCAGTGTCCTGCATGAGGCACTGTGCTGACCACACTAGAGCCCTGTCCAGCATGGGGCACTGTGCTGACCGCACTAGAGCCCTGTCCAGCATGGGACACTGTGCTGACCACACTAGAGCCCTGTCCAGCATGGGACACAGTGCTGACCACACTAGAGCCCTGTCCAGCATGGGGCACTGTGCTGACCACACTAGAGCCCTGTCCAGCATGGGGCACTGTGCTGACCACACCAGAGCCCTGTCCAGCATGGCTCACTGTGCTGACCACAATAGAGCCCTGCCAAGCATGGGGCATTGTGCTGACCACACTAGAGCCCTGTCCAGCCTGGGAAACTGTGCTGACCACACTGAAGCCCTCTCCAGCATGGGACACTGTGCTGACCACACGAGAGCCCTGTCCAGCATGGGGCACTGTGCTGACCACACTAGAGCCCTGTCCAGCATGGGACACTGTGCTGACCATACTAGAGCCGTGACCAGCATGGGGCACTGTGCTGACCACCCTAGAGCAGTGTCCTGCATGGGGCACTGTGCTGACCACACTAGAGCCCTGTCCAGCATGGGACAGTCTGCTGACCACACTAGAGCAGTGTCCTGCATGAGGCACTGTGCTGACCACACTAGAGCCCTGTCCAGCATGGGGCACTGTGCTGACCACACTAGAGCCCTGTCCAGCATGGGACACTGTGCTGACCACACTAGAGCCCTGTCCAGCATGGGACACTGTGCTGACCACACTAGAGCCCTGTCCAGCATGGGGCACTGTGCTGACCACACTAGAGCCCTTTCCAGCATGGGGCACTGTGCTGACCACACTAGAGCCCTGTCCAGCATGGGGCACTGTGCTGACCACACTAGAGCCCTGTCCAGCATGGGACACTGTGCTGACCACACTGGAGCCGTGTCCAGCATGGGGCATTGTGCTGACCACACTAGAGCAGTGTCCTGCATGGGGCAGTGTGCTGACCACACTAGAGCCCTGTCCAGCATGGGACAGTGTGCTGACCACAGTGGAGGAGTGTCCTGCATGAGGCACTGTGCTGACCACACTAGAGCCCTGCCCAGCATGGGACACTGTGCTGACCACACTAGAGCCCTGTCCAGCATGGGGCACTGTGCTAACCACACTAGAGCCCTGTCCAGCCTGGGGCACTGTGCTGACAGTGTGAGGTGATGCATTTTGGCAGAAAGAATAGGAAAGCAATATAGACTTAATGGCATAGGTCTAAAGATTGTGCAGGAACAGAGGGACCTGGGGCTCCATATGCATTGATCTTTGAAGGTGGAAGGACATATTGGGAGAGTGTTAATCAAAGCTTATCAGATATTGGGCTTCATGATTAGAGGCAAAGATACAAAATCAGGGAAGTTATGCTGAAAATTTGTAAAGCTTTGGTTAGGCCCCAACTAGAGAACTGTGTCCAGTTCTGGTCACCACACTTCAGGAAGGATGTGAAGGTCCTTGAGAGGGTGCAGAGGAGATTTACCAGAATAGTTCCAGGGATGGGAGGGGGGAGCGGCGGATGGTTAGTTACAAGGATAGTTTTGAGAAGATGGAGTTGTTCTCCCTTGAAGTAAAGGGGATTGAGAGAGATTTGATAGAGTTGTACAAGATTATGATGGCTTAGATAAGATAGACAAGGAAAAACTGTTCCCATTAACTGATGAAAGACGGACTCGGGGACACAAATGGAAGGTTTTAGGTAATAGATGCAGGGGGAAAATAAGGAAGAGCTTTTTTACACAGTGGGTGGTAACGAGCTGGAACTCACTGCCCATGAGGGTGGTGGAAGGCAAGACAATCAATGATTTCAAAAGGAAACTGGATGGGCACCTGAAGGAAAAAAACTTGCAGGGATCTGGGGAATGAACGGGTTATTGGGATTGACTGAACACGGAGGGGCAGAATGGCCACCTTCTGTGTCGTACGTGACTCCATGACTCCATCAATTTCGACCACTCTATGTCAGTTTAGTTTAGTTTAGAGATACAGCACTGAAACAGGCCCTTCGGCCCACCGAGTCTGTGCCGACCATCAACCACCCATTTATACGAATGCTACACTAATCTCATATTCCTACCACATCCCCACCTGTCCCTATATTTCCCACCTACCTACACTAGGGGAAATTGTGAACGGCCAATTTACCTATCAACCTGCAAGTCTTTGGCATGTGGGAGGAAACCCCAGCAAAAACAGGGAGAACATGCAAACTCCGCACAGGCAGTACCCAGAATTGAACCCGGGTTGCGGGAGTGGTGTGGTTGCGGTGCTTACCACTGCGCCACTGTGACGCCTGCTATTGCCTTGAAAGATCCAGATACATCGAGGTTCAATGAAACTGTGACCTTAACAGCCACTGACAGTTCCGTCCTCACCGTGGTGTGAGGCTCCAGGACGTTTTACAGGAGGTGACACTGCTCTGTGACCACATCCTTATTGAATCAAAGTCACCTCACACATTGCTCCGGGGTTAGGTGTATGTCGGAATGGTGCTCTTGGAAAACCCGGAGTGGGTAGGTCAGAGCCCCCTCCTCCTTCCTCTTAACATAGAACATAGAACATACAGCACAGAACAGGCCCTTCGGCCCACAATGTTGTGCCGATCCTTTGTCCTCTGTCAAGGACAATTTAATCTATACCCCATCATTCTCCTTTATCCATATACCTATCCAAAAGCCTTTTGAAAGTCCCTAAAGTTTCTGACTCAACAACTTCCCCGGGCAAGGCATTCCATGCCTCGACCACTCTCTGGGTAAAGAACCTTCCCCTGACATCCCCCTTATATCTCCCACCCTTCACCTTAAATTTATGACCCCTTGTAACGCTTTGCTCCACCCGGGGAAAAAGTTTCTGACTGTCTACCCTATCTATTCCCCTGATCATCTTATAAACCTCTATCATGTCACCCCTCATCCTTCTCCGTTCTAATGAGAAGAGGCCTAGAATGTTCAGCCTTTCCTCGTAAGACTTATTCTCCATTCCAGGCAACATCCTGGTAAATCTCCTCTGCACCCTCTCCAAGGCTTCCACATCCTTCCTAAAATGAGGCGACCAGAACTGCACACAGTACTCCAAATGAGGCCTTACCAAGGTCCTGTACAGCTGCATCATCACCTCACGGCTCTTAAATTCAATCCCTCTGCTAATGAACGCTAACACCCCATATGCCTTCTTCACAGCCCTATCCACTTGAGTTGCAACTTTCAATGATCTATGCACATAGACCCCAAGGTCTCTCTGCTCCTCCACATGCCCAAGAACCCTACCGTTAACCCAGTATTTTGCATTCATGTTTGTCCTTCCAAAATGGACGACCTCACACTTTTCAGGGTTAAACTCCATCTGCCACTTTTCAGCCCAGCACTGCAACCTATCCAAGTCCCTTTGCAGACGACAATAGCCCTCCTCGGTATCCACAACTCCACCAACCTTTGTATCATCTGCAAATTTACTGACCCACCCTTCGACTTCCTCATCCAAGTCGTTAATAAAAATCACAAACAGGAGAGGACCCAGAACTGATCCCTGCGGCACGCCACTGGTAACTGGGCTCCAGGCTGAGTATTTACCATCTAAGACCACTCTCTGCCTTCTATCAGTTAGCCAATTCTTAATCCAACTGGCCACATTCCCCACTATCCCATGCCTCCTGACTTTCTCCATAAGTCTACCATGGGGGACCTTATCAAATGCCTTACTAAAATCCATGTACACCACATCCACTGGTTTACCCTCATCCACTTGCTTGGTCACCTGCTCAAAGAATTCAATCAGGCTTGTGAGGCAAGACCTACCCCTCACAAAACCGTGCTGACTGTCCCGAATCAAGCAGTGTCTTTCCAGATGCTCAGAAATCCTATCCCTCAGCACCTTTTCCATCAACTTGCCTACCACCGAAGTAAGACTAACTGGCCTGTAATTCCCAGGGTTGTTCCTATTCCCTTTCTTGAACAGGGGCACAACATTTGCCACCCTCCAATCACCTGGTACCACCCCCGTCAGCAGAGAAGATGAAAAGATCATTGCCAGCGGCTCTGCAATTTCATCCCTTGCTTCCCATAACATCCTTGGATATACCCCGTCAGGCCCGGGAGACTTGTCTATCTTCAAGTTATTCAAAAACCCCAACACATCTTCCCTCCTAACGAGCACTTCCTCGAGCTTACCAGTCTGCTTCCCACCGTCCTCTTCAGTAATACACCCCTTCTCATTCGTAAATACCGAAGAGAAGTACTCATTCAAAACCTCACTTATCTCTTCCGGCTCAACACACAGTCTCCCGCTATTGTCCTTGACCGGACCTACGGTCCCCCTAGTCATCCTCATATTTCTGACATACGCGTAAAAGGCCTTGGGGTTTTCTTTTATCCTACCCGCCAAGCATTTTTCATGCCCTCTCTTAGCTCTCCTAATCCCTTTCTTCAGATCCTTCCTGGCCATCTTGTATCCCTCCAGAGCTATGCCTGTGCCCTTTTTCCTCAACTTTATATACGCATCCTTCTTCTTCCTAACAAGACTCTCAACCTCTCTTGTCAACCACGGTTCCCTCACATGACCATCCCTTCCCTGTCTGACAGGGACATGCTTATCAATGGCCCCTACTATCTGCTCCTTGAAAAAGTTCCACATGTCGACCGTGCCCTTCCCTGCCAGCATATGCTCCCAACTTATGCTCCTCAGTTCCTGCCTGACAGCATCATATCTACCCTTCCCCCAATTGTAAACCTTGCCCTGTTGCACATACCTATCCCTCTCCATTACCACAGTGAATGCTACAGAATTGTGATCACTATCTCCAAAGTGCTCGCCCACCAACAGCTCTATCACTTGCCCTGGTTCATTACCTAGTACCAAATCCAATATTGCCTCCCCTCTGGTCGGGCAGTCTACATACTGAGTCAGAAAAGCTTCCTGGACATACTGCACAAACACTACCCCATCCAAACTATTCGATCTAAAGAGTTGCCAATCAATATTTGGGAAGTTGAAATCCCCCATAATTACTACCCTGTGACTTCTGCTCCTTTCCAAAATCTGTTTCCCAATCTGCTCTTCCACCTCCCTGCTGCTATTTGGGGGCCTATAGAAAACTCCCATCAAGGTGACTGCTCCTTTCCTGTTCCTGACCTCAACCCACAGTGCCTCAGTCGGCAGATCCTCCTCGAAAATTCTTTCAGCAGTTGTTACACTATTTCTAACTAACAATGCCACCCCCCCCACCTCTTTTACCACCATTCCTAATCTTATGAAAACATCTATAACCAGGTACCTCCAAAAACCATTCCTCCCCCTCACCTATCCACGTTTCAGTGATGGCCACAACATCGTAGTCCCAAGTGCCCATCCACGCCTTCAATTCACTCACCTTATTCCTGATGCTTCTTGCGTTGAAGTATACGCACTTTAACCCTTCTCCGTGCCCATCTGTCCTCTGTGACAGTGCTACCTTCCCCAATACCTCACTACACTCTTTGTCTTTCTGAGTGGACCCACTGGTCCCTGGATTACAAGTCCGGTTCCCATCCCCCTCCCAAACTAGTTTAAACCCTCCCGAACAGTACTAGCAAACCTCCCTCCCAGGATATTGGTGCCCCTCTGGTTCAGATGCAGCCCGTCCTGTTTGAACAGGTCCCATCTTCCCCAGAATGCAGTCCAATTATCCAAGAACTGGAAGCCCTCCCTCCTACACCATTCCTGCAGCCACGTGTTCAGCTGTGCTCTCTCCCTATTCCTAGCCTCACTATCACGTGGCTTCACAGAGCTTCACCTCTCAGCAGACTCTGCTCCATTTATTGATCATGTTACAGACCCAGAAACACTTTAACTACAGTCCCCATAACTCGTCCAGTGTTAGGTCACCAAATCCTCTGTCCTCCCTGAATGTCTGTAGTTGCTCACAACACAACCTGCAGAAAACCATCCACAGCACGTCACTAACTTTTCAATAGCAGAAGTAAGTCTAAAGTCCCTCACCTGTAAGTTGGATGCCTGGTCCTTTTAAATAACATTGGAGGGAGTTCCTCGTGCTGCTGAATGTATGTTCATCCGACAGTGGCTAAAACGGGCGGTCAGTGGACATGCACAGATCAAGTTTCAAAGACGTACATCAAAGCTGTCAGAATCGCTGACTGACGTAACATTCAAAACACTCCAAATATGAGCATCACATGCATGTTATAACAGGACGAGACCCTTGCCCCGCATGGGGCACAGTGCTGACCACACCAGAGCACTGTCCAGCATGGTTCACTGTGCTGACCACAATAGAGCCCTGCCAAGCATGGGGCACTGTGCTGACCACACTAGAGCCCTGTCCAGCCTGGGACACTGTGCTGACCACACTGAAGCCCTGTCCAGCATGGGACACTGTGCTGACCACACGAGAGCCCTGTCCAGCATGGGGCACTGTGCTGACCACACTAGAGCCCTGTCCAGCATGGGGCACTGTGCTGACCACACTAGATCCCTGTCCAGCATGGGGCACTGTGCTGACCACACTAGAGCCCTGTCCAGCATGGGACACTGTGCTGACCATACTAGAGCCGTGACCAGCATGGGGCACTGTGCTGATCACACTAGAGCAGTGTCCTGCATGGGGCACTGTGCTGACCACACTAGAGCCCTGTCCAGCATGGGGCACTGTGCTGACCACACTAGAGCCCTGTCCAGCATGGGACACAGTGCTGACCACACTAGAGCCCTGTCCAGCATGGGACACTGTGCTGACCACACTAGAGCCCTGTCAAGCTTGGGGCACTGTGCTGACCACACTAGAGCCCTGTCCAGCATGGGGCACTGTGCTGACCACACTAGAGCCCTGTCCAGCATGGGGCACTGTGCTGACCACACTAGAGCCCTATCCAGCATGGGGCACTGTGCTGACCACACTAGAGCCGTGTCCAGCATGGGGCATTGTGCTGACCACACTAGAGCAGTGTCCTGCATGGGGCACTGTGCTGACCACACTAAAGCCCTGTCCAGCATGGGACAGTGTGCTGACCACACTGGAGCAGTGTCCTGCATGAGGCACTGTGCTGACCACACTAGAGCCCTGTCCAGCATGGGGCAGTGTGCTGACCACACTACAGCCCTGTCCAGCATGGGGCACTGTACTGACCACACTAGAGCCCTGCGCAGCATGGGGCACTGTGCTGACGACACTAGAGCCCTGCCCAGCATGGGACACTGTGCTGACCACACTAGAGCCCTGCCCAGCATGGGGCACTGTGCTGACCACACTAGAGCTCTGTCCAGCATGGGACACTGTGCTGTCCACACCAGAGCCCTGTCCAGCATGGGGCACTGTGCTGACCACACTAGTGCCCTGCCCAGCATGGGGCACTGTGCTGACCACACTAGAGCTCTGTCCAGCATGGGACACTGTGCTGTCCACACCAGAGCCCTGTCCAGCATGGGGCACTGTGCTGACCACACTAGAGCCCTGCCCAGCATGGGGCACTGTGCTGACCACAGTAGAGCCCTGTCCAGCATGGGGCACTGTGCTGACCACAGTAGAGCCCTGTCCAGCATGGGGCATTGTGTTCACCATGATAGAAGTAGCCGGCTGTGCTGTTGACGTCATTTTATGAAGCAGGGTTAGCGTAGCGTTGGCACCAGTGGTGCCACAGATTGAAAATCACAGTCGTGGAAGATAGGGATTTAAAGCAACTCACTTTAAAAAGGAAATTGGATATTAGGTTGAAGGGATAAGATTTTCAAGAATATGTGAAATAGAAGGGGAATGGGTCTAATGGGAGGGGCGAGGCCATGAATAGATTCAAACACAAGAATGAGAATATTAAAATTAAGATGCTGTCAGACCGGGAGTCAATGTCGATCAGTGAGCACAGGGGTGATGGGTGATCGGGATTTGGTGTCAGTCCGGAAACAGGCAGCAGAGCTCTGGATGGTCTGTGGTTTATGGAATTTTATAACTGGGAGGTGACCAGGATAGATTTGGAATAGTCAAGTGTGGATTTAACAAAGGTACAGATGAGGGTTTATGCAGCAGATAGGCTGAGGCAGTGGTGAATATGGGTGATATTGCAGAGGTGGTAGTAGGCACGGTTGATGATGGAGACAATATGGAAATATACTCAGCTCAGGTTTATATCGAACACAGAGGTTGTAAACAGTCTGGTTCTGCCTCAGACATTAGACAGGGTGGGGGATGAGTTTGACAGATAGGGGATGGAGTTTGTGATGGAGACCAATGACACCGGCTTCAGTCTTCCCAAAGTTTACATTGCAGAACCGTATTTCAGTGAAACAGGGTTTACAGATCTCCTAGCTGGAAATGTAAACCGCAGCAGAAGCAAAGATGAGAGAGTAAATGACAAGAACAGTAATACTATTAGCAATGGTTTGTAGAGCTATTAGTTGGAGATATTCACCAAGAATAATAACAGCAGCAAGCAGGGCAGAGTAAATGACAGGAGCAGTAATGCAGTTAAAAACGGTTTATAGAATTAATAGCTGGACAGAGAGAGAGAGAGAGAGAGACTTACCAGGGACACCAACACTAGCGAGGATGGGATAGTAAATGTATTCAATAATCTGAAGTGCGCGATAGATCCGAGAGTTTAATGAGAACCGATCATAATATGTAGAAAGAATGTATATATCTCAGGATAATCTCCTATCTATTGTTGTAACATTCCAATCTATTGTTCCCAGATTCTGATCTATCCTCTCCCTCTCTCTGGAGCCGCTGATCCCTGTTAGTGCCGGGGTTATGCTCCAGCTCACAGTATGGGATAACACGTTGAAAGGAGTCCCATTTTAATAGAAGATGGAAACCCTCCAGTGACACAATTAGGATCCATGGAGACTGACATTAATTACAATCACTGAACAAACAGATTCAGTTAACACCTTTCAATCCAGCAGTTTCAGTATCACAATAAAGTGGACCATTTACCCAGTGTGGATGGGATGTATGAGGGTTGCTGAGGGAAGGAATGGTGGCAATAGCAGAGGCACTGGCCAGAATCATTCAATTCTCCTTGGATATTGGAGTGGTGACAGAGGACTGGACGGTTGCAAATGTTACAACCTGTTTAAAAAAGGAGAGATAGGATAAACCCTGCAATTATTGACCAGTCAGACTAGTGTCACCACTGGGGGAAAATCAAAAGTTGACAACCCAGGAGAAAAATATTTGTTACTTGCAAAACCAGTGGATAGTAACTGGCTAGCAACATGGATATGCTCATGAAAAATCATTTCTGGCAAAATTCAACAACAAAAACTTATATTTTTATAATGCCATAAACGTTGTAAAATATCCCAAGGTGCTTCACAGGGGCATTAAGAAGGAAGGTATAACACTGAGACACAATAGGAGAAATTAGGTCAGATGACCTACAGCTTAGTCAAAGAGGTAGTTTTTAAGGAGTGTCTTAAAGGAGGAAAGCGATGTGGAGAGGCGAAGAGGTGCAGGGAAGATATTACACAGCTTAGGGCCCCGGCAGCTGAAGGCACGGCCGCCAGTGTTGCAGTGATTAAAATCAGGGATGCACAAGAGGCCAGAATTCGAGGAGCTCAGATAGCTCGGTGGGTTGTGGAGCCGGAGGAGATAACAGAGGTAGGAAGGGACGAGGCCGTGGAATGATATGGAAACAAGGTGGAGAATTTTAAAATCAAGACTTTGGTTGACTGGGAGACAATGTCAGTCAGTAATAGATGAACGGGACTTGGTGTGAGCTAAGACATGGGGAGCAGAGTTTTGGATGACTTCAAGTTTTCAGACAGTAGATGTGGGAGATCAGCCAGGAGTGAGTTGGAATAATCACATCTAGAGGTGACAAAGGCATGAATGAGGTTTCAGCTGCAGATGGGCTGAGGCAGGGGTGAAGTCGGGCGATGTTACTGAGGTGGAAATAGGCGGCTTTAATGATATCCTGAAAATGAGGTTAAAGCTCATTTAGTGGTGAAATGTGACACTGAGGTTGCAAACAGACTGTCTGAATCTCAGATTGTTAGCAGGGAGAGGGATGGAATCAATAGCCAGGGAACAGAGTTGGAGTGGGGAGTGAAAACAATGGCTTCAGTCTTCCAAATATTAAATATTGGCTAAGGAACAGCAAACAGAGAGAAGTGGTGAAAGGTTGTTGTTCAGACTCGATGGGAGTATACAGTGGTGTTCCCCAGGGCTTTGTATTAGGATCACTGCTCTTTTTGCTCTTTGAAATCCCGGGGTGGGTAAGGCAGAACCCCTTCCTCCTCGCTCTTTACTGAGCCTCCCCTCTCTGCAGTTTCTGCTCCATTTTTTGGTCATGTTACAGACCCAGAGACACTGAACCCACAGTCCCCAGACCTCGTCCAGGGTCGGGTCACCAAATCCTCTGTCCTTCTTGAATGTCTGTCGTAGCTCACAACGCAACCTCCAGAAAACCATCCACAGCACCTCCACTAACTTTAGAATAGCAGAAGTAAGTCAAAAGCACCTCACCTATAGGTTGGATGCTTGGTCCTTTTAAATAGCACGAGAGGGGGTTCCTCGTGCTGCTGAATGTATGTTCAGCTGAGAGTGACTGGCACAGGCGGTCAGTGGACATGCACAGACCAAGTTTCAAAGACGTATTTCAAAGCTGCCGGAATGGCTGATTGACACAATATTCAGATCCTCCTCATACTACAGACACGCACACGTTACACCCACGCTATCACTCTGGCCAGCCTGGGTGTCCTGTACAATGTGCTGGATGTGACCGGCAGTGCAGCTCACACCATTTTATGGATCCAAACTTCCACAGCACCAGTGGAGCTGGAGAGATGAAATGTGTGGTCAGGGAGAGAGACAGAGGGAAAGAAACTCACCTTAAAAAAGGAATTAGAAAAAGACTTTCAGATGAACAAGTTTCAGGAATATTGGAAATGGTCAGGGTTTGGGATAATCAGAGGGGTGAGGCCATGGAGGGATTTGTTCACATGTGTGAGAATATTAAAATTGAGGTGTTACTGGACCAAGAGCCAATGTAGGTCTGTGAGCACAGGGATGTTGGGTGAACAGAATTTGGTGTAAATTAGAAGATGGCAGCAGAGTTTTGGATGATCACAATGTTACAGAGAGTGGAATGTGGGAGACCAGCCAGGAGAGTGTTAGAATAGTCAAGTCTCGAGATTAAAAAAGGCATGGGTAGAGGGTTTTAGCAGCAGATGAGTTGAACTCTCTCTCTCTCGTTATTTCTCTCTCTGTCGCCCTGATTTGCTCTGTCCCACTCAGAATCATATAAGTTTCAATCAAATCGCCTCTTACTCTTCTAAACTCCAGCTGATATAAGCCTAGCCTGTCGAGCATTTCCTCATAAGACAACCCGCCCATTCCAGGCATTAGTCTAGTAAACCTTCTCTGAACTTCTTCGAACGCATTTACATCTGTCCTTAAATAAGGAAACCAATACTGTGCACAGTATTCCAGAAGTGGTCTCCCTATATAACTGAAACATAACCTCCCTACATTTGTATTCAATTCCTCCTGCATTGGACGATAACATTCTATTAGTTTTCCTAATGACTTGCAATACCTACATATTAAACTTTTACAATTCATGCACAAGGACTCTCAGTTCCCCCTGGATGGTAGAGCTCTGAAATCTCTCACCATTGTGATTATATGCTTAATTTTTATTCTTCCTGCCAAAATGGACAATTTCATATTTTCCCACATTATGCTCCATTTACCAGATCTTTACCCACTCACTCAATCTATCTATCCCTTTCTGGCTCACTTGTGTCCTCGTCACAACTTACTTTCCAACCGACGTTTCTGTCATCAGAAAATTTAGCAACCATACCTTTGGTCCCTTCATCCAAGTGATATATATAAGTTGTTAAGAGTTAAGTACCCAGCACTGATCCCTGTGACACACCACTCTTTACATCTTGCCAAACAGAAAATGATCCATTTAAGCCTACTCTCTGTTTCCTGTTAGTTAGCCAATCTTCCATCGATGCCAATAGGTTGCCCCCTACACCATGAGCTTTTATATTCCACAATGAACTTTGATGTGGCACATTATGAAATCCCTTCTGGAAATCTAAGTACAGTACATCCACCAGTTCCCCTTTATCCACAGCACCTGTTACTTCTTCAAAGAACTCCAATAAATTGGTTAAACATGGTTTCCGTTTCACAAAAGCATGTCGACTCTGCCTGATCACCTTGAATTATTCTGCGTGCCCTGCCATGTGGGCGGCACAATGGCGCAGTGGTTAGCACCGCAGCCTCACAGCTCCAATAACCCGAGTTCAATTCTGAGTACTGCCTGTGTGGAGTTTGCAAGTTATCCCTGTGTCTGCATCTGTTTCCTTCGGGTGCTCCGTTTTCCTCCCACATGCCAAAGACCTGCTGGTTGATAGGTTAATTGGCCATTATAAATTGCCCCTAGTATAGGTAGATGGTATGAATATGGAATTAGTATAAATGGGTTAGTATAAATAGATTAGTATAAATGGGTGGATGATGGTCGGCACAAACTCGGTGGGCCGAAGGGTCTGTTTCTGTGCTGTATCTCGAAACGAAACGTCTTTACTAATTAGATTAGATTAGAACATGACAGCGCAGTACAGGCCCTTCGGCCCTCGATGTTGCGCCGACCTGTGAAACCATCTGACCTACACTATTCCATTTTCATCCATATGTCTATCCAATGACCACTTAAATGCCCTTAAAGGTGGCGAGTCTACTACTGCTGCAGACAGGGCGTTCCACGCCCCTACTACTCTCTGAGAAAAGAAACTACCTCTGACATCTGTCCTATATCTATCACCCCTCAACTTAAAGCTATGTCCCCTCGTGTTTGCCATCACCATCCGAGGAAAAAGACTCTCACTATCCAACCTATCTAACCCTCTGATTATCTTATATGTCTCTATTGAGTCACCTCTCCTCCTCCTTCTCTCCAACGAAAACAACCTCAAGTCCCTCAGCCTTTCCTCATAAGACCTTCCCTCCATACCAGGCAACATCCTAGTAAATCTCCTCTGCACCCTTTCCAAAGCTTCCACATCCTTCCTATAATGCGGTGACCAGAATTGCACGCAATACTCCAGGTGCGGCCGCACCAGAGTTTTGTACAGCTGCAGCATGACCTCGTGGCTCCGAAACTCGATCCCCCTACTAATAAAAGCTAACACACCATATGCCTTCTTAACAGCCCTATTAACCTGGGTAGCAACTTTCAGGGATTTATGTACCTGGACACCAAGATCTCTCTGCTCATCTACACTACCAAGAATCTTCCCGTTAGCCCAGTACTCTGCATTCCTGTTACGCCTTCCAAAGTGAATCACCTCACACTTTTCCGCATTAAACTCCATTTGCCATCTCTCAGCCCAGCTCTGCAGCCTATCTATGTCCCTCTGTACCCTACAACATCCTTCGGCACTATCCACAACTCCACCGACCTTAGTGTCATCCGCAAATTTACTAATCCACCCTTCTACACCCTCTTCCAGGTCATTTATTAAAATGACAAACAGCAGTGGCCCCAAAACAGATCCTTGCGGTACACCACTAGTAACTAAACTCCAGGATGAACATTTGCCATCAACCACCACCCTCTGTCTTCTTTCAGCTAGCCAATTTCTGATCCAAAATCACCTTCAACCCCATACTTCCGTATTTTCTGCAATAGCCTACCGTGGGGAACCTTATCAAATGCCTTACTGAAATCCATATACACCACATCCACTGCTTTACCCTCATCCACCTGTTTGGTCACCTTCTCGAAAAACTCAATAAGGTTTGTGAGGCACGACCTACCCTTCACAAAACCGTGCTGACTATCGCTAATGAACTTATTCTTTTCGAGATGATTATAAATCCTGTCTCTTATAACCTTTTCCAACATTTTACCCACAACCGAAGTAAGGCTCACATGTCTATAATTACCAGGGCTGTCTCTACTCCCCTTCTTGAACAAGGGGACAACATTTGCTATCCTCCAGTCTTCCAGCACTATTCCTGTTGACAATGACGACATAAAGATCAATCGCTTCTAACATCTCAACCATAGCCATAAAGCCTTTCTCACCTGCCACAGGCCGCATGTCAACTCTGTCTATTCTGATGGTATGCTGTATCTGAACTGTTATTCCTCAATAAACTGCTTGTGACCCTTCGTGGTGTAGGAGAGGGAACGGAGTTCATGTCAAAGTCCTGCCTCCCTTTTATATGATCCTGTATAATGGACAGGGACTACTGGGCAGTAATGTGCTCAAAGGTTATCAGCAGTAATTGATTATCCCTATATTTGTACATTGTGGAACTGAAAAACATTAAATCTACCCCTACTCTGGTGTCCATTGCACCCTCAATATTCATGATTATAATCTCAGAGGAGTGGGAACCAGACACCTCTGATGACCCTGAGGTAAAGGCGATTCTCGAGTCGGTGCTGAGTGTATTCACAACCCATAAAGATGACTGTGAAAACATGAGCAGACCTGAAGAAATTAACTGACCATTGTTTGCTCCATGAAGCAATACTCTTTCCGAGCTGAGATTATATCATACATTCCAGACACTATCAATCATTGTTATACGAGGGTGTAGTTCACAAAGACACATTCATTATTAACTGCCCCATTTGGCCGGTTTGAAAACCGTATGGCAGCTGGTGATTGACTGTTGACCATCACAAACTCAACTCAGTCACTCCTGTGTGAACCCGGTTGTCTGAGAGACACCCACCCTACTCTCCCGGATTCCCAGCGGGAGGGCTGTCTTCAACACCCTGGGTAGCTCTAATGGTTATTGGAGTATCCCAGTAAAAGGAGAGAAACAATTTAAATTCACATTTACTTCTGAGGACCAGAGATTCCCCTGGACATGTCTGTCACAAGGGGTTCCACAATAATCCGACTATTTTCCACTAACGTATGGCCGGGGCCGCTATGAAACTTTCACAGTCTTCCTGCTTGCTGCAATATGTCGATGATCTCCTCCTCATCACCACAGACCGTGTCCACACATTTAACCCTTTTACAGGAACTACTGCAGTTACTTTGCGAGTTGGACTAAAAGAACATCCACATAAGGCCCAGCTGGTGTAAGACCGCATCACCTTTCTAGGTGTCCACATTGGATCATCCAGCATCAGCCCAGAGCAACATCAGATCGAGACCATCCAGTGTCTACCCCTGTCCTCCTCAAGGACTGCCATGAGTACTATCCTCAGGCTGGTGGGGTATCAGTGGACCGTCATCCAGTGTCTACCCCTATCCAACTCAAAGACTGCCCTGTGTCCTATCCTCAGGCTGGTGGGTTATCAGTGGACCATCATCCCGTGTCGACCGCTGTCCACCTCAAAGACTGCCCTGTGTCCTATCCTCAGGCTGGGGGCCATCAGTGGACACTCATTCCTTGATTTTCAGAGACTGTGACTCCTCTTTATGAACTACCTAATGGTGATGATGACCAGGTTTAACCCGGTTGGACTGAAGTGAGCACGGAAGCCGTAACACAACTGAAGAAAGCTATCGCCCAGGTACCCTGTCTTATCTCACCTAACCCTGACAAGACTTTCCATATGGAGGTGGGGGACACAGTGAAAAACCTGACTGTTGTCCTATGTAGAGAAAACCAGCAGAAACTACTCCCCATTGTGAATGACTCCAGAATTGTGAGTGGGTCTGAACTGATTTACTCTGTTTGTGAAGGACATTTGTTAACCATGTTCTGGGGCATCAAACATTTCACTTACATCACGGGGTTCAACAGGGTGATACTGCCCAGTCCATTATAAACTTTCCCAGTATAGGAAAGCAGTTGTAATAATATTCACCTGTCAGAGAGTCATAGTCATTTCAGCAGAGGATGAGGCCATTCGTCCCATCGTGTCCATGCCAGCCCTTTGTTGATAAATCCAGTCAGTCTCATTCCCCAGCTCTGTCTCTATATTCCTACAAGTTTATTTCCCTCAAGTGTTCATCCAATATCCTTTTGAAATCATTCTCTTATTTATTTTTTATGATACAGCACTGAATCAGGCCCTTCGGCCCACCGTGCCTGTGCCGACCAACAACCACCCATTTATACTAACCCTACAGTAATCCCATATTCCCTGTCACCTGCCTACACTAGGGGCAATTTACATCGACCAATTTACCTATCACCTGCAATTCTTTGGATGTGGGAGGAAACCAGAGCACCCGGCAAAAACCCATGCAGGCACAGGAAGAACTTTCAAACTCCCCACAGGCAATACCCAGAATCGAATCCAGGTCCCTGGAGCTCTAAGGCTGCGGTGCTAACCACTGCTCTACTGTCACCATCTCTGCGTCCACCCCTCTCGTAGGCAATGATTTCCAGGCTATTCGCTCTCACTGTGTAAAAAAGTTGTTCCTCTCATCCCCCTGCATCTTTTGCCCTCAAACTTCACTCAAGTCCTTGTACCATTAGTTAATGGGAGCATCTTGTCCTGTCTACCTTATCCAAACATGTTTTCATCTTGTCTGCCTCTATCAAATCTCCCCTCAATCTCTTTACTGCAAGGAAAACAATCCCATCTTTTCCAGATTAACCTTGCAGATAAAATCCTCCAACCCTGGAACCATTCTGGTAAATCTCCTCTGCACCCTGTTAAGGATCCTCACATCCTTCCTAAAGTGTGGTGACCAGAACTGGATGCAGTACTCCAGTTGGGGCCTAACCAGATCTTTATAAACGTGCAGCATAACTGTCCTTCTTCTGTTCTCACTACTTCCATTTATGAAGCCCAAGATCCCATATGCTTTATTAACGACTCTCTCAATATGTCCTTCCACCTTCAATGATCTATGTACATGAACCCCATGTCCCTCTGTCCCTGCATACTCTTTAGAACTGTGTCATGAAGTATATATTGCCTCTCCCTGTTACTTCTGATAAAATGCATTACCTCACACTTGTCTCTATTAACTTCCATCTGCCTCTTATCTGCCCATTCTGCTAGCCTGGCTATTTCTTGTTACATCGATCAGTATCAACCTCACTGTGTGCCCCACCTCCAGATTTGGTACCATAGCAAATTTTGAAATTTTGCTCTGTATTCCAATATCCAAATCATTTATACATACCAGAAAAAAGCACTGGTCCTAGCACTGACCCTTGGGGAACACCACTGGCTACATTCCTCTTGTCTGAAAAACAATTATTTATGACAACTCACTGTTTTCTACCATTAAGCCAGTTTTTTTAAATCCAAGCTGACACTGAACCTCCCATTCCATGTGCATCAATCAACTGTCCAGATGTCAAAAACAGACTGTGAAAGACACTACAAGTTCAGCTTAAAATTAAGTGAAATGCTAAATGTAAAATTTACTAAATTTTGGGAAGAGATCAACTCTTGGATCTCTTCAAATTCAGTCCCCCATTAACTTTACTGTATTTAGTACTCTGTGCAAGCAGTACTCCCTAAAACTGGACTCTGTGCACCTTAATGTATTTAGGGACTCGGGAGAGAATTCCAGAGTTTAGGGATGAGAACAGAAAGTGTCGGAAATGCTCAGCAGGTCTGGCGGCATCTATGTAGACAGAAACAGTGTTAATGTTTCAGATCTGTGATCCTTCATCAGAACTGGCAAACGTTAGAAATGTGACAGTCTTTGAGCAAATGAACGAGGGAAAGGGGGAAGAAGAACAAGAAGGAAGGACCGTGATGGGACAGAGAGGGGAGAGATGAAATGACAAACTGTTACATTTCTAATGTTTACCAGTTGCCCCTTATACCTTCAAAATTTCCTTTGTTAAAATGTAACACCGTGGCTTCAGATTGAACTACCTCACTTTTAAACAATGTAACATTTTAGAACATTATGCGCACTCATCCCTAAAGGTTATTTTACGATAAGATCAATGTGCCCTGTCTGATTACATAATTCTAGATGTAATATCGACTCTTCTATAGTCAGTTCTTCAAAATACGGCTCTAAAAAAACATGCATAACACACTCCAGAAACTCGTCCTCCATAGCATTAGTTCTCATTAGGTTTACCCAATCTATATAAAGATTGAAGTCACCCATGATTACTGTGTTACCATTGTTAGATGATTCACTAATCTCCTGATAAATGCCATGCCCCACACTACCAATACTGTTTGGTGGCCGATAAACAACTCTTACTAATGTTTGCTGCGCCTTGCTGTTTATTAGCTCCACCCAAGCAGATTCCACATTTTGTTCTTCAGACGTGAGATCCTGCCTTACTAATGTCCTGCCCCCATCCCTTATTATCAGTACAACACCAACTCCTATTCCTTTTTGCCTGTCCTTCGTAAGTGTCGAATATGCTTGAATATTCAGTTCCAGCCTTGGACACCCTGTCGCCACGTTTCCGTTATGACAATTCGATCATACCCATTTACCATTATTTGGGCCTTTAAATTATCTACTTCGTTCCGAATACTGCGTGCATTCAGGTAGAGTGCCCTTAACCGTGTCTTCTTGACATTCTGCATTCCAGTTGATGCTAACCTTTGTTTCACCTGCCTTCTAATATCACCTTCTACGTTTCTACCTTCTGTTACCAGCTTTGCTTACATCCAATTTGATCCCTCCTTCCAATTTCAAAGGTTAACTGGATGGGTGCTTGAAGGATGTGAACCTGCAGGCTACAAGGATTAAGCGGGGGTGTGGGACTGACTGAATAGCTTCAGAGACAGTCGGCATGGTCTCAACGGACCAAATGGACACTTTCTGTGACTATCACTGTCTATGACTCTATGTTGGATAAGGCTTGGAGAAATCCAGATACATAGACGTTCAATGAAACTGTGACCTTAACAGCCACTGACAGCTCTGTCCTTACCCTGGAGGGGGTCTCCAGGCCGTGTTACAGGAGGTTATTCAGTTCTTTGACCTCCTTATTGAATCAGAGTCACCTCACACACTGCTCCTGGGTTAGCAGTAGGTAGGAAAAGTGCTCTTGGAAATCCCGGGGTGGGTATGGCAGTGCCCCCTCCTCCTCCCTCTTTACAGAGCTTCCCCTCTCTGCAACCTCTGCTCCGTTTGTTGGTCATGTTACAGACCCAGAGACGCTGTAACTACAGTTTACTAAACTCGTCCTGAGTTGGGTCACCAAATCCTCTGCCCTCCCTGAATGTCTGCCGCAGCTCACAACACAACTGCCAGAAAACCATCCACAGCACCTCCACTAACTTTACAATAGCAGAAGTAAGTCAAAAGCCCCTAACCTGTAAGTTGGATGGCTGGTCCTTTTAAATAACACTAGAGGGGGTTCCTCGTGCTGCTGAATGTATGTTCAGCTGAGAGTGACTGACACAGGCGGTCAGTGGACATACACAGACCAAGTTTCAAAGACGTGCATCAAAGCTGCTGCAACAGCAGTTTGACACGACATTCCACAACTCCTCATGCTACTAGTACACACGATGTACACCCGGGCACAACACGAGGCAGGGTGCAGGCCACACCAGAATTGGCTGGTAGCTCGGCCCACCCCCTTTTAGGGATCCAGGCACCCACTGTGTGGGCAACAGTGGTGCTGTAGAGTCGAAAAGCACCACCAGGAAGAGATAGAGAGGGAAGGAAATTCACTTTGAAAGGTGACATGGGAATAGACTTCGTGGCTGATGATTTTCTGGAATATGGGAATGGACAGGGGAATGGGACTAATTGTGGGGGTGAGGCCATGTAGGGATTCAAACACAAGAATGAGAATATTAAAATTAAGGTGCTGCCAGAACGGGAGCCAATGTAGGTCAGTGAGCACAGGGGTGATGGGTGATCGGGATTGGGTGTGAGTTAAGATACAGACAGCAGAGTTCAGGATGGGCTGTGGTTTATGGAGGTTTTTAACTGCGACGGTGGGCATGATAGAATTGGAATAGTCAAGTGCCGATTCAACAAAGGCACGGATGAGGGTTTATGCAGCAGATGGCTGAGGCAGAGGTGGAGACGGGTGATATTACAAAGTTGGTAGTAGGCAGAGTTGGTGATGGAGAGAATATGGAGATGAACTCTGCTCAGGTTTAAATAGAACACAACGGTTGTAAACAGTTTGGTTTATTCTCAGACATTGGGCAGGGAGGGGTATGCGTTTCCCAGATAGGGGATGGAGCTTGTGATGGAGACCAATAACACTGGCTTCAGTCTTCCCAAAATTTACATTACAGAGCCGTATTTCAGTGGAACAGTGTTTACAGATCTCCTAGCGTGAAATAGAGACTTACCAGGGGCACAGACAGCAACCAAGATGAGAGATGAAATTACAAGAACTGTAGTACAATTAGCAATGGCTTCACAGCTAATAGCTGGAGGTAGAGATTCACCAGGAATAACAGCAGCAGCAAGGAGGGCAGAGTAAATGGCAAGAACAGTAATGTAGGTAAATATGGCTTATAGAATTAATAGCTTTATAGACTTACCAGGGACACCAACAATAGCCAGGATCGGATAGTAAATGTATTGAATAATTTCAAGTGCATATCGTATCCGATAGTTTAATGGTAGCTGATCATAATATGTAGATAGAATGTAAAGATCCGAGGATAAACTCCTGTCCATTGTTGTAACATTCCAATCTATTGTTCTCAGATTCTGACCCATTGTTGTAACATTCCAATCTATTGTTCTCAGATTCTGACCCATTGTTGTAACATTGCAATCTGTTGTTCCCAGATTCTAATCTATCTTCTCCCACTCTCTGGAGCTGCTGATCCCTCTTAGTGCCACGGGTGATGCTCCCTCCGACTCTATGTGACAACACATTGAAAAGAGTCCCTTATTAACAGAAAAGGAAAACCCTCCAGCGACACAATTAGGGTCCATGGAGACTGACATTAATTACAGTCACTGAACAAATAGGTTCAGTTAACCCCTTTCAATCCAACACTTGTAATAACACAATAAACTGCAATATTTACCCAGTCTGGATGGTATGTATGAGGGGTGCTGAGGGAGGAAAAGTTGGAAATAGCAAATGTATTGGCCAGAATCTTCCAATCCTCCTTGGAAATGTGAGTCGTGGCAGAGGACTGAAGGGTTATAAATGTTGCAACCTGATTAAAAAAGGAGAGATTAAGTAAACTCTTTATTTACTGACCAGTCATCTTAACGTCACTGATGGGGAAATTTCCAGTTTACATCCCTGGACAAAAGTATTCGCTGCTTGAAAGAAAACAAAACTAAACAATGGACAACAAATGGCCAGCAGCAAGGATATGGTAAGACAAGTCATATCTGGTGAACGTCAACAACATGTTATATTTATTGAGTACCTTTAATGTAATAAAACATCCCAAGGTGCTTCAGAGCATCATTATCAAGCAAAGTATGACATTGAGACACAACAGGAGATATGAGGTCAGATGACAAACACTTGGCCAAAGAGGAAGGTTTATGTAGTGTCTTAAGGGAGGGACGTGAGGTGGAGAGTCAGTGACAGTGGTGTCGTGGTAATGTAGTGAACTGGTAATCCAGAGGCTTGGGCCAATATCCTGGACACATGTGTTCAAATCCCACCATAGCAGCTGGCAGAATTTGAAATTCAATTAATTAATACATTCAATTGATAAATAAAATCTGGAATTGAAAGCTGGGCTTAGTAATGTTGCCATGAAACGATCATTGATTTTTGGAACAATCTACCTGGTTCACTAATGTCCTTTAGGGAAGGAGATCTGCCATCCTTACCTGATCTGGTCTACATGTAACTCAATGTGGTTCACTTTTAACTGTCCTCTGAAATACTCTAGCAAGTCACTCAGTTGTCAAGGAGAATTATAGATGGTGGTTTTGCTGGTTTTGCAATCGACGCCCACATCCCATAAAAAAGGTGTCAGAATGGTATTCCAGAGTTTTCACAAGGGTCGTTAACTAGTCAAGGCCATAACTCTGGATACAGGTCTTGATGTCGACATTCCTGGGAATGGTAATGTGAAGCCTCATGTCAACATATCTAAACAATTGTTGCTTATAAATTGTCATATTTTTTGTTTGGTTACTCTATGGTTCGAACATGAGAATTACAAGAAATAATGGGGCAGTCCTCAAAGCTCAAATTAAACACCAATTCGACTAGATTCAATCATTCTACGAGATAATAATTATACAACATCCTTATTCACAATGCACCCGTTAGCAATACATCCATTAATCACAAACATGTTACAAGGAGTCATGCAGACACGATCACCCAGTGAGCATTTACCTCCCTGCCATGATTGGGAGTAGGTGGGGATGTGGGATTGAGGTTATAATCAGATTAGCTATGATCTTATTGAATGGTGGAGCATGCTTGAGGGGCTGAATGGCCTACTCCTCACCTAATTCGTATGTTTATAAACTTGTATGTTTTTTTATGAGAGACTAGAGTTCTCTGGAGTGACTGGAGAAACTGGGAGTGTTTTCCTTAGGAAAGACACAGTAAGTGGGAGAATTAACATAGGTGTTCAACATTTTGTCTGATTTTGACAGATTAAATAAGGAGAATCTGGTTTCACTGGAAGAAGGGTGGGTATCAGAGGAGCCAGTTTTAAGGTGAATGCTAAGAGAACCAAGGGGAGAAAGCTGCTGGAATCTGGAATTCCTGGCCTGAAAGGCAGGTGGAAGCAGATTTAATAATAACATTCAAAATGGAGTTGGATAAACTCTGATGGACAGTGGGGAGAGGGGATGGGAGCGGTGAGATTTACAGAGCGATGGGGAAAGAACAGGAAAGAAGGGCTAATTCGAGAGAACTTTCAAAGAGCCAGCACAGACATGATGGACCGAACGGCCTAATCCTGTGCTTTATGATTCACTGATACTGTGATAACAGAAGACAAAGCGTCCAATTCCCATCTACACAATTGACATTCAGTAGTTTTGGAGCCAGAGATTAATTGTTACTTTATCTCTGATAAAAAGAACAGCAGAACAGCAAACACAATGGACTGGTGAGACAAGTTGTGATGATAATATCTTAGCAGAGAATGAAATCCCGCTCTGATCACAGACCTCGCCTTGTTTCAACCCATCTATTGTATTTCCTGTCTATTTGTTCTCAGGATATGGGTGATACTGACATTACTTCCCCATCCCTGGTTACCACGAGAAAATGGTGGGCCTTCATCCTGAACCACTGCGGTCCCTGTGGAGAAGGTGTTCCCACAATACTGTTACAGAAAGGATTTCAGGCTTTGAACCCAGTGATGATGAAGGAAGGGTGATATATGTCAAAGTCTAGATGGTGTGTGGCTTGGAGGAGGGGATTGTGGAGGTAATGGAACAACAAGAACAACTTTTGAAATATATCTAGTAAGGAGAATTTTTTTTTAGGTAATCAAGGCCCCGAGTGTAAATAATCTCAAATTATTTGAGTAAATTAAGGATAAGTCATGAAAGGGCAGCTCAGCAGAGTGGAGTGTTCCTCCTGTGCAATGCGGGAAGTTAGTGACACTTCCAGTCTCCAGAGTGAACACGTGTGCAGGAAGTGTTTTCAGATGCAGATACTCGAAATCCATGTTTCGGATCTGGAGCCGTGGCTGGGGACACTGTGGAGCATCTTCGAGGCTGAGTTCATTGTGGATAGCACGTACAGGGAGGCGGTCACACCGCAGGTAAAGACTGCTCAGGCAGAAAGGGAATGGGTGACTGCCAGGTAGAGTAGACCAACTAGGCAGGTAGTGCAGGAGTCCCCTAGGCCCATTGCACTCTCTAACAGATGTTCTGCTTTGTATAGTGTTGGGGGAGATAACATCTCAGGGAAATGCCACAAGAGCCAAGCCTGTGGTACCACGGGTGGTTCATCTGCACAGGAGAGTAGAAAAAGAGGGGGAGAACTAAGGGGATAGGGAGTTCTATCGTAAGGGCTAAGGATAGACATTTCTGTGACGGTAAATGTGACTCCGGGATGGTATGTTGCCTCCCTGTTGCTTGGGTAAAGGATGTCACGGAGCGGCTAAAGGATATTCAGAAGGGGGAGGGTGAATAGTCAGAGATCGTGGTACACAGTTGTACCAACGACATAGGTAGACAGAGGGATGAGGTCCTGAAACAAGAATTTAGGAAGCTAGGTAGCAGATTAAAAAGCAGGACCATTAAAGTTGCAATCTCTGTATTACTCCCAGGGCCAGGTGCTAGTGTTTATTGGAATAGGAGGAAGTGCAAATGAATGCATGGTTGAGGAGATAGTGCAGGAAGGAGGGCTTTAGTTTCCCGGATCACTGGGTCTGTATCTGGCAACAGTGGGACCTGTACAAACTGGACATGTGGCACCTGAACCGAAATGGGACTAACATCGCTGCTGGGAGTTTTGCTAGTGCTGTTGAGGGGCGGGGGTGGTGATGGTGGGGGGGGGGGGTGTGGTGGTGGGCGTTAAACTAATTTGGCAGGGGGAATGGGATACAGAGTGGAGGTACAGTAGGGGCTGATGCATAGTCAAATATAGAAGGGAAACTTAGTCGGTCTGGAAGGCAGAGCAAATATCGACCTGTTTCAGATACAAGTGAATAATGCAAGGCTGGATTGCATTTATTTTAACACAAGGAGTCATACTAGTAAGGCAGATGAATTGGGGGTGTTGATTAGCACATGGGATTATGATATTATTGCTATCACAGAGACATGGTTGAGAGAGGGGCAGGATGTCAGCTCAATAGTCCAGGATATAAAATCTTCAGGCGAGACAGGGGCGAGGGTAAAAGAGGAGGTGGCATTGCACAGTCGATGAAGTAGTCAATTACTGCAGTAAGGAGGGATGATATATTAGGCGGTTTCTCAAATGAGGCCTTTTGGGTAGAACCTAAAAACAAAAAGGGCCAATCACTTGGCTGGGAGTGTCGGACAGGCTGCAAAATAGTCAGGGAGAGATAGAGGAGCAGATCTGTAGGTTGATCTCAGAGAGGTGTAAAAATGATATTAGGGGATTTCAACTTCCCCAATATCAACTGGGATAGTCTTAGTGCAAAAGGCTTAAAGGGGGATGAATTCTTAAAATGCATACAGGAGAGGTTTTTGAGTCAGTACGCAAAAGTCCTACAAGAGCAGGGGCAGTACTGAACCTAAACCTAGGGAATTAAGCCAGACAAGTGGTAGAAGTGTCAGTGGGGGAGCATTTCAATAATAGTTACTATAACTCTGTAAGAGTTAGCTGTGAAAAGGGCAAAGATGGACCGGAATTAAAAGTACTGAATTGGGGGAAGGCCGATTTCAATATGATAAAAAAGGATCTGGCCAAAGTGGACTGAGACCAGCTGCTTGTAGGAAAGTCTGCAGTAGACCAGTTGGAGTCATACAAAAAGGAAATAGTGAGTGTTCAGAGGCAACATGTACTCGTTAAGGTGAAGGGTAGGACCAACAAGTCCAGGGAACCCTGGATGTCAAGGGATATAGAGGATTGGATTAGAAAAACAAAGGATGCTTATGACAGATCCCAAGCACTGAAAACAGTGGAGGCACGAGAAGAGGATCGAAAGTGTAAGGAGCGCCGTAAAAATTAATTAGGAGAGCGAAGAGGGGACATAAAAAAAACCTGTGGGCAACATAAAGGAAAATCCAAAGGTGTTTTACAAGTATATTAAGGGTAAGAAGATAAACACGGAAAGAGTAGGGCCCATTAGGGACGAAAGAGGCAACCAGTTTGTGAAGCTGGAGGTAGTACTTGACGTTTTAAATGATTGCTTTTCATCCGTTTTCATTATGGGGACTAACGAAGTAGGTGTAGAGAACAGGGAGGGGGATTGTGATATACTTGAACATATTAGCATTGAATGGGAGGAAGTATTAGAGGGCTTAAAATTGGATAAATCCCCAGGACCAGATGAGATGTATCCCAGGCTGTAATGTGAGACAAGGGAGGAGATAACAGGGGCTGTGACACAAATTTTCAGAACCACTTTGGCCACAGGAGAGGTACCAGAGGACTGGAGGACAGCAAATGTGGTACCTTTATTCAAGAAGGGTAGCAGGAATAAACCAGGTAATTACAGGCAGGTGAATCTAACAACACTGGTTAGGAGACCATTTAAAAAAATTCTGAGGGACAAGATTAATCTCCATTAGGAGAATCAGGGATTAATCAGGGACAGTCAGTATGTCTTTGTTGGGGGGAGATCTTGTCTAACTAACTTGAGTTATTTTTTCGAGGCGGTGTGTAGATGAGGGTAAAGCAGTTGACGTAGTCTACATGGACTTCAAGTAAGGCTTTTAATAAGGTCTCGCATGGGAGATTGGTTAAGCAGGTAAGAGGCCATGGGATCCAGGGTAATTTGGCAAATTGGATCTAAAATTGGATTCGTGGAAGGAGGCAGAGGTCGAGGGTTGTTTTTGCGAGTGGAAGCGTGTGACCAGTGGCGTACCACAGGGATCAGTGCTGGTACCCTTGCTGTGCACATTAATGATTTAGACGTGAATGAAGGAGGTATGATCAGTAACTTTGCAGATGACACCAAAATATGTGATATGCTAAATAGTGAGGGGAAAGGACTTAGATTACAGGACAACGTAGATGGGCTACTAAGGTAGGCGAGCACTGGCAAATAGAGTTTATTTATTTAGAGATACAGTACTGAAACAGGCGCTTCGCCCGCCGATTCTGTCCGACGAAGAACCACCCACTTGTACTAACCCTACAGTATTCCCATATTCCTTACCACCGACCGACCTTAGGGGCAATTTACATCAGCCAATTTACAGATCACCGTCTTTGGCGGTGGGAAGAAACCAGATCCCCTGGCGAAAATCCACGCAGACAGAGGGAAAACTTGCAAACTCCACACAGGCAGCACCCAGAATTGAACCCGGGTCCCTGCAGATGTGAGGCTGCGGTGCTAACCACTGTGCCACTGTGCCTGAGAAATGTGAAAGGATGAATTTTGGGAGCACGAACAAGGCAATGGAATATACAATGGATGGTCGGACCTAGGAAGTACAGAAGGTCAGAGGCACCTTGATGTACTTGTCCATAGATCACAGAAGCCAGCAGCACAGGTAGATAAAGTGGTTAGGAATGAATATGGGATACCTGCCTTTAATAGTCGAGGCACAGAATCTAAGAGCAAGTAGGTTATGATGGAGCTGTATAAAGCTAGTTAGGCCACAGCTGGAGTACTGTGTACAGTTCTGGTCACCACATTATAGAAAGGATTTGATTGCACTGGAGAGGGTGCACAGGAGATTAACCAGGATGTGGCCTTGGCTGGAGCATTTCAGCTATGAAGAGAGATTGAAAAGGCTGGGGTTGTTTTCCTTAGAGCAGAGAAGGCTGAGGGGGGAACTGATTGAGGTATACAAAATTATGAAGGGCAAAGATAGGGCAGATAGGAAGGCACGTTTTCCCTTAGCGGAGGAGTCAATAACCAGGGGGTATAGATTTAGGGTGAGGGGCGGTAGGTTTAGAGGGGATTTGAGGAAAACTCTTTTCACCCACAGGGTGGTTGGAATCTGGAACGCACTGCCTGAAGTGGTGGTAGAGGCAGGAGCCCTCACAACATTTACAAAGTATTTAGATGAGCACTTGAAGCGCCATAGCATACAAGGCTACGGGCCAAGTGCTGGAAAATGGGATTGGATTAGAGAGTTGTTTGTTGGCTGGCATGGACACGATGGGCGGAATGGCCTGTTTATGTGCTGTATAACTTTATATCTCTATGCAGGGCGACAGGAATTGAGAGGGGGAGTGGGACTGACTGGATTGTTCCACAGAGAGCTGGCACACAGGGGCCGCAGGGCCTCCTTCTGTGTGGTATATGACTCTGTCACTGTCTCCGACCCTGTGTTGGATATGTCGCCTACTCCTGCCTGGAAAGATCCAGTTACATAGAAGTTCAATGAAACTGACATTAACAGCCACTGACAGCTCCGTCCTCACCCTGGTGTGAGGCTCCAGGTCGTGTTCCAGGAGGCGACACAGCTCTGACGCAGGTAATGTCTGCACTGGCAGAAAAGAGATGGGTGTCCAACTTATGGACTAGTAGGCGCAGGCAGGTAGTGCAGGAGTCCCCTGTGGCCATCCCCTTCTCAACCAGATTTACCGGTTTGGATACAGTTGGGGGATGACCTCCCAGGAGAAAGCAGCAACAGCCAAGATCTTGGCACCATAGAGGGCTCTGCTGCACAGCAGGGGAGGAAAAGGGGGGAAGAGTAATATAGTATAGTAATAGTATAGTAATAGGGGAATCTACCGTAAGGGGTGCAGATAGACGTTTCTGTGGCCGCAAACGAGGCTCCAGGATGGTATGTTGCATCCCTGGTGCTAGGTCCAAGGATGTCTTGGAGCGGCTGCAGAGATTTCTGAAAGGGAAGGGTGAGCCGCCAGAAGTCGTGGTCCATATTGGTACTAACGACATAGGCAGGAAGAGAGATGAGGTCCTGCAAAGTGAATATAAGGAGTTAGACAGAAGTTTGAAATCTAGGACTTTTAGGGTTGTAATCGCAGGATTACTCCCTGTGCCACATGCTAGTGAAGGTAGGAATAGAAGGATTAGGCAAATTAATGCGTGGCTGAAGAGCTGGTGTAGGCTGGAGGGCTTCAGCTACTTTGTTCATTGGGATCTCTTCTGGGGCAGAGGTGACCTGTACAAGAATGGCGGGTTGTATCTGAACTGGAAGGAGACCAATATCCTTGTGGAGAGGTTTGCTCGTACTACGCGGGAGGGCTTAAACTAGTCTGGCAGCGGGGGTGGGACCCAAAGTAGTAGTCTTTCCGATGAGATAGTTGAGGCAAATGTAGAGGTTAAAGCAAGCAAGTCCAGTAAGCAGGCCGGGCAGGGGCAGGACAGGGAGCGTGGAAGATCTGGTAGGCTAAACTGCATTTACTTGAATGCAAGAAGCCAGGTAAGGCAGATGAACTCAGAACATGGATCGGTACATGGGATTGTGATATTATAGCTGTTACGGAAACGTGGTTGAGGGATGGGCAGGACTGGCAGCTCAATGTTCCATGGTATCGACGCTTCCAGTGTGACAGAGGTGGAGGTAAGAGAGGAGGGGGCGTTGTACTGTTGATTAGGGAGGATATCACGGCAGTACAAAGAGATAATATCCCGGGAAGAATGTCCAGCGAGGCCATATGGGTATAATTTAGAAATAAGAAAGGAGTGATCATTTTGATTGGATTATACTATAGGCCCCCCAATAGTGGAGGAGCACATATGTAGAAAAATCACAGATAGGTGTAGGAATTATAGGGTTGTAATGGTAGGTGATTTTAACTTCCCTAATATTGACTGCGACTGCCTTAATGCTAAGGAATCAGATGGGCAAGAATTTGTTCCGTGTGTCCAGAATAGTTTTCTGAAGTAGTATGTGGATGGCCCTACTAGATAAGGTGCTACACTCGACCTCCTCTTAGGAAATGAGGATGGGCTGGAGGTTGATGTGTCAGTGGGGGTTCACTTTGGGACCAGTGACCATAACTCTATTAGCTTCAAGATAGTTATGGAAAAGGATAGGGCTGGTCATCAGGTTGAAGTCCTATATTGGGGGACGGCTAATTTCGATGGCATCGGACAGGAACTCCCAAAAGTTGAATGGGAGAGGCTGTTCACAGGTCAAGGGACGTCTTGCAAGTGGGATGCTTTTGAAAGTTAGATAGGAAGAGTTCAAGGCTGGCATGTTCTTGTTAGATGGAAGGGCAAGGCTGGAAAGTTTAGGGAACCTTGGTTGACGAAGGATATTGAGGGTCTGGTCAGGACAAAGAAGGAGGCATATGTCAGGTATAGGCAGCTGGGATCAAGCGGGTCTCTCCAGGAGTATAGGGGATGTAGGAGTACACTTAAGGAAATTAGGAGGGCGAACAGGGGCCATGAGATTTCCCTGGCAGATAAGATAAAGGAGAATCCGAAAATATTCTATAAGCATATTAAGTGTAAAAGGGTAGCTACGGAGAGAGTAGGTCTCCTTAAGGATCACTGTGGCAATCTATGTGTGGAGCCACGGAAAATGGGCGTGGTCTTAAATGAATATTTCTCGTCTGTATTTACCGTGGAGAACGATATGTAAGCTACTGAGTTCAAGGGAGAGAACAGCAATATCGTGGATCATATCAACATTACAAAGGAGCAGGTGTTGGAGGTTTTGATGCGCATTAAGGCGGGTAAATCCCCAGGGCATGACCAGGTGTCTCCTAGGATGCTATGGGAAGCAAGGCAGGAGATTGCTGGGGCCCTGGCAGAGATTCATGTATCATCATTAGCCACGGGTGAGGTACCAGATGACAGGAGGATAACTAATGTTGTGTCTTTATTTAAGAAGGGCAGCAAGGATAAGCCAGGGAACTGTAGGCCGGTGAGCCTGACATCAGTGGTGGGATTCTGTGAGACAGGATTTATTTACGTTTGGAAAAGCAAGGTCTGATCAGGGATAGTCAGCATGGCTTTGTGCATGGGAAATCATGTCTGACGAGTTTGATTGAGTTTTTTGAGGAGGTGACCGGGATTATTGACGAGGGCAGGCCGGCAGACGTTTTCTACATGGACGTTAGCAAGGCATTTGTCAAGATCCCGCATGGTAGGCTGATCCAGAAGGTTCGAACACATGGGATCCAGGGTGAGCTAGCCAACTGGATAATAATAGAGGCAGACAGTGATAGTGGAGGGTTGTTTTTCACATTGGAGGCCGGTGACCAGTGGTGTGCCGCAGGGATCGGTGCTGGGCCCTCTGTTTGTCATATATATTAATGACTTGGATGTGAATGTAGGGGGCATGATTAGTAAGTTTGCAGATGACACCAAAATTGGTGGTATAGTGGACAGTGAAGAAAGTTGTCTCAGGTTTAAACAGGATATAGATCAACTGGGAAAGTGGGTAAGGCAGTGGCAAATTGAATTTAACGCAGACAAATACGAAGTGATGCATTTTGGAAAGTTAAACCAAGGCAGGACAGATGCCCTGAATGGCAGAGCCCTGGGGAGTGTTGTTGAGCAGAGCGACCTTGGGGTGCAAGTACATAGTTCGCTGAAAGTGGCAACACAGGTAGATAGGGTGGTGAAGAAGGCATATGGCATGCTTGCCTTCATCAGCTGAGGCATTGAGTACAAGAGTTGGGACGTCATGTTACAGTAGTAAACAACGTTGGTTAGGCAGCATTTGGAGCACTGTGTGCAGTTCTGGTCGCCGCACCACAGGAAATATGTGATAAAGGTAGAGAGGGTGCAGAAAAGATTCACAAGGATGTTGCCTGGTTTGGAGGGCTTGCGTTATAAAGAGAGATTGGATAGGCTGGGTCTGTTTTCCCTGGAGTCAGGAGGCTGAGAGGGGGCATGATAGAGGTATATAAAATTATGAGAGGCAAAGATAGGGTAGATAGTCAGAGTCTGTTTCCCATGGCAGGGGTGACTAAAACTAGAGGGCTTTATTTTAATGTGAGAGGGAGGAGGTTTAAAGGGAATCAAAGGCTTAAATTTTTCAAAGAAATAATAGTGGGTGTCTGGAATATGCTGCCAGAGGAGGTGGTGGAGGCAGGAACAGTAGCAACATTTAAGAGGCACCTGGACAGGTAAGGCATACAGGGATATGGAATTAATGTTGGCAGGTGGGATTAGTATAGATAAACATTATGGTCAGCATGGATGTTGTAGGACTCTATGAATCCTTGACTCTGTGACCAGGTCCTTACTGAATCAGAGTCACCTCACACACTGCTCCTGGGATAGTTGTAGGTAGGAAAAGTGCTCTTGGAAACCCCGGGGTGGGTAGGACAGAGGCCCGACGCCTCTCTGCAGGTCCTTGCTCCATTTGGTAGTCATGTTACAGACCCAGAGACACTGTAACTACAGTCCCCATAACTCGTTCAGAGTTGGCTCACCAAATCCTCTGTCCTCCCTGAATATCTGCAACAGTTCACAACACAACCTCCAGAAAACCATCCACAGCACCTCTACGAACTTCGCAACAGCAGAAGTAAGTCAAAAACCCCTCACCAGCGAGTTGGATGCCTGGTCCTTTTAAATAACACTAGAGAGGGATTCTCGTGCTGCTGAATGTATGTTCAGCTGTGAGTGACTGACACAGGCGGTCAGTGGACATGCACAGACCAAGTTTCTAATATGTACATCAAAGCTGCCGGAATGGCTGATTGACGTCACATTCAAACACCTCCTCACATTAAACGTGCATGCCTGGTGTGACTGGGCTCCTGCACCGCCCAGCATGGAGCACAGTGCTGTCCACACTGGAGCCCTGTGCAACATGGGGCACTGTGCGGAACACAATCGAGCCCTGCCCAGCATGGGGCACTGTGCTGACCACACGAGAGCCCTGTCCAGAATGGGACACTGTGCTGACCACACTAGAGCCCTGTCCAGCATGGAGCACTATGCTGACCACACTACAGCCCTGTCCAGAATGGGGCACTGTGCTGACCACACTCGAGCCCGGTCTAACATGGGGCACTGTGCTGACCACACTAGAGCCCTGTATAGCATGGGAGACTGTGCTGACCACACAAAAGCCCTGCATAGCATGCCACACTGTGCTGACCACACCCGAGCCCTGCCCAGCATGGGACACTGTGCTGACCATACTAGAGCCCTGTACAGCATGGGGCACTGTGTTGACCATACTAAAGCCCTGCATAGCATGCGGCACTGTGCTGACCACACTAGAGCCCTGTCCAGAATGGGGCACTGAGCTGACCACACCAGAGCCCTGTCCAGAATGGGGCACTGTGCAGACCACACTAGAGCCCTGCCCAGAATGGGGCACTGTGCTGACCACATTAGAGCCCTGTCCAGCATGGGGCACTGTGCTGACCACACTATAGCCCTGTCCAGCATGGGGCTCAGTGCTGACCACGCCATGGCCCTGTCCGGCATGGGGCGATGTGCTAACCACACTAGAGCCCTGCCCAGCATGGGGCACAGTGCTGACCACACCATGGCCCTGTCCAGTATGGGGCGCTGTGCTGACCACAATAGAGCCCTTTATAGCATGGGGCAATGTGCTGACAACACTGGAGCCCTGCCCAGCATGGGGCACTGTGCTGACCACACTAAAGCCCTGTATAGCATGGGGCACTGTGCTGACCACACGAGAGCCCTGTCCAGCATGGGGCACTGTGCTGACCACACTAGAGCCCTGTCCAGCATGGGGCACTTTGCTGATCACACTAGAGCCCTGTACAGCATGGGGCACTGTGCTGAGCACACTAGAGCCCTGTCCAGCATGGGACACTGTGCTGACCACACCCGAGCCCTGCCCAGTATGGGGCACTATGCTGATCATACTATTGCCCTGTCCAGCATGGGGCGCTGTCCAGTCACACAAGAGCCCTGTGCAGCATGGGACACTCCGCTGACTATACAGGAGCCCTGTCTGCATTGGGCACTGTGCTGAAGACACTAGAGCCCTGTCCAGCATGGGGCACTGTGCTGACCACACTAGAGCCCTGTCCAGCATGGGGCACTTTGCTGATCACACTAGAGCCCTGTACAGCATGGGGCACTGTGCTGAGCACACTAGAGCCCTGTATAGCATGGGGCACTGTGCTGACCACACGAGAGCCCTGCACAGCATGGGGCATTGTGCTGACCACACTAGAGCCCTGTCCAGCATGGGACACTGTGCTGACCACACCCGAGCCCTGCCCAGTATGGGGCACTATGCTGATCATACTATTGCCCTGTCCAGCATGGGGCGCTGTCCAGTCACACAAGAGCCCTGTGCAGCATGGGACACTCCGCTGACTATACAGGAGCCCTGTCTGCATTGGGCACTGTGCTGAAGACACTAGAGCCCTGTACAGCATGGGGCACTGTGCTGACCATACTGGAGCCCTGTCCAGCATGGAACAATGTGCTGACCACACTAGAGCCGTGTACCGCAAGGGGCACTGTGCTGACCACAGCATGGCTCTGTCCAGCATGGAGTGCTGTGATGACCACACTACCGCCCTGTCCAGCATGGAGTGCTGTGATGACCACACTACCGCCCTGTCCAGCATGGGGCACTGTGCTGACCACACTGGAGCCCTGTCCAGCATGGGGCGCTGCGCTGACAACACTGGAGCCCTGTCCAGCATGGGGCACTCTGCTGACCACTCTGGAGCCCTGCCCAGCATGGGACACTGTGCTGACCACACTAGAGCCCTGTCCAGCATGGGGCGCTGTGCTGACCACAATGGAGCCCTGCACAGCATGGGGCACTGTGCTGACCACACTAGAGCCCTGTCCAGCATGGGGCACTGTGCTGACCACACCAGAGCCCTGCACAGCATGGGGCACTGTGCTGACCACATTAGAGCCCTGCACAGCATGGGGCAGTGTGCTGACCACACTCGAGCCCTGTCCAGCATGGGGCTCTGCGCTGACCACACTACAGTCCTGCCCAGCATGGGGCACTGTGCTGACCACACGAGAGCCCTGTGCAGCATGGGACACTCCGCTGACTATACTGGAGCCCTGTCTGCATTGGGCACTGTGCTGAAGACACTAGAGCCCTGTCCAGCATGGGGCACTGTGCTGACCACACTGGAGCCCTGTCCAGCATGGGACACTGTGCTGACCACACGAGAGCCGTGTACCGCAAGGGGCACTGTGCCGACCACAGCATGGCCCTGTCCAGCATGGAGTGCTGTGATGACCACACTACCGCCCTGTCCAGCATGGGGCACTGTGCTGACCACACTACCGGCCTGTCCAGCATGGGGCACTGTGCTGACCACAGTAGAGCCCTGCCCAGCATAGGACACTGTGCTGACCACACTGGAGCCCTGTCCAGCATGGGGCACTGTGCTGACCATACTAAAGCCCTGCATAGCATGCGGCACTGTACTGACCACACTAGAGCCCTGTCCAGAATGGTGCACTGTGCTGACCACACGAGAGCCCTGCCCAGAATGGGGCACTGTGCTGACCACATTAGAGCCCTGTCCAGCATGGGGCACTGTGCTGACCACACTATAGCCCTGTCCAGCATGGTGCTCAGTGCTGAACACACCATGGCCCTGTCCGGCATGGGGCGATGTGCTAACCACGCTAGAGCCCTGTCCAGCATGGGGCACAGTGCTCACCACACCATGGCCCTGTCCAGTATTGGGCGCTGGGCTGACCACAATAGAGCCCTTTATAGCATGGGGCAATGTGCTGACCACACTGGAGCCCTGCCCAGCATGGGGCACTGTGCTGACCACTCTAGAGCCCTGTATAGCATGGGGCACTGTGCTGACCACACGAGAGCCCTGCCCAGCATGGGGCACTGTGCTGACCACACTAGAGCCCTGTCCAGCATGGGGCGCTGTCCAGTCACACAAGAGCCCTGTGCAGCATGGGACACTCCGCTGACTATACAGGAGCCCTGTCTGCATTGGGCACTGTGCTGAAGACACTTGAGCCCTGTACAGCATGGGGCACTGTGCTGACCATACTGGAGCCCTGTCCAGCATGGAACAATGTGCTGACCACACGAGAGCCGTGTACCGCAAGGGGCACTGTGCTGACCACAACATGGCTCTGTCCAGCATGGAGTGCTGTGATGACCACACTACCGCCCTGTCCAGCATGGAGTGCTGTGATGACCACACTACCGCCCTGTCCAGCATGGGGCACTGTGCTGACCACAATGGAGCCCTGTCCATCATGGGGCACTGTGCTGACCACACTAGAGCCCTGCACAGCATGGGGCACTGTGCTGACCACACTAGAGCCCTGTCCAGCATGGGGCACTGTGCTGACCACACCAGAGCCCTGCACAGCATGGGGCACTGTGTTGACCACACTAGAGCCCTGCACAGCATGGGGCACTGTGCTGACCACACTCGAGCCCTGCACAGCATGGGGCTCTGCGCTGACCACACTACAGTCCTGCCCAGCATGGGGCACTGTGCTGACCACACGAGAGCCCTATGCAGCATGGGACACTCCGCTGACTATACTGGAGCCCTGTCTGCATTGGGCACTGTGCTGAAGACACTAGAGCCCTGTACAGCATGGGGCACTGTGCTGACCACACTGGAGCCCTGTCAAGCATGGGACACTGTGCTGACCACACGAGAGCCGTGTACCGCAAGGGGCACTGTGCCGGCCACAGCATGGCCCTGTCCAGCATGGAGTGCTGTGATGACCACACTACCGCCCTGTCCAGCATGGGGCACTGTGCTGACCACACTGGAGCCCTGTCCATCATGGGGCACTGTGCTGACCACAGTAGAGCCCTGCCCAGCATAGGACACTGAGCTGACCACACTGGAGCCCTGTCCAGCATGGGGCGCTGTGCTGACCACACTGGAGCCCTGTCCATCATGGGGCACTGTGCTGACCACACTCGCGCCCGGCACAGCATGGGGCAGTGTGCTGACCATACTAAAGCCCTGCATAGCATGCGGCACTGTACTGACCACACTAGAGCCCTGTCCAGAATGGTGCACTGTGCTGACCACACGAGAGCCCTGTCCAGCATGGGGCACTGTGCTGACCACACTATAGCCCTGTCCAGCATGGTGCTCAGTGCTGACCACACCATGGCCCTGTCCGGCATGGGGCGATGTGCTAACCACGCTAGAGCCCTGTCCAGCATGGGGCACAGTGCTGACCACACCATGGCCCTGTCCAGTATTGGGAGCTGGGCTGACCACAATAGAGCCCTTTATAGCATGGGGCAATGTGCTGACCACACTGGAGCCCTGCCCAGCATGGGGCACTGTGCTGACCACTCTAGAGCCCTGTATAGCATGGGGCACTGTGCTGACCACACGAGAGCCCTGCCCAGCATGGGGCACTGTGCTGACCACACTAGAGCCCTGTCCAGCATGGGGCACTGTGCTGACCAAACTCGAGCCCTGCACAGCATGGGGCTCTGCGCTGACCACACTACAGTCCTGCCCAGCATGGGGCGCTGTCCAGCCACACTGGAGCCCTGTGCAGCATGGGACACTCCGCTGACTATACTGCAGCCCTGCCCAGCATTGGGCACTGTGCTGAAGACACTACAGCCCTGTAAAGCATGGGGCACTGTGCTGACCACACTGGAGCCCTGTCCAGCATGGGGCGCTGCGCTGACAACGCTGGAGCCCTGTCCAGCATGGGGCACTGTGCAGACCACACTAGAGCCCTGCCCAGCATGGGACACTGTGCTGACCACACTGGAGCCCAGTCCAGCATGGGGCACTGTGCTGACCACACTGGAGCCCTGTCCATCATGGGGCACTGTGCTGACCACACTAGAGCCCTGTCCAGCATGGGGCACTGTGCTGACCACACTAGAGCCCTGCACAGCATGGGGCACTGTGCTGACCACACTAGAGCCCTGCACAGCATGGGGCACTGTGCTGACCACACTAGAGCCCTGCACAGCATGGGGCACTGCGCTGACCACACTGCAGTCCTGCCCAGCATGGGGCACTGTGCTGAGCACACTGGAGCCCTGACCAGTTTGGGGCACTGTGCTGTCCACAGTAGACGTGGCCTGCTGTGTGGTCACATCATTTTATGTTTCCAAGAGCAGTTACAGAAGAAGGTCCCTGGCATTCTCCCTGATTGTGTGGTGACTCGGTCCATGGCGATACAATCCCCTGAACTGACACCGCAGATGG
This sequence comes from Heterodontus francisci, assembly GCF_036365525.1. Classification (NCBI taxonomy): domain Eukaryota; kingdom Metazoa; phylum Chordata; class Chondrichthyes; order Heterodontiformes; family Heterodontidae; genus Heterodontus; species Heterodontus francisci. Next base: position 1,344,093 of record NW_027142065.1, read on the forward strand.
ATGATTCTATTGACTGGTTGTCTGGTACCTTCTTTGGGAAGGTAAAGGATTCAAAGGTTGTGTTAAGCATATCTTCGTTAGTTGAGGTTCAACAACCCGACCCTGTGTTAAAAAAATACCACAGGCTGTCCAAACCAAAATTGAAGCAGAGGGAGTTGCAGAGTGCTACTATTTAGAGAACGAAGTGCTAATGAGGAAGTGGAGACCTCCTCACAGACCTGCAGATGAAGAGTGGACAGTGGTTCACCAGATAGTGGTGCTGCTGAGGTACCTTAAAGTAATATTAAGAATAGCCCACGAGCTTCCAATGACTAGGTGTGCCGATGAACGAAAAATCGAAGCCTGAATTCTCATACCAGCTTTGGGCGAACCCTTCAGCTGTGTGATGGTGGGTTGTGTGGAACACCTGCTGAAAACAAAAGAAGGACTACCAGTATCTTCTCACCATTATGGATGTGGTGACCCGATTCCCAGAGGGCATTCTCCCAAAGAACAATCTCTAACACAATTCTTTACCCGATATGGGCTAACTGCTGAGATCCAGTTAGATCAGGGCACATAGTATTATGTGCAGTATTTTTGAAAAGGTCATGGGTATTCTGGACATAACCCAGCTAAAGTCCTCAGTCTACCACCCACAGTCACAAGGGGTTTGGAGCGGCACCACCAGACCCTAAAGACAATGATCAAGCCATACTGCGATGAGTAACCCCATGACTGGGACAAAGGGCTGGGATTTCTCCTGTTGCCTGCCAGGGACATATCCAATGTGTCCACTGGCTTCAGTCTCTTTGAATTAGTTTATGGACACGAGGTGAGATGTCCTCTTAAACTAATCAAGGAGAAGTTTTTGGGACAGAGGAATGAGTCCTCCGTGTTAGACTACATCTCCATGCTCTGGGAGCGGCTCATGAGGGCCTGTGCAATAGCTCAGTAACACCTAGGGACCTCCCAGGCAGCTATGAAAATGTAATCAGGCAAAAATGCCATGATCAGAACATTTCGGGACAGAGACCATGTATTGTTACTATTCCCACTGCAAGGTGAATCCCTGAAAGTCCGGTTCAGAGTTCCATATCGAGTAACAAAAGGAATACTCAGGCAAATCATTTAATTGACACCCCAGACCAAAGCCAAAAAGCAAAGGCTGTGGAGGGGACAGACATGTACAGATCTGTCAGACAGTCAGGAGGGAAGGATTGGAAAGGACAGTGAGGACAGGTTAGAGGAGGGCCAGGAGGATTCTCAACTGGAATCCCCAACTCTCCGATTAGCCAACCCTGAAATGTTAGATAAATTAGACCACACGCTCTCCTCCTTGAATGCAGGTCAAAGAGGCACCTTAAAAAGGCTGCTAACGGCACTTACAGTAAGCTGCAAGGGCAAGGTAAGTTCCGAAAAGGGCAAGCCAATGGTGAGGGAGATGCCTCACCTAGTCGAAGTGCTGCAAGAGAATGAAGTGGAAGGTGGACAGACAATTGTGAGCACTAATGTCCCAGAGGACATAGGGCAGATCAGAAAAAAATGATGCTCCCTATAGTAAAGGGAAAAGTGAAGGGAAAATACCAAAAAGTAAACAGCACTTGTGTACCTCACCAGAAAGCTAAAAGTAAGGTCAGTGTGGATCTACCCACTGAAGAAGCCAATAATCAGGTCCCAAACCCAAAGCTAATGAAACCTGACAATTTCAAAGCAGAATGCAGCAGGAAGAATGGCCCAGAGTCAATCTCAGACACCTCACAGGGGTTAAAAAAAAGTATTACACACTGTCGGTTTGGGGAGAATGATTATCAACGTGCAGGAACATGAATAGTTAAAGCTTCATTGCAGGAGAGAAAAAAAAACAATGTAATCTCTGATGCATTGTCCAGGGTCGAACCCAACACATAACCATCCCAGACAAAACTCCAAAAATTTTAATGAGCTCATCTGTAACAGACAATGCCAGCTGCAGTAATTCTAAGATTAATCTGTCAGTTGGAGAAGTTATTATTGAGAATGAATGTGTGTTTCCTTCTATTTCTTCCTACAGTTACCTTGAAACAACTGGCAGCCAAGATGGCCACCGCAATTGTCATCTGAAACACGTTTGCACATTCCAGAATCAACAGGAGACACATGTCTGATGAGCCTGGACCCAAAACATTGGCTTGCTCTAGTTATTGAACTACCTAAGATTACATTCGTTAATACGATATACAAGGACATCCTGACAAATTGACTTTAAAAGAACAAACTCCTCCAAGTGTAAATAATGATAACCTGAGCCCTGGGGAGATAGAAGTTTCTAACTTGAATCTCTAAATAAGGTTCCAGCGAATACAGTGAGGCAGTCAGGAGACCTTCTGTTCATCTCTGTGAAAGCTGTGCGTTTCCCCTGGACAAAGATAGACAAGCCAGTGATTCAAACTGTTCAGAAGCAGAAGGGCTGTGCCCCCCTCTCCGCCTCTCTGTCCAGATAACACCACAAGTTTGAAAACCACGTGCGGCTGTCAGCCCTCCAAGCCTACAGATTACTACATTCAGAGACATCAGGGGAAGAAAGCCACCCACAAGTCTGCCTCCAATAAAACCCTGAGCCACGTGGGCCAGCCACCAAGGGCACTTTGACCGGCCAAAGACTTCAAGAATACAACTTCAGCCGGAAAACCACCGAATCGTCCAACCTCACAGAATGAGCATTTTATTGTATTTTTTAATTTATTTCGGACTCCAATCCAACCACAAATGTACTTCTCACTCTGTAATCTATTTGTGTGTGATTCTCATGTGAGTGTGTGCGTAAATGTGTGGTGTATTTTTTTATGATTTTATTTCGATCAGGTTCAGATTGTTAAGTATAATAATATCACCCCTTTCGTGCTTAAACTCGAGAGAACCTGTCTGATCGGTTCCTTCACCATCACACCAAAGGTTAAAGGTAAAATACTCACTGAGACCGTTACCACATCCACCCTCTAAAAAGGACAAACCCTATTGCGGTCAAATAAGAAGAAGGACAAGAGGAGAGACTGTGACCCCTCCTCACCTGGCTGTACAAATAGGCAGGGTTGGAGATGGAGAGAACACGGGAATGAAGTCAGCTCAGCATTAAAAAGATAGCAGAGGTTGTAGCCTTCCTGGTTCAGCCTCAGACAATGGCCAGCGAGGGGGATGCAGATCGTGGATAGGGAATAGAGTTTGTGACAGAAACTGAAGACAATGGCTTCAGTCTTCTCACAATATAAATTACAAGAACATAAGTCATTGAAATATGGCTTAGAAACTAATAGTTGGATACAGAGGCTTACCAGGGACACCAATAATAGCGAGGATGAGATAATAAATCGATTGAATCATCTTCAGAGCATAAACCATCCGCCCTTCTAATGTTATCCAGTAGTAATCTGCAGTGATCCAGTAAAACCAATAGGAGAAACTCCTGCTGCCCATTGTTGTAACATTCCAATCTTTTGTTCTCAGATTCTGACCCATTGTTGTAACATTCCAATCTATTGTTCTCAGATTCTGACCCATTGTTGTAACATTCCAATCTTTTGTTCTCAGATTCTGAGCCATTGTTGTAACATTCCAATCTATTGTTCTCTGATTCTGACCCATTGTTGTAACATTCCAATCTTTTGTTCTCAGATTCTGACCCATTGTTGTAACATTCCAATCTATTGTTCTCTGATTCTGACCCATTGTTGTAACATTCCAATCTATTGTTCTCTGATTCTGACCCATTGTTGTAACATTCCAATCTATTGTTCTCAGATTCTGACCCATTGTTGTAACATTCCAATCTTTTGTTCTCAGATTCTGACCCATTGTTGTAACATTCCAGTCGATTGTTCTCAGATTCTGATCTACCATGTCGCCTTCTCCCTCTGGAGCTGCTGATCTCTGTTCCTGCCGGCGGTGATGTTCCCGCTGAAACTATGGGATAATACATTGAAACGAGCCCCTTATTAATAGACGATTGAAAACCTCCAGTGACAAAATTAGAGTCCATGGAGACGGACATTAATTAGAGTCACTGAAAAAACAGGTTCAGGTAACTCCTTTCAATCTAAAAGGTTTTATACCACAATAACGTAGAACGTTTATCCAGTTTGGATAGGATATCTGAGGTTAAATGAGGGAAGGAATTGTGGAAACAGCAGCACTGGCCAGAATCTTTAAATCCTCCATTGATATGGGAGTGGTGACAGAGCACTGGAAGGCTGTGAATGTTACACCCTGTTTAAAAAAGGGGAGGTTGGATAAACCCTGTAACCACTGACCAGTCAGTCTAATGTTGGTAGTTGGAAACTTCCAGAGGCCGTAACCCAGCACAAAGTATTCATTGCCTGTACAATCATGGTTTAATAAATGACAAGCAGTATAGATAGGTTATAGGAAAATCATTTGCTAATCTTGATCGAGTTCGTTGAGGACGTAACTGTGAGTGTTAGCGTGTTTCGTGTAATGGAATCATAGAATCATAGAAAGGTTAAGGCACAGAAAGAGGCCACTTTGCACATTATTGCTATGCCAGCCGATGAACGATCCACCTATTCTAATCCCACCTTCCAACAATTGGTTAACAACCCTGCAGATTGCAGCACTTGAGCTGCATATCCAGACTCCTTTTGAATGGGTTGAGGGTCCCTGCCTCAACTACCCTTTCAGGCAGTGAGTTACAGCCTCACACCAAAGCAAGAGACCCAGTGCTAAGCCTTGCGGAACGCCACTGGAAACAGCCCTCCAATCTCTAAAATACCCGACAACAATTACCCTTTGTTTCCTGCCACTGAGCCAATTTCCTATTTCTTGGTGAGCAGGTTTTTCCTCAACTCCCCTCTAATCTTTCCACCAATCATTTTAAATCTATGCCCCTCATCGCTGATCTCTCTGCTAATGTGATTAGACCCTTCACCTCCACTCTATCCAGGTCCCAAAAAGTTAAGTGCATTTCAATCAGATCTCCCCTCAGCCTTCTCTGTTCCAAGGAGAACGACCCCAGCCTATCCAATCTTTCCTCATAGCTGCATTTTTCCAGTCCGAACGACATCCTCGTAAATCTCCTCTGTACCCTCTCTAGTGCAATTGCATCCTTTCTGTAATGAGGTGAGCAGAACTGCACAAAGTACTCAAGTTCTGATCTACCCAATGAGTTATACAGTTCCAGCATAACCTCCCTGGTCTTGTATCCTATACCTCGGCTAATAAAGGAAAGGATTCCATAAGTCCTTTTAACCACCTTATCGACCTGTCCTGCTGCCTGCAGGGATCTGTGGACATTGACTCCAAAGGTCCCTCACTTCTGCTACACTTTCCAGTATTTTCCCATTAATCATGCATCGTTTTTCCTTATTTGACCTCCTCAATTGCATCGCCTCATTCCTAATCAGGTGGAATCCCATTTGTCACTTTTCTGCCATCGATATCTTCCTGCAGCCTACAGCAATCCTCCTCGCTATGTACCTCACCCCCAATCTGTGTGTCATCTACAAACCTCTTGATCATGCTTCTACATTTACGTCCAAATCGTTAATATATACCACAAAGAACAGGGGAACCAGTACTGAGCCCTGTGGAAAACCACTGGAAACAGTCCTCCAGTCAATAAAACACCCGTCAACAATTGCCTTTTGTTTCCTGCCACTGAGCCAATTTTGTATCAACCTTGTTTTATTTCCCTGGATTCCATGGGATTTTATTTAACCAGTCTGCCATGTGGGATCTTGTCAAAAGCCTTGCTAAAATTCATGTAGACCACATGAACTGCACCACCCTCATCTATCATCCTTGTTACTTCTTCAAAAAAAATCAATCAAGTTGGTCAGACAGTATGGTCCCTTAATAAATCCATGCTGACAATCCTTGATAAACCTGTGCCTCTCTAAGTGACAGTTTATCCTGTCTCTCAGAATAGATTCCAATAATTGTTAGACTGACTGGCCTGTAATTTTTCAGTCTAACCCTGGGGTCCTTTCTGAACAGAGGTATAATTTTAACAGTACTTCAATCCTCTGGCACAATACCTGTACCCAGCGAGGACTGGAAAATGATGGTCAGACCCTCTGCTATTTCCTCTCTTGCTTCTTTTAACAACCGAGGAGACATTTTATCCGGATCTGGTGACTTATCAACTTTCAAGGATGCTAATCCCATTAATACTTCCTCTCTCCCTATGCATATCATATCAAATACTTCATATTCCTCCTCATTAACTACATTATCTGCATCATACCCCTCTTTTGTAAAGAGAAACACAAAGTAGTCATTAAGAATCATACCAACATCTTCTACCCCTGCACGTGTATATGCAATTATGTATATACACTTATGTATACAGACATTCAAAAGGCCTGTAATCATATAACATTTCATAGACTTATGATAAAAATGTAACACATGGATTAATGTAACAGTGATAGTGTGGATATGTCACTGACTCAGGGACAGAAAGCAGAGAGAAGTGGTGAACAGTCATTGTTCACACTGGTGGGGGAGCGGGAGTATACAGTGCTGTTTCTCAGGTTTCAGTATTAGGACCAGTGCTCTTCCTGACATCTCGATAGATATATAAATGACATAGGCTTATGTGTAAAAAGCAAAGTTTCAACACTTGCATACAGCAGCAAACTCAAATGTAGCTGCCAGTGCGAGGATAGTCAGGAGGACATGGACAGTCTGATGGTGAAATGAGAATACACATGGTGAATGAAATTTAACACATAGAATTGGGGAAGTGATTATTTTGTGAGGGATAGTAAGGGGCGTGAATAGAAACTGAACTGCACCAATCAAAAAATGGCACCGGAGCACAGAGTCTGGGTGTGTATGTACAGACATTCTCAATGGTGGCTGGATAATTTGTGAAGGTTTTAAAAAGGCATACGGGATCGTTAGCTTTATACTTAGAAGCAAAGAATTTAAAAAAAAACACCGCAAGACCATTCTGCTAAGACTAGATAAATGATTGTTTAAGCCTCAGCTGGAATATTGTGTCCCATTCTGGACACCACACTTTATGAAGTATTTGAAAGACTTGGAGATGGTGCCGATATGATATACTAGAATGGTAACAGGGATGAGGGACTTCAGTTATGTGGAGAGAAGCTGGCATTGTTCTCCTTAGAGCAGAGAAGATAAAAGGGAGATTTAACAGCAGGGCTGAAAATGATGTGTTTTGATAGAATACATAAGGAGAATCTGGTTTCACTGGATGAAGGGTCAGTAACCAGTTTAATGTTGATTAACAAACAAACAGAGGAGAGATGAGGAGATTTTCTTTTCTTTACACAGCGAGTGTTTATGATTTGGAATTCCCTTCCTGAAAGGGTTGTGGAAGCAGATTTAACAGAGACTTTCAGTCGGGAAATTGATCAATACTAACAGGGTGATTTACTGGACTGGGAGAAAAGAACAGGGGAAAGGAATAATTGGGAAATCTCCTTCAAAGAGCTGGAAATGGTACAATTTCTTAAATAGTCTCCTCCTGTGCTGTGTGATTCTCTGACTGTCTGATAACAGAAACCAATGAGTACGTATCTCATGTGTACAATTGACATTCAGCAGTTTTTAATCCAAAGATTAATTGTTACTTGTTTTCTGATGAAAACAACAGCAAAAAGGCAAACACAAGTGTTTGGTCAGGTAAATTATGTTGACAATGTGATTATCGGATCATGACATCTCTCTCTGATCACAGACCTCGCCTGGTTTCAATCCGTCAATTACATTTTATTCCTATTTTATTTCCTGTCTATTTGTTCTCAGGATTTGGGTGATACTGACAAGGCTGGCATTACTTCCCCATCCCTGGTTACCATGAGAAAGTGGTGGGTCATCATCTTGAACCACTGCAGTCCCTGTGGTGAAGGTGTTCCCTCAACCAAACTTACATTTAATATTTTGAGGAGACAGTTTCATTCCTGGACACCTCAGAATGAGTTAGGCCGGAAATCTGGGATGAGAATTTAAAACTCGAGGCTTTACTGGACCAGGACCCAACGTAAGTCAGTGAGCACAGGAGTGATGGATGAATGGGACTTGGTGTAAAGGCCTGTTACCCGACTCGAACCCGACGGGACACGACGACATGTTTTGGGGACAGGGGATTGGGATAATCAGAGGGGTGAGGTCATGGAGGGATTTGATCACATGAGTGAGAATATTAAAATTGAGGTGTTATTGGACCAAGAACCAATGTAGGTCAGTGAGTACAGAGATGTAGGGTGAACAGAATTTTGTGTAAATTAGAAGATGGCAGCAGAGTTTTGGATGACCACAAGGTTACAGATTGTAGAATGTGGGAGACAAGCCTCGAGGTAACAAAGGTACGGACGAGAGTTTCAACAGCAAATGAGCTCAGCTCTCTCTCTCTCTCTTGCTCTTTCTCTCCCTCTACTTCTCTCTTTGTCGCCCTCACTTGCTCTGTACCGCACTCAGAATCTTACACGTTTCCATCAGGTCGCCTCTTATTCTTCTAAACGCCAATGGATATAAGCCTAGCCTGTCCGATCTTTCCTAATAAGACAGCCCGCCCATATTAGTCTGGTAAACATTCTCTAAACTGCTTCCAACGCATTTACATACTTCCTTAAATAAAGAGACCAATGCTGCATACAGCATGCCAGATATGGTTTCACCAATGCCCTCCCTACTTCTGTATTCAATTCCGCTCACAATAAGTAATAACATTATATTAACTTTCCTAATCACTTGCTGAACCTGCAGAGTAACCTTATGTAATTCATGCACCAGGGCACCCAGATCCCTCTGTATCTCAGAGCTCTGCAATCGCTCACCATTCCAACAATATGCTTTTTTAAATTATTATTCCTACCAATATGGACAATTTTACATTTTCCCATAGTATAGTCCATTTGCCAGATCTTTGCCCTCTCACTCAACCTATCTATGTCCCTTTGTAGCCTCCTTATGTCCTCTTCACAACTTTGTGTCGTCCCTTCATCCAAGTCATTTATTAATATTCCAAAAAGTTGAGCCCCCAGCACTGATCCCTGTGGCACACCACTCGGTACAACCTGTCAAACAGAGCAGTCCCACAGACTAGTCAAGTAACAGCCTGACATAGTCATACTCACGGAATCATACCTTACAGACAATGTCCGAGACACTGCCATCACCATCCCTGGGTATGTCCTGTCCGACCAGCAGGACAGACCCAGCAGAGGTGGGGGTAAAGTGGTATACAGTAGCGAGAGAGATGCCCTGGGAGTCCTCAACATCGACTCTGGACACCATGAAGTCTCGTGGCATCAGATCAAACATGGGCAAGGAAACCTCCTGCTGATTACCACCTACTGCTCTCTTTTCTTTCAGAGAGTTTTGAACAAGTAAAGCCAGAATAAGTAAAGTCATCAGCATATCACAGAAAATAGTCAATTGATAAGCTTGCAGAGAAAAACAGGCACACCTGGGGAGAGGGTCATCCCATGGATTTTCGAGGAAAATGATGGGGATTATGATTTCATTCTCAATAGAATATCTGAGGATGTCCAGAAATGCAACTTTAAGCTAAAAAAGGGCTGAGATAAGTTGGTTAATGGGGCACATCTGAGTACCTGAAGGTTAAATAAAAGACACGAAGAATTGAAGGAAGAGATGGACAATTTACAGAAGGAAAATGAAGGTTGGTAGGAGAACATTGGCATCCTGTACAATCAGTTACTCTGGGATCAGGAGCCACATGATGGAGTATATTATCCACAGAGAAAATTATAACAAATACTGGACCAAAACACTGAGTTACAGGCAGACACTCCCAGACTAGGGGAGGAGTTAGAAGATGTGAGGAGGGGCTATGAGGGAATTAGACCCGTGTTAAAGCTCTGCCTCCCCTGAAGCTGACCACGCCCTGTGTTGAGATAAAATCCGACAGCTTCAGACACACTCAGTCAACAGTGGGCAGTTGTGGCTGCTGTCTCCAAACACAAAGCCAGATATCCCGGTTCTTCTTAGGGCAACACATTTGTGAGCCTCACAGTCTCTGCCCCACTTCCTCCAGACAAGGACGACAAGATAACTGGAAATTACCAGGGTGTGTGGTAACCTGGGCCTAAACTGCAGGCCAGTCTAAGAACAAGAGTGATATAGATGGGGTCAGTGAGTAACTAACCACAGTCACTGACAGTGAGAGAGATGTCACCACCACAACCACACAGAGGCTCCTTACCGCTGTTGAGTCTATGGCTCTAAAGCAGGAACTGGGAATGGTGGATATCAGCAGAAGCTCCCTCGATCTGAGTGTTCTGTGTTCCAATATCCAAATTATTTATAAATATCAGTGGTCCAAGCACTGCCCCTTGGGGAAACACCACTGTCTACCTTCCTCCAGTCTGAAAAAGCAACTGTTTACCACAACTCACTGTTTTCTCTCATTAAGCCGGTTTGGTTTTTTATCCAAACTGACACTGACCCTCCTATTCCATGAGAATCAATGAACTGTCCAGCTGTCACAAACAGACTGTGAAAGAAACTACAAGTTCAGCTGAAAATCAAGTGTAATGCTAAATGCAATAGTTAACTAACTTTTGGAAAGAGATCAACTCTTCGATCTCTTAACATTCAATCACTCATTAACTTTATTGTATTTAGTACTCTGTACAAGTAGTACTCCCTAAAACTGGACTCTGTGCAACTTACTGTATTTAGGGTTTAGGGAGTGAATTCCAGAGCTAAGGGAAGAGAACAGAAAGTGCTGGAAATACTCAGCTGGTCTGGCAGCATCGGTGTAGAGAGAAACACTGTTAATGTTTCAGATCTGTGACCCTTCATCAGAACTGGTAAACGTCATAAATGATGATGTATAAGCTGCAGATGGTGAGACCATGGACTTCCTGCTTTCCACCACCCGCAATCCCTCACCCCAACCCTCCCCTTCTGATTTTATACTTTCCAATGACAACCCAAAACTGCCAGCTTCCCAGTCACAGCAGCTCCAGGAGACAGAGAGAGAGCAGCAGCACAGTACTAATGGTGATTCCCTATCACTTCGTCTGATAGTCACAGTCACCAGATCAAAGTCAGCAGCCTTCCACCAGCCATGCTGCAACCACTGGGGAAACACTATGTAGGAGAACTAGTCAAGTCTCGGGAACCCACAAGACAGGCACTAAGGGAATACACAAGGGTGAATAGTTCAGCATGTTTGTATGATTGGATGTGTTGTTGGATAAACATGTCAATGAAAAGGTTTTTGTTGGTGTTTTTTATTGCAGGATGGTGACCAAGGGGACACTGTGATGTGGCGTCTCAGATGGGTGTGATAGTGGGTAATGGGGGATCCATGGTGGGAAAGGGAAGTTGTGTTATGGGAACTGGAATCTTAGCAGGGAATCTCCGACAGCATGTCCGGGTCGAAGGCATCGAGGAAATATCCTCCCTGCCTCCTCCTCTTCCTGAGGTGGCATCCGGATTCCTGGTGCCAATGCCTGTGTCCTCATGATGGTGATGCAGAATACCATGAACCTGGACACCTGCTCAGTGTGTACTGGAGGGCTCCCCCCGCGCGGTTCAGACATCGGAAGCATTGCTTCACCTGGTGGTTTTGTGTGGTGGAGGGGAGTGTCCAGAGTTTAGAGGTCATGAGCCACATTCTGGTTCTGCATGGAGGCCCGATGTGTTGGGAACGGCTGAGTGTTTCAGAATGAAGGTATGGTGGCTGCTGCCAGGATAGTGGACATTCACCAACATGATGTACTGGGCATGCTCACACACCAACTGTACGTTAATGGAGTGAGAGTTCTATCAGTTCGTGTACCTCTCCCCGTTGACATGGGGACCCCGCAGAGCCACCTACACCATCAGGAATCCAGCTCTCCAGACAAAGCCACGGGATTTCTCATTTGCTTCTCCCTGCTGAGAGAGCAGACAGTATAATTCACCTCACCCGACATGGATGGCCTCTGCTATCTGGATGGCAGATACATCAATAGACAACATAGAGAGAGATAATGAATACGTCACCCGCTCTTGCCTGGATAAATCCAGATAAGAACATAAGAAGTAGGATCAGGAGTAGGCAGTTCAGCCCCTTGAGCCTGTTCTGCCATTCAATATGATCATAGCTGATCTCATCTCGGCCTCTACTCCACTTTTCTGCCCGTTCTCCATAACGCTTCAACCCATTACTAATTAAAGATCTGTCTATCTCCTCCTTAAATTTACTCAATGTCTCGGCATCTACCGCACTCTGGAGTACTGAATTCCACAGACTCACGACTCTTTGAGAGAAGACATTTCTCTTCATCTCTGTTTTAAATCTGCTCCCCCTTTATCCTAAAACTCTGACCTCTCATTCTACATTGCGCCACGAGAGGAAACATCTTCTCTCCGTCTACTTTGTCAATCCTTTAATCATCTTATATACCCCGATTGGATCCCATCTCATTCTTCTAAACTTTAGAGAGTAAAGGCATAAACTGCTTAATCTCTCTTGATAAGACAAACCCCTCATCCCTGGAATCAATCTAGTGACCCTCCTCTGAACTGCCTCCGGTGCAAAAACATCCATCCTCACGTCAGGAGACTAAAACTGTACGCAATACTCCAGCTGCGGTCTCATTAATGCCTTGTACAGGTGCAGCAACACTTTTCCACATCCTATTCCTTTAGCAAGAAATGCCAACATTCAATTTGCCTTCTTTATCACCTGCTGTACATGCAAACTAGCTTTCTGTGATTCATGCACGAGGACACCCTGATCCCTCTGCACCGAAGTACGCTAACGTTTCTCTCCATTTAGATAATAATCTACCTTTCTATTTTTCTGACCGAAATGGCGAACCTCACACTTAACCACGTTAAACTCCATCTGCCAAATTTTGGCCCATTCACCGAAACTATCCATATCAATTTGTACATTTCTTATGTATTTATTGCAACTTACTATCCAAACTATTTTAGCCTCATCTGCGAATTTGGCGATAGTACCTTCTATCCCTGCATCCAAGTCATTAATATAGATTGTAAATAGTTGGGGCCAAAGGACCGAACCCTGTGGCACCCCACTAATTGCATCTTGCCTGCCAGAAAAGCACCCATTTATCCCGACTATCTGTTGTTTGTTGGTTAGCCAATCCTCTATCCAAGCTAATAAATTGCCACTAATCCCATGTGATCTTACCTTGTGTATTAACCTTTTGTGTGGCACCTTATCAAATGCCTTCTGGAAGTCTAGATAGAATACATCTACAGGATCCCCATTTTCCACATTTCTTGTCACAGATTCGAAGAACTCTGGTAAATTCGTCAAACACGATTTACCCTTCATAAAACCTGACTCAGATGGGTTGCTTTTGACTTTCTTAATGTCCTGTTATTACTTCCTTAATAATGGATTGTAACAATTTCCCAACGATAGATGTTAAACTAATTGGTCGAGTGTTTCCTACTTTCTGTCTCCCTCCCTTTTTGGATAAGGGCGTTATACAGGTTTTTTTTCCAATCCACTGGAACCTTTCCCGCATCCAGGAAATTTTGAAATATTATAACCAATGGATCCACTATCTCCACTGCTATTTCCTTTAAGACCCTAGGATGTAGGCCATCAGGTCCTGGGGACTCATTTGCCTTCACTCGCAATAGTTTGTTCAGTACCTTTTCCCTCGTGACTTTTTTTTATTCATTCATAGGATGTGGGCGTCTCTGGCTAGGCCAGCATTTATTGCCCATCCCGAATTGCCCATGATAAGGTGGTGCTGAGCTTCCTTCTAGAACCTCTGCAGTCCATGTGGGGTAGGTGCACCCACAGTGCTGTTAGGAATGGAGTTCCATGATTTTGACCCAGCGACAGTGAAGGAACGGCGATAAAGTTCCAAGTCAGGATGGTGTGTGACTTGGAGGGGAACTTGCAGGTGATGGTGTTCCCATGTATTTGCTGCCTTTGTCCTTCTAGTTTGTAGAGGTCGCGGGTTTGGAAGGCGCTGTCTAAGGAGCCTTGGTGCATTGCTGCAGTGCATGTTGTAGATGGTACACACTGCTGCCAATGTGCGTCAGTGCTGTAGGGAGTGAATGAGAGTGGATGGTGTGCCAATCAGGTGGGCTGCTTTGTTCTGGATGGTGTTGAGCTTCTTGAGTGTTGTTGGAGCTGCACCCATCCAGCCAAGTGGAGAGTATTCCATCACACTCCTGACTTGTGCCTTGTAGATAGTGGGCAGGCTTTGAGGAGTCAGGAGGTGAGTTACTCGCCTCGGGATTCCTAGCCTCTGACCTGCTTGTGTAGCCACGGTAATTCTATGGCTACTCCAGATCAGTTACTGGTCAATGGCAGCCCCTAGGATGTTGATAGTGGGGGATTCAGCGATGGTAATGCCGTTGAATGTCAAAGGGAGATGGTTATTGCCTGGCACTTGTGTGGCGCGAATGTTACTTGCCATTTATCAGCCCAAGCCTGGATATTGTCCACGTCTTGCTGCATTTTTACACAGACTGCTTTTCAGTATCTGAGGAGTCACAAAAGGTGCTGAACATTGTTCAATCATCAGCGAACATCCCCACTGCTGACCTTATGATTGAAGGAAGGTCATTGATAAAGCAGCAAATGATGGTTGGGCCTTGGACACTACACTGAGGAACTCCTGCAGTAATGTCCTGGAGCTGAGATGAGTGACCTCCAACAATCATAAATCCCTGAAAGTTGCTACCCAGGTTAATAGGGCTGTTAAGAAGGCATGTGGTGTGTTAGCTTTTATTAGTAGGGGGATCGAGTTTCGGAGCCACGAGGTCATGCTGCAGCTGTACAAAACTCTGGTGAGGCCGCACCTGGTGTATTGCGTGCAGTTCTGGTCACCACATTATAGGAAGGATGTGGAAGCTTTGGAAAGGGTGCAGAGGAGATTTACTAGTATGTTGCCTGGTATGGAGGGATAGTCTTATGAGGAAAGGCTGAAGGACTTGAGGTTGTTTTCGTTGGAGAGAAGGAGGAGGAGAGGTGACTTAATAGAGACATATAAGATAATCAGAGGGTTAGATAGGGTGGATAGTGAGAGTCTTTTTCCTCGGATGGCGATGGCAAACACGAGGGGACATAGTTTTAAGTTGAGGGGTGATAGATATAGGACAGATGTTCGAGGTAGTTTCTTTACTCAGAGAGTAGTAGGGGCGTGGAACGCCCTGCCTGCAACAGTAGTAGACTCGCCAACTTTAAGGGCATTTAAGTGGTCATTGGAAAGACATATGGATGAAAATGGAATAGTGTAGGTCAGATGGTTTCACAGGTTGGCGCAACATCGAGGGCCGAAGGGCCTGTACTGCGCTGTAATGTTCTAATTCTAAAAAACAAAAATCACAACCATCTTCC
This sequence comes from Heterodontus francisci, assembly GCF_036365525.1. NCBI lineage: Eukaryota > Metazoa > Chordata > Chondrichthyes > Heterodontiformes > Heterodontidae > Heterodontus > Heterodontus francisci. The sequence continues at coordinate 1,359,391 of NW_027142065.1, forward strand.
ATTGCACTAGGTATGACTCCAGCCAGCGGAGGGCTTTCCCCTGATTCCCATTGACCTCAGTTTTGCTCGGGCTCCTTGATGCTATATTCATTTAAATGCAGCCTTGATGTCAAGGGCAGTCACTCTCACCTCACCTCTTGAGTTCAGCTCTTTTGTCCATGTTTGAACCACGGCCTTAATGAGGTCAGGAGCTGAATGGCTCTGGCGGAAACCAAACTGAGCGTCACTGAGCAGGTTATTGCTAAGCAAGTGCCGCTTGATGGCACTGTTGATGACACTTCCCATCACTTTACTGATGATTGAGAGTAGGCTGATGGGGCGGTAATTGGCCGAGTTGGATTTGTCCTGCTTTTTGTGTACAGGACATACCTGGGCAATTTTCCACATTGCAGGGTAAATGCTAGTGTTTTAGCTGTACTGGAACAGCTTGGCTCTGGAGCACAGTCTTCAGTACTATTGCCGGAATGTTGTCAGGGCCCATTGCTTTTTCAGTTTCCAGTGCCTTCAGTCGTTTCTTGATATCAGGTGGAATGAATCGAATTCGCTGAAGTCTGGCATCCGTGATGCTGGGGAGTTCAGGAGGAGGCCGAAATCGGCCTCAACTCGGACCTTCTGGATGAAGGTTGTTGCAAATGCTTCAGCCTTAGCTTTCACAGTGATGTGCTGGGTTCCCACATCATTTTGGATGGCGTGGTTTGTGGAACCACTTCCTCCAGGTAGTTGTTTAATTGTCCACCACCATTCAGAGCTGGATGTGGCAGGACTGCAGAGCTTAGATCTGATCCTTTGGTTCTGGGTTCGCTTAGCTCTGTTCACTTAGGTTACGCAGTTTCACTCGCAGATGGTCCTGTGTTGTAGCTTCACCAGGTTGACATTTTCAGGTATGCCTGGTGCTGCTCCTGGCATGCCCTCCTGCACTCTTCATTGAACCAGGGTTGGTCTCCTGCCTTGATCGTAATGGTAGAGTGGGGGATATGCCGGGCCATGAGGTTACAGATTGTGGTTGCGTACAATTCTGCTGCTGATGATGGCCCACGACGCCACATGGATGTCCAGTTCTGCATTGCTAGATCTGTTCGAAATCTGTCCCAATTAGCACGGTGGTAGAGCCACACAGCACGATGGAGGGTATCCCCAATGTGAAGTTAGGACTTTGTCTCCACAAGGACTGTGCAGTGGTCACTCCTACCAACACTGTCATGGACAGATGCATCTGCAGCAGGCAGATTGGTGAGGGCGTGGTCAAGTATGTTTTCCTCTCTTGTTGGTTCCGTCACGACCTGCCGCATACCCAGTCTAGCAGATATGTCCTTTAGAACTCAGTCAGCTCGGTTACTAGTGGTGCCAGCGAGCGACTCTTGCTCCTGGACATTGAAGTCCCCCACTCAGAATACATTTTGTGCCCTCGCCACCCTCAGTGCTTCCTCCAAGTGCTGTTCAACATTGAGGCATACTGACTCACCAGCTGGGCATGGGCGATATGTGGTAATCAGTAGGAGGTATCCTTGCCCATGTTTGATCTGATGCCATGAGACTTAATGGGGCCCAGGGTCGTTGTTGAGGACTCTCAGGGAAAATCCCTCCCTACTGTATACCGCCACCTCTGCTGGGTCTGTCCTGCCGTTGGTATAGGACATTCCCGGGGATGATGATGGCAGTGTCTGAAACATTGTCTGTCAGGTACGATTCCGTGAGTATGACTATGTCAGGCTGTTGCTTGACTTGTCTGTGGGACAGCTCTCCCAACATTGGCACAAGCCCCCAGATGTTAGTAAGGAGGACTTTGCAGGGTCGACAGGGCTGTGTTTGCTGTTGTCGTTCCCGGTGCCTAGGTCAATGCTGGGTGGTCCGTCCGGTTTCATTCCTTTTTATTAACTTCGTAGTAGTTAGTTACAACTGAGTGGCTTGCTAGGCCACTTCAGAGGGCATGTAAGAGTCAATCACATTGTTGTGGGCCTGGAGTCACATGTAGACCAGACCAGGTAAGGACAGCAGGTTTCCTTCCGTTAAGGACATTAGTGAACACGATGTGGTTTTACAAAAATCGACAATGGTTTCAGGGCCATCACCAGACTAGCTTTTAATTCCAGTTTTATTAATTGAATTCAAATTCCACTTTCTGCTGTGGTGGGATTCGAACCCATGTTCCCAGAGCAATACCCTGGGTCTCTGGGTCATTGGTCTAGTGACAATACCACTACACCACCGCCTCCCCATGCTACGCTACCGCCTCCCCATATGATGATTGTTCTAAATTCCTCTCTTTCTATAACTTCTGCATTACCTGTTACTATTGGGATGCTACTAGTGTCCTCCACCGTGAAAACTGAGGCAAAATACTGATTTAGTGTCTCCGCCATTTCTGTGTCCCCGTCTATCAACATCCCAGTCTCATCCTCCAAGGGACCAATATTCACTTTAGCTACTCTCTTACCTTTCATATACTTAAAGAAGCTTTTGCCATCCGCGTTTACATTTTGTGATAATTTCCTTTCATAATTTACTTTTTATTACTTTTTAGTAACCGTTTGTTGATCGTTAAGCATTTCCCAATCTTACAGCCTTCCAGTGGACTTTGCAATATGGTATGCCTTAGTCTTTGTCTTTATGTTATCCTTAACTTCCCTGCTTAGCCATGGATGTCTTTCCCCCTCTTCGAATCTTTCTGCCTCTCCAGAATATATTTTCGTTGGGAGGAATTGAATTTCTCCTTAAACATCTGCCACTGCTCATCAACTTTCCTCCCTTCTAGTCTTCCTGCCCAGTCCACTAGGGCCAAATCAGTCCTCATGTCTATGTAATTACCTTTGTTTAACTCCAGAACGCTAGAGCGGACTCCAGTTTCTCGCCCTCAAACTGGATTTGAAATTCTAGCATGCTGTGATCACTCTTCCGTCGAGGATCCTTAACTATGAGACCATTAATTAATCCACCTCATTTCACAATATCAAATCTAGAATAGCCTGCTCCCTGGTTGGTTCCACAACATATTGCTCCGAAAAACAATCTCTAATACATTCAATGAACTCTCCCTCGGAACTCCCTTTGACAATTTGACTAATCCATTATATATACATATTAAAATCACCCTTGCCGTACCTTTCTCACAAGCCCACAGTATTTCTTGGTTTATACTGTTCCCCACTGTGGAACTACTGGTTGGGGAACTATAGATTACTCCCACCAGGGACTTCTTCCCCTTTCTATTTCTTATTTCTACCCACACTGATTCTACGTCTTGATCTTCAGTGCCTATGTCATTTCTCACCATAGCACTGATCTTCTTCTTTACTAACAATGCGACACCTCCTAATTTTCCTTCCTGTCTATCCTTCCAAAATACTGAGTACCCTTGGATATCAATTCCCAAACCTGGTTTCCCTGCAACCACGTCTCAGTAATCGCCAATAAATCATACCCATTCGTCTTCATTTGTGCTGTTAACTCATTTATTTTATTCCGAATGCTTCGTGCATTCAGATACAAAGCCTTTAAGTTTGTTTGATTATCAATTTTCAAAGATACATAACAGTTCAATGAAACTGAGGCCTTAATAGCCACTGGCAGCTCCGTCCTCACCCTGGTGTGAGGCTCCAGATCGTGTTGCAGGAGTTGACACAGCTCTGTGACCACCTCCGTATTGAATCAGAGTCACCTCACAGACTGCTCCTGGGTTAGGTGTAGGTGGGAAAAGTGCTCTTGGAAAACCCGTGGTGGGTAGGAAAGAATCCCCTCCTCCTCCCGCTTTACAGAGCTTCCCCTCTCTGCAGCTTCTGCTCCATTTGGTGGTAGGTTACAGACCCAGGGACACTGTAACTACAGTCCCAATACCTCGTCCAGAGTTGAATCACAAATCCTCTGTCCTCCCTGAGTCTTTGCAGCAGATCCGAGCACAACCTCCAGAAAACCATCCACAGCATCTCCACTAACTTTACAATAGCACAAGTAAGTCAAAAGACCCTCACCTATAAGTTGGACGCCTGGTCCTTTTAAATAACACTAGATGGGGTTCCTCGCGCTGCTGAATGTGTGTTCACATGAGAGTGACTACATAGGCAGTCAGTGGACATGCATAGACAAAGTGCCAAAGAAGTACATCAAAGCTGTCGGAATGGCTGATTGACGTCAATTCAAACCCTTCCTCACACTAACAGCACATAAATGGTATACCCAGGCGAGATCCCTTCCCAGCATGGGGCACTGTGCTGGACACACTAGAAGTGGCTGGCTGTGCAGTTCACATCATTTTCTGGATCCAGGTTTCATCACGTTGGCACCAGTGCTGCCACAGAGTGAGAATCACAGCAGAGGAAGATATAGAGTGAAAACAACGCACTTCAAAAAGGGAAATGGAAAAAGACTTGACGGCATATGGTTTTCAATACTATGTGAAATGGAAGGGAAATTGGACTAATTGGAAGGGTGAGACCATGAGAATATTAAAATTAAGGTGCTGCCAGACCGGGAGCCAATGTAGATCAGTGAGTACAGGGGTGATGGGAGATCAGGATTTGGTGTGCGTTAGGATACAGTCAGCAGAGATCTGGATGGGCTGTGGTTATTGGAGGTTTATAACTGGGAGGGTGACCAGGATAGAATTGGAATAGTCAAGTGTGGATTTAACAAAGGCACAGTTGAGGGCTTATTCAGCAGATGGGCTGAGGCAAAGGTGATGACGGGTGATGTTACAGAGGTGGTAGTAGGTAGGGATGGCGTTGGGGGGAATATGGCGACGAACTCATCTCAGGTATAAATATAAAACAGAGGTTCCAAACAGTCTGTTTCAGCCTCAGACATGGGTAGGTAGGGGAATGCAGATAGCGGATATAGTGTGGAGTTTGTGACAGAAACTGAACACAGTGGCTTACGTCTTCCCAAGATTCACATGACAAGAAAACTAAATCAGTAGAATGTGGTTTATAGATCTAATGGTTGGATACAAAGACTTACCAGGGACACCAATAATTGCGAGGATGGGATAGTAAATAGTTTCAATCATTTTCAGAGCATAATAGATCCGAAATTCTAATATCATCCAAACATAATCAGCAGTAACCAAGCCAGACTAAAAGGAGAAAGTCCTGCTGTCCATTGTTGTAATATTCCAATCTATTGTCCTCAGATTCTGACACATTATTGCAATATTCCTATCTATTGTTCGGAGATTCTGATCGATCTTCTCGCTCTCTCTCTGCAGCCACGGATCTCTGTTAGTGCCGGGGGTAATGCTCCCACTGACACTACGAGTTAACACATTGAAAGGACTCTCTTATTAATAGAACAGGGAAAACCTCCAGTGACACAATTAGTGTCCATAGTGACTGACATTAATTACAGTCAATGAACAAACAGGTTCAGTTAACCCCTTTTTCTCCAACACTTTTTGTACCACAATAGTGTGGAAGTGTTCCTTTGTCGAGCTGGGATATATGAGGTTTGTTGAAAAAAGGAATGGTGGAAATAGCAGCGGCACTGGTCAGAAACTTTCAATCCTCCTTGGATCTGGGAGTGATGACAGAGGACTGGAGGGTTGTAAATGTTACATCCTGTTTCAAAAGGAGAAATTAGCTAAACCCTGTAACTACTGACCAGTCAGTCTAATGTCAGTGCTTGGAAATCTCTAGAGGCCATAACCCTGTACAAACAAATATCTTTCTTGAAAAAACATGGGATAATAAATGACAAACAGCATGGATAGGTTAATGACCAATCACGTCTGATAATCATGATCAAGTTCGTTGATAACATAACTGAGTGTTGAAGAGGATAGTGTGTTTTATGTTATGTATACAGACTTTCAAAAGGCCTGTGATCAAATGACATGTCATAGACTTGTTATGAAAAATGGTGCACGTGGATTAATGTGACAGTGATAGCGTGGATATGACATTGACTCAGGGACAGAAAGCAGAGAGAAGTGGTGAACGGTCATTGTTCAGACTAGGGGAGGGGGAGTATACAGTGTTGTTTCTCAGGGGTTAGTATTAGAATCAGTGCTCTTCCTGGCATGTAGATAGATATACAAGCGATAGAGACTTATATGTTAAAAAACATAATTTCAATGCTTGCAGATGACATGAAACTCAGAAATAAGGATGGCAAAGACGCAGACCACAGAATTATCCAATCTCACAGACTTTGTTTATTTTTAATCCATTATGGACTCCAATACAAATTCAAATTTATTTCTCACTCTATAACTAATTTGTGTGATTTGCCTATGAGTGTGTGCATGAATGTGTACCGTATATTTTTATTATTTTATTCAGATCCAGTTCAGATTGTTAAGTATAATAAACTCACCTCTTGTTTAAACTCAAGAAAACCTGTCCGATTTGTTCTTTCACGATCACAATAAAGGAAAAAGGTAAAATGCTCACTGAGTTGGTCAGCATGTCCACTGCTGAAAAGGAATAAATCCAGTTGCGATCAAATAAAAGATAGGACAAGAGGGGAGACTGAGACCTCTCCTCACCTGGCTGTAACAGAAATGTGGAGGTTCTCGAGATCGTAACCCAACGACAAACGAGAAATTGGAAATGTCAGAGTCACAGAGTTATACAGCACAGAAACAGTCCATTCGGACCAGTGTGTCCTTGCCGGCCATCAAGCCTGTCCATTTTAATCCCATTTTCCAGCACCAGTCCCGTAACCTTGTATGCTATGGCACTTCAAGTGCTAATCTAAATACTTCTTAAATCTTGTAAGGGTCCTGCCTCTTCCACCCCTTCAGGTAGTGTGTTCCTGATTCCAACCACCCTCTCGGTGAATTTGTTTCCCTCAAATCCCCTCTTAACCGCCTGCCCCTTAACTTAAATCAATGCCCCCTGCTTATTGACACCTCCACTAAGGGAAAAGATTTCTTCCTATCTACCCTATCTATGCCCTCATAATATTTCGTGCTTTCTGTCCCTCTCCCTTTTTGAATAAAGGAGGTAGATTCGCAATAAGGGGGTAACTTTGGGCAGGCTAAAACCCCTCTCTGTTGCAAAGTTGAGTAATGTAGCTGCACAGTTAGGGATTACTCTCCGTCCAAAGCTAGGAAACCCGAAATCCTAAGACTTGTGGCCAACCTTTTTTCACTTGAAGCTGAAGACTCAAACAGGGTTAGAATCACTAACAGATAGAGTAATGTCAGCTAAGGTAAAACTAGAACAGAATAGACGAGAATTAGAATTCCAGAGAGCGCGAGAAAGAGCAGAGTGAGTATCAATAAAGGGAAAAAGTCAGAGTGTTCCAGAAGGAGAAGGAGGAAAGGGAGTTCAGGCAGCTCAAACAACTAAAGGAAGTCCCAGTACATCCAGTGAAGGCACAGCTAGTGAGGGAGCTGACCCTCGCTCAGGACCATGTGCTGAGCTCTTAAACTTCTCCCAGTTCATTTCAAAGTTCAATGAGGAGGATGTGGCAGAATTTTTCATCACTTTTGAAAAGCTTGCAAAGCAACTGAAATGGCTGGCAGAGAGTGGGATGCTGTTTGTACAATGCAAAGTAACAGTCAAAGCACATGAGGTTTATTCACTGCTGCCATAAAGGTACAGATAAAGGTACATCAGATTATGAGGTGACTAAAAATGCTATTCTGGGTGTATATGAGATAGTATCGGAAGTCAACCGCAAAAGATTCTGAACCATCAGAAAGCAGCCTGACTAAACTGACCTCGAGTTTGAAAGAGTTACGCAGCTAAGGAATATAGGAACATAGGAGCTGAATTCAACCATTCAGCCCATCGATCCTGCTCCACCATTCAATATGATCATGGCTGATCATCCTCTTCAATGCCTTTCCCCCCACACTATCCTCATATCCCCTTCTGTCAGTGGTATTTAGAAATCTGTCAATCTATACTTTAAACATACTCAATGACTGCGCTTCCACAGAGGGGTAGAGAATTCCAAAGGTTCACAACCCTCTGAGTAAAGAAATTACTCCTCATCTCTGTCCTCAGTGGCTTTGAAATTGTGTCCCTTTGTTCTAGATTCCCCAACCAGGGGAAACATCTTAGTTGTCTTGTCTATCCCTTTAAGTATTTTGTAGGTTTCAATGAGATCACCGCTCATTCTTCGAAACTTGAGAGAATACATGTTCAGTTTCTTCAATCCCTTTCCGTAGAACAGTCCCGCCATCCCAGGAACAAGTCTGGTGAACCTTTGTTGCAGTCCCTCTATGGTCATAATATCCTTCCTCAGATAAGGGGACCAAAATTGCACACAGTACTCCAGGTGCGATCTAACCAAGGTTCTATACAATTGAATCAAGACTTCACTACTCCTGTATTCAAATCCTCTTACGATACAAGAAACATACATTAGCCTTCCTAAATGCTTGCTGCACCTGCATGTTAGCTTTAAGTGACCTATTGACAAGGACACCCAGGCCCCTTTGTACATCTACACTTTCTCATCTCTTACCATTTAAGAAATACTCTGCACATCTATTCATTCTACCCAAGTGGCCCACCTCACATTTTTCCACATTATATTCCATCTACCATGTTCTTGCCCTCTCACTCAGTCTGTCCAAATCCCCTTGAAGCCGTTTTGCATCTTCCTCACAACTCACATTCCCACCTACTTTTGTGTCATCTGCAAACTTGAAAATATTACTTTGGTCCCCATATCCAAATCATCGATATATATTGTGAACAGCTGGGGCCCAAGCCCTGCGGTACCCCACTAGTCACAGCCTGCCAACGCAAGAATGACCCGTTTATTCTTACTCTGTTTCCTGCCTGTTAACCAATCCTTACTGCATGTCAGTATATTACCTCCTTTCCCATGTATTTTAATTTTGCTTACCAAGCTCCTGTGGCGCACTTTATCAAATGCCTTCTGAAAATCCACCAGCTCCCCTTTTCTATTCTGTGAGTAACATCCTAAAAAACCTCCAACATGTTCAGCATGAATGATTTCCTATTCATAAATTCATGTTGACTCTGCCCAATCAGATCCATTTGTCACATACTTTAGAATAGATTCTAGCACTTGCCCTAGTACTGATGGAAGCCAATTCCCAATTTTCTTTTTCCCTCCCTTCTTAAATAGTGGGGTGACATTTGCGACCTTCCAATCTGCAGGAAGCGTTTCAGAATTGATAGAATTTTGAAAGTGGATCACCAATGTATCTACAATCACCATAGCTACTTCCTTCAACACTCTGGGAAGTAGAATATCAGATGATGGTGAATTATCAACTGTCAGCACTATTAATCTCTCCAAAACAACTTGCTAATACTAATTTGCCTCAATTCCTCATTCTCCCAAATCCCTTGGATCTCTAATTCTGGGAGTTTTCTTGTATCTTCCACAGTGAAGAAAGACACAAGATAATCATTTAGCTTCTCTGCCATTTCTCTATTCTCCATTATAAATTCTCCTGACTCTGCCTGGAATGGACCCACATTTGTCTTTTTTTTTAGATTAGATTAGAGATACAGCACTGAAACAGGCCCTTCGGCCCACCGTGTCTGTTCCGCCCATCAACCACCCATTTATACTAATCCTACACTAATCCCATATTCCCACCAAACATCCCCACCTGTCCCTATATTTCCCTGCCACCTACCTATACTAGTGACAATTTATAATGGCCAATTTACCTACCAACCTGCAAGTTTTTGGCTTGTGGGAGGAAACCGGAGCACCCGGAGAAAACCCACGCAGACACAGGGAGAACTTGCAAACTCCACACAGGCAGTACCCACAATCGAACCCAGGTCCCTGGAGCTGTGAGGCTGCAGTGCTAACGACTGCACCACTGTGCCGCCCCATCAATATTTTCTGCCATCAATATTTTCCTGCAGCCTAGCTATCCTCCTCGCTACCTACTGCACAGCCAATCTGTGTACCATCTGCACACATCTTGATCATGCCCCCTACATGTACGTTCAAATCGTTAATATATACTACTAAAAGTACTGAGCCCTGTGGAATGCCACTGGAAACAGACCTCAAGTCAGTAAAACGCCCGTCAACAATTACCCTTTGTTTCCTGTCACTGAGCCAATTTTGTATCCAGCTTTCTGCATTTCCCTGGATTCCATGGGATTTTATTTGTTTTACCTGGTATGCCACATGGGACCTTGTCAAAAGCCTTGCCAAATCCACGGAGACCATATCATCTGCACTACCCTCATCTATCATCCTTGCGACTTCGTCGAAAAATTCAATCAAGTTAGTCAACATTATCTTCCCTTAACAAATCCATGCTGACTGTCATTGATTGACCTGAGCCTTTCTAAGTGACAGTTTATCCTGTCTCTCAGAATACATTGCAATAATTTGAATGTTTCCATTATACGTACCGTTAGAAGATTTTACAATGCATTTTTGAGTTTACTTTGACCAGTAGATATGGACAGTCAAGATAGAGCCCACATATGAAAACTTCAGAGTGGTGATCCTTCTCGAGGAGTTTCCACCGTATTAAGGCACATTAAAACCCACATAAAGGAACAAAAAGATGAAGGAGCCAGACAGGTTGCAATTCTGGCCGATGAAATTTCCTTTGTACAGAAGGCCAAAAGGTAAACCCTTCCCCAGTCATCCCAAAGATCCGAGAATAAAAGGTGGGGGAGTGAAAGGAGCCCGAACAGTCATGGACAAGAAGGAAAAGCGTTGGACACAGAGGCCCATCCTCAGGCCAAATAGAACGGTACTGAGAGCAGGAGTAACTGATGAAGATCTGTGTGTTTCCACTGTAATAAGGAAGGTCACCATCGAGCTGAATGCTGCAAGTTATCAGAAAGCCTGTAGGATTAAACAGGGTCCACCAGATAAGTGCAGGAAAAGGGGCCCTGATGGAAAGCACAGCAGATCAGGCTGTGCCTTTCACTGCGGCAGTCAGACCCAGTAAACCTACCATAGAGAGTGCGGGAAAACTTAACAAAATCCCTGAGAGTTAGCAGGAACTTTTCCCAAGGAAAAGAGACCCCATACCCCTTAAGTGAGGCAAGCAAGTCCATAGGCATACTCAGGGATACAGGGGCTACCCAATCCCTTCTGCTGGGAGAGTGCAGTAAATGCTAGAGTGTTAGTGAATGGTATTGGAAGTCAGTATATGTCCATACCTTTATATCGGCTGCACTTGGAGTGTGACCTAATTTCAGGACTGGTAACCATCGGGATTGTCCCTTGTTTATCAGTGTATGGGTCGACCTGCTCCTGGGTAATGATCTGGCAGGGGAAAAGTTGGAAGCTTCCCCAGTAGTTCTAGAGAGACCAAAAGAGGTCAGGGAGACTGACCTTCTCCCTGATTGTGTGGTGACTCGGTCCATGGCCAAACAATCCCCTGAACTGACACTGCAGACGGATGACCCGACTGTCTGGTTGTGTGATATCTTCTTTGGGATGTTAGAGGACCCAAAGGATGTGTTAAACAGATTTTCCTTAGTTGAGTCTCAACAACCTGATCCAGTCTTAAAAATACAGTACAATGTAAGCACAGTCTGTCCAAACCAAAACTGAAACAGAGGGAGTTGCAGAGTGTTACTATTTAAAGAGTGAGGTGCTGATGAGGAAGTGTAGACCTCTTCACAGACCTGCGGATGAAGAGTGGACAGTGGTTCACCAGAGAGTGGTGCTGCTGAGGTCCCTTTAAGAAATATTAAGAATGGCCCACGACCTTCTAATGGATGGACATGTCAGTGCATGAAAAATCAAAGCCGCATAACACAGCGTTTTGACTGACCACAACTCCACAAAGATGTGTTGGAGTGCTGTCATACTGGTCACACATGCCAGGTTCTGGGGAAGTCCCAACCTGCAATAAAACCTGCACCCCTAATCCCCATACAAGAACCCTTCAGCAGAATGCTGGTGGATTGTGTGGGACACCTGCTGAAAAGAAAACGGGACTACGAGTACCTTCTCACCATTATGGACGTGGTGACCCGATTCTCAGAGGCCATTCTCCCAAAGAACAATCTCTACCAAGGTAGTGGTGGAGGGGCTAACCCAATTCTTTACCCGATATGGGCTGCCTGCTGAGAACCAGATAAATCAGGGCACACATTTTACGTCCAGTATTTTTGAAAAGGTCATGGAATTTCTGGACGTAACCCAGCTAAAGTCCTCAGCCTACCACCCACAGTCACAAGGGGCTTTGGAGCAGTACCACCAGATCCTAAAGACAATGATCAGGCCATACTGCTATGAGTAACCCCATGACTGGGACAAAGGGCTGGAATTTCTCCTCTTGGTGACCAGGGACATACCTAATGAGTCCACTGGCTTTAGTCTCTTTGAATTAGTTTGTGGACACGAAGTGAGAGGTCCTCTTAAACGAATCAAGGAGAGTTTTTTGGGACACAGGGATGTGTCTTCCATTTTAGACAACATTTCCATGCTCCGGGAGTGGCTCAGTCGAGCCTGTGCAATGGCTCAGGATCACCAAAAGACCTCTCAGGCAGCTATGTAAAGGTAAGCAGACAAAAATGCCAAGGCTAGAACATTTCAGCACAGAGACCATGTATTGTTACTGCTCCCTTTGCAGGGTGAACCCCTGAAATCCCAGTTCAGAACTCCATATCGAGTGGCAAAAGGAATACTCAGGTAAATTATTTAATTGACACCCAGACGAAAGGAATAAAGTAAAGGTTGTGGAGGGGACAGACAAGTACAGATCTGTCAGACAGTCAGGAGGGAAGGAATGGAAAGGACAGTGAGGACAGGTTAGAGGAGGGCCAGGAGAATTCCCAGCTAGAATCCCCTACTCTCCGATTAGCCAACCCTGAAATGTTAGATAGATTGGACCACACGCTCTCTTCCTTAAATGCAGGTCAAAGAGGCACCCTAAAAAGGCTGCTAAGAGCAATTACAGAAACGTACAAGGGCAATGAAAGCTCCCAAAAACGGATGCCAATGCTGTGGGAGATGCCTCACCTAGTCAAAGTGCCGCAAGAGAGTGCAGTGAAAGTTGGACAGACACTTGCGAGCCGTAATGACTCCGAGGACATAGGACAGATCAGAAAAAAGATCCTCCCCATAGTAAAGGGAAAAGTGAAAGGAAAATACCATAAAGTAAACAGCAACTTTTGTACCTCACCAGAAAGCTAAAAGTAAGGTCAGTGTGGATCTACCCACTGAAGAACCCAATGATCAGGTCCCAAACCCAAACAAATATAACCCAACAGTTCAAAGCAGAACTCTGCAAGAACAGCCAGGATCAAACCTGACACATAACCATCCCAGACAAAACTCCAGCACAATTATATCAGTACAACTGAAACAGACAATGTCAGCTGCAGTAATTCTAAGATTAATGTGTGAATTTGAGAAGTGTATTTCCTTCCATTTCTTCCCACAATTCTGTCATGAAATGTTCCTATTCTCACTTTTCTTTCCATGTGCTGCGGCGGTGTCAAGATAACACCATCTGCCCAGTGAGGAATTTTAATTCATCGGTTGGAAACTTACACTAATCATTTAATGGAGAAAATCCTGCAGTTAACCTTGAAAAAACTGGCAGCCAAGATGGCCACCGCAATTGTTATCTGAAACACATTTTCACATTCCAAGGCCTCCAACAGGAGACACATCTCTTATGCGCCTGGACCTAAATCACTGACTTGCTCTCGTGATTGAAGCCACCTCCAAGTCTGTCTCCAAGAAAACACTGAGGCATGTGGGCCTGCCACAAATGCACTTTAACCAGCCAAAGACTTCAAGAATACAACTTCAGCCAGAAGACCACCGAATCGTCCAACCTCACAGAATGAGTATTTTTTTAAAATATTAATTCTGGACTCCAATCCAACCACAAATATACTTCTCACTCTGTAAACCATTTCTGTGTGATTCTCATGTGAGTGTGTGCATAAATGCGTGGTGTTTTTTTAATGATTTTATTTAGATCGGGTTTAGATTGTTATGTATAATAAACTCAGCTCTTTCGTGTTTAAACTCAAGAGAGCCTGTCCGATCGGTTCCTTCACAGGTAAAAAGTAAAATATTCACTGAAATGGTAAGCACATCCACTGTTTAAAAAGGACAAACACTGTTGCGGTCAAATAAGAGGAAGGACAAGAGGCGCGACTGTGACCCCTCCTCACCTGGCCGTAACAATAGGCAGGGTTGGGGATGGAGAGAATATGGTGATGAACTCAGCTCAGCATTAAACAGCTACCAGAGGTTGTAAACTTCCTGGTTCCACCTCAGTCAATGGCCAGTGAGTGGGATGCAGATCGTGGATAGGGAATAGAGTTTGTGACAGAAACTGAAGACAATGACTACAATCTTCTCATGCATTTAATTGACAATAACCCGAAATCAGTGAAATATGGTTAATGAATCTAATAGCAGGATACTGAGACTTACCAGGGACACCAATAAGAGCGAGGATGGGATAGTAAATACATTGAATCATCCTCAGAGTATAATAGACCCGATATTCTAATGTTATCCAATCTACAGTAAGCAAGCCAAACCAAGTGCAGGAAGTCCTGCTGTCCATTGTTGTAACATTCCAATCTATTGTTCTCACATTCTGATGGATTGTTGTAACATTCCAATCTATTGTTCTCAGATTCTGGTCTATCCTGTCACTCTCTTCTCAAGCCACTGATATCTGTTAGTGCCGGAGGTGATGCTCCCGCTGATACTATGAAATAACACATGGAAAGAAGCCCCTTATTAACAGAAGAAGGAAACCCTCCAGTGACACAATTCAGGTCCATGGAGACTGACATTAATTACAGTCACTGAATAAACACGTTCAGTTAACCACTTTCAATCTAAAACTTTTTGCACCACAGCAAAGTTGAACATTTACCTGGTCTGGATGGGATGTATGAGGGTTGCTGAGGAAAGGTATGGTGGAAGTCTGGTCAGAATCTTTCAGTCATCTTTGGATATGGGAGTGATAGAAGATGGAAACCCTCCAGTGACACACATCGTTCACGAATGTCCTTTAGGGAAGGAAATCTGCTGACCTTACCTGGTCTGACCTACATGTTACTCCAGACCCACAGCAATGTTGTTGACTCTTACATGCCCTCTGAAATGGCCTAGCCAGCCACTCAGTTGCATCTCATTTCTACGAAGGCAATAAATTGGAATGAAACCATATGGCCCACCCGGTATCGACCTAGGCACTGGAAATGACAATGACAAACCCAGCCCTGTCGACCCTGCAAATTCCTCCTTACTCATGTAGTCGAAGTGTCACAAATACCTGCAGGTCGGACTGTCCCAGAGAACAAAGCGGAGAGCAACAATTGCTCCTCCCCCACAGTCAGAGGGAAAGGGAACCACCCATCCCCTGAAGACAAAAGTCTTTGCATGAATCAGGGAGTTCAGGATAGACCCGCTCCCACCCCCACAACTCTCCTGAGGGGAAAGAAAGGGAAAGATTAAAGCAGACTTGGCACCTAGAACAGTCCATGTTTAATAAGCTTAGGATTGGTGAATGAATGGCCTTTCTATACCTTACATTTCTCAGACTCTGTTATGAAATGCACCGCTTGTCTTTAAATGGCACTTCGTTCCCCTGGGTGTGGAGGTGTCAGGCAAACCACCCACCTGCCAAGACTGAGCCACACATTATTTCACCACATGAACATTAAAACTTAAATATTGTAAGTCCATGACTGGAAAGACGTTTGAATCCTACCAGACAATGTGAAAACAAAGGGAGCCAGTACCTTCCCCAATACACAGAAAGAGACCGGGTCAGGCCAGTCGGTCACGTGACCACCTGCTGGACGACTCGAGGTGTTTTAAACTGGAAAACAGATTTTGAACTCAGAACAACATGTGCTCATGGTCTGAGAACATCACCTCTCCTGTCTGCCTGCCTTCATCTTTTCCCACGGAACTGAATCTTGTAAAAACACATGAAACTTAAAGAGAGAATGGTTTTCTCCGTGAAAAAGGTTTTACGAAGACTACTGGGTCCCAATGAAATGCAAGATCAGATCTTCAATCAAGGAATACAGCGAGCTCGAGAAACAGTGACAAGAATTGCCTCAAACTGTTCTATTTATCTTCTGTTCTGCTCTTTTCAGTCCCTATTTGCATGTTTATTTTGCATGTGCATGCTAGTGTGGACGCATCATATATCCGTGGGCGTGAACCATACTAGAGTTTAAGTTGAAGGTTTAACAAATTTCATTCTTTCTTCTTTAAACAAAGAAAGCCTGTTTGTACTCATTTCTTTGCCTTATGATTGTAAAGTTGTGAACAAGAATTCTCAAAGTGGAAGCTCAAAACACAGTGTGTTTAAAATGAAACCCTGTTACAATAAGGCCAGGTAACAACAGTAAAAGATCCCTAGATCTCACAGTTCTCACGTGGTCGCAACAGGAAATCTGTTGCTGTGCTTCCTGCATTACAAGACTGACCACGCTTTGAAACGTACTCATTGGTTGTAAATGGCTTTGGGACTTGCAGTGGCCATGAAAGGCGCTACATAAATGGAAGTATTTTCTTTTATTTTCAACGGCAGCC